>NC_081570.1:40012298-40050387 GCF_022355385.1 Mustela nigripes
ATTAACATTTACTGTTCTAGTACTTTATATAGTACTATCTATATTTAATTCAAATGGTGCCCAAATGGAACTTCTTGGCTCTTTGGCATATGCTATCATGTAGCCAGACTAGCACTTTTTATTAACATTTACTGTTCTAGTACTTTATATAGTACTATCTATATTTAATTCAAATGGTGCCCAAATGGAACTTCTTGGCTCTTTGGCATATGCTATCATGTAGCCAGACTAGCACTCTGGTCCTATGGACATGTTTACTTTAATCAGCGCCATCACCAGTGCAGAAGGCTCAGAGCACCATTCTAGAATGGCCCAATCTGAGAGGCTGATTTTGTTAGGGCTAATCAGAAACTTGGTGAGTCTGAGAAAGAAATTCTGGAACCACTGGATGAACTCATCTAGGCTGGAATTTAAGTCTCTCTTTTTAAAAAAAAAAAAAAATTATTTTTTATTTTTTATAAATATATATTTTTATCCCTAGGGTTACTGGTCTGTGAATTGCCAAGTTTACACACTTCACAGTACTCACCATAGCACATACCCTCCCCAATGTCCATAACCACACCCCCCTCTCCCGACCCCTCTCCCCCCAGCAACCCTCAGTTTGTTTAGTGAGATTAAGAGTCACTTATGGTTTGTCTCCCTCCCAATCCCAACTTATTTCATTTATTCTTCTCCTACCCCCTTAACCCCTCATGTTGCATCTCCACTTCCTCATATCAGGGAGATCATATGATAGTTGTCTTTCTCTGATTGACTTATTTAGCTAAGCATGATACCCTGTAGTTCCATCCACGTCATCACATATGGCAAGATTTCATTTCTTTTGATGGCTGCATAGTATTCCATTGTGTATATATACCACATCTTCTTGATCCATTAATCTGTTGATGGACATCTAGGTTCTTTCCACAGTTTGACTATTGTAGACATTGCTACTATAAACATTCAGGTGCATGTGCCCCTTTGGATCACTACGTTTTGATCTTTAGGGTAAATACCCAGTAGTGCCATTACTGGGTCATAGGGTAGTAGAATTTAAGTCTCTTTACAGATGGCATGTGGGTGCCTGGTGCACAGAGCACAGGCCACAATATTCTCAAGTGCTCCAGGGCCAGCAGAAAAGTACCTGGTCTGGACATTGTTAGTTCATTCTATAACGAAAAGACTTTTGCTTTATTTGTCCTATTAATGGCTATGGGGGAAGACCACACAATTAAAGTCATACAGTAGCATTTTTATGCTCTTTCCACTACCCAAGCTGTTCTCTCTCTTTATTCAATAAGACTATTAGAGATTATATATTTTTTCAATATAACATTGACTTTTTCAAAGGCACTGTCTAACACCTTGAAATTATAGACCTAGCTCTCTTGGGGAGCTGATAATCCAATAGGGAGACAGGCAATAACCATACAGTATAATGAATTCCATCAATACAGGTTAGTATATGGGTATTATGGGAGCGTAAAGAATGTGCATTTTAATTCAGACTGAGAGGCAAGGGAAGAATAGACAGTGGCAAGGCTTCCCAGAGGTGACACCTGTCCTGAATTCTAAGAAATTACTCTGTTATTGCAGAAGATTTTGTTCACTAATAGTATACTGTCCTTAAATATATTTTTATTATTAAATCCATGATAGTTTTCTACATGTTTCTACATACAAAAGAGTATCTGATTTCTGCTCTACTGTTTGCCTGTAAGCATATGCCAATATTGGGATGAATCATTAACAAAACAACTGCTTGGGATCTGTCCATCCCTTCTGGTTGACCTTAATCCTCAATCTGGTTCAGACTATATATGGTTACACTAGCTGGCCAGGGCCCTCTCCTCTACAATTATGTAAACCACTGATCCTTCATTTCTGATATTTAATTATGAGGCTTAAAATACCAATATTCTTTTATATAAACAGCAAATATCTGCAACCCAATAAACTAGGAATACTGCTAATATAAAAATCTCTAAATAAAAAGAACAAAACCTCTAATTTCATTTTTCTGTGGGTCATTTCTTTCAAGTCCTTCCTTAGTCCACTCAGAGTAACTCCCTACGAATTTCACCTGTATTCCCTAAGCACCTTGTGCATACTTCATATTATGTATTAGCTCTACGTTTTCCTAATAGATTATGAGTATTTTGAGCATTAAGCACTGTAACTTTTTCATCTTCTCACCCTCAGTGCAAAGCACCAATCCTGGTTCACATGAAATATTCAGTAAATATTTACTCAATGAATAAACATGAAGGAAATATATGTTTCTTAAGATACTCTTTTAGTCACTTTCAGAAGTGATTTGCAGGATCTCCTTGTTTACTATTACCTGTTTTCAGCTCTTTCATTTACAGATCTATCCTACTGTTTCTTTCAGGATCATTGTTTCGATGGATATTTAAGAAATTATACCCTCTAGCACTTCTTAAGACTAACAAGGGTTTACTGCCTACTGTTTTAAGAAATAGTGGACCTGAATCCCAAGTAGACATGGCAGCCAACAAGACTGTACAGAGTTTTCCAGGAAAGAAACCTATATCTAGATATATAATATTGAAATTATAAACATATTCTTTGGTGGAATTGGATGCATTCACTTATTTGCAATGCTTACTGAGTTTCTTTCTCCTAGTATTTTGTAAATTTAAAGATTTTTTTTTTTAAAGATTTTATTTATTTATTTGACAGAGAGAAATTACAAGTACACTGAGAGGCAGGCAGAGAGAGAGAGAAGGAAGCAGGCTCCCTGCTGAGAAGAGAGCCCGATGCTGGACTCGATCCCAGGACCCTGAGATCATGACCTGAGCCGAAGGCAGCGGCTTAACCCACTGAGCCACCCAGGCGCCCCAGTATTTTGTAAATTTAAAGTGTCTTGTTGAGTGAGACAAATAATATGAATAAGGCTTTCCAGAAGATCACAATTTAGTGAGGGAGAAGATAGGCACATAATCATTACTGCTATAGTATGATGTCCCAATTCATATTTGGAATGTTCCAAGAGCAATCCAGAAATTATTTTAATCCATTTTATATAGATATGGGTTTGTAAACTTAAGTATTTAACTTAGAAAGTTATTAGAATCATTTTGGAGGAGGGAAATCCAAATCATCAGCATCACAGAGGTGTATTACAGTGACATTCTATAGACATCTGTTTCTTTTTTATTCTAGTTTGTTAGGGAAATTAGGAAATTTAACTTATAACCACAACTGACATTCACATTCTGTAACTTTACCAAAGCATTCACTTAGTTCAAAATCCTTAACTTATCTTCTACACATGGGAGACCCACAGTAAACAGAGGACTAATGTTTCTGTAGGTTTGGCAGAGTATTTCTTAAGGAAAAGTAAATTTGTTTGGCAAGACCCTCCCCATCTTGGGCACAAATGTCCCCAGCTATTATGTCAGGGGGTAGTCCCGGAAAACCACTAAGGAGTCATCCAGACTACCCAGTTTACAGGCTCACGATTTTAAAAAATGTGTTGATCAGTTTGAACTGGGAGAGCCAGATATAGGATGAGACAAACCATCCACAAGGAATTTACTTCTAAACTTTTACATTCATCGTAAGAAAATCACAGTTTAAAAGGAAACTCATAGCAACAATCTTGTTTGTGATGCCTAGAAATCTCTTCTATATTTTCACATAGTAATCTGTCATATTTTAACTCTGGTAATATGCAAATGATGGCACAGCAAATTTTGAAATGTAGCTCACTGACCAATAAATATTAGTGCAACAATCTTCTACTGACTTGAAGGTATAAGTTCGGTATTTTGTTATTCACTGTTAATAGCATCAAATAGATAATGTAATAAATTTTTATGACAAACACCTTTCGATAAAATGTGGTGCTAAAAAAATCTAAGTAAGATCACAAAGACAGAAACGCAATTAGACAACTACATTTAGATGAATCTATCATGGGTGGTTAGAAAAGTGGTGCTAAGCTGATCCTTTTTTGGACCAATAAATCAAACTAATTAATTAAAATTTTCTTACTGTTTAATACAGTAAAAAGAAAACCACTTTTATTCTCTTAGGAATATGCCATTCCAATGAATTTTTACCGTGTGTGTGTAAGATGTGTACTTTTCCACTTGCCTTAACAATACTAATGAGGAGCTGTACATGAAAAGCATCTACATAATTCTTTTGCTTTATGGAGAGAAATGTAATACCTTAACTTAAAATAGATTTTAATTTGTAATAAGTAGAATTTGATTTTGAGTAAGGATTGCCAAGTATCTTAAATTCCATTATAACATTCTCTTTCTCCCCACAGGCCTGTTTCTTGTTCCTATAAGTATTTGTTAAAGCAAATTCCTACATGTTTCTATTTTTAGTCTTTAATACCACTTTCTCTCATTTTCATGAATGTAATGATAATAATAATGAGATACCATATTTTTTAAAACGTAGATAGAAATAGCCTATCATACCTTATAGTCGGTCCTGCAATTCATTGAGAAATAGCTTTAAAGCCTTAAACAAGGTCTTTATTTTGTGTTTTAAAAAAAGTGTCATAAGGAGTTAATAGGACACAGCTGTACTGGCTCTTTCTAATAAGCAGCTTCTGTCGCTTTGGTCACCACAGGTGTCTCTGTAACCTGCAAACTCTTATTACTAGTGTATCAAAGTTGTGCTACTTAACAGACTTCTTTAGTAAAACATAACAAAGCAATTACATGGCTGTTGATTGCCAGTCATAAAAAAAAAAAAACCCTCAAACACTGTTTTTCAAAAGAAACTACACTGCAATTTTTTGTCATTGTAAAATAAAAGGAACTAAGGAATTAAATGGAGGATAGAACAAAATAACAGCAGGTAGCCTGCTGAACTTAGCCACTACAGATGGTTTAGAAATAGTGTTTCCTTCTCCATCAAGTTGTGGATAAAAGGAAAGGAGGAGATTCCTTACTGCCAGTGAATGGTGAAAGATTTAGTCAAGTCTCCAGTCTATGTATTTTGCCTCATGAAAGACCTTCGATGCTGCATTTTTATCTGTTTTTGGCACTGCTTTTCATCACCTTTAACTGAGTGTGAATAATAACCTGATTTAATTTAAACAAATACAGGTGCTAAAGGTTCTTTATTTATGTATAACAGGGAACATTTCCAATGCAGAACGAAGTCATCCTGTGAAATTTCCTAACCATTTGCTTAAAGAAATGAAGTATTAGATGAAGAAATTGCTTCAACATTCTTTTGCTTCACATTTAAGGGAAGAATCATCTTTCTTTTCAGCTTTAGATTACATAAAACAAAGTCTAAATGATGAGCAAAAATTCAGTGAGCTATAAAATAATAAAAAACCAAATCAGATGATTTCTAATTGTTCTATGATCATTTAAATTAGGGAACTACAATAGACTTGCCTTGAAATGATTTAATTTAATCTCCCTGTTCATAAACCAGCAGCCTGTGATTATTATTGTGTTAACACACCCAAAGTAACATCACTGGGTGTTATGGCCACATGTGTAATTAAACACGATGAAATGTACTTCAGATGGGAAACTCAAACAGGCAAAAAATGAAGAATTATTCATCATTTATAGATACTATGATTAACAAATTAAGTAAATTTATCCTGACAGCAAGGAAAAGGACTTTTTTTTCCTACTGAGAATATGGATGTGTCCAAAAGAATGTGTGCAATAAAGCGATTACATCAATTAGTATATGCTAGAGTTAAGCTATTCCCAACTCCATGGACTCGTCCAGAATGTCCTGCCTTCTTCACTGGAATTATTAAAAAATAAACTTACTACTAAGATTATATGCTAGACTTGCCTTGCCTTTTCTGAACATTATTAAAAACAGATTTTCTCTAAATATTCAACATCAGATGAGAACATTAGAATATACAGTACATAGAAATGTACCGTACCAAAAAGATGAAAACAGTACATTTTGTTTTTCTTTTTTGGGTTATTCTTGGATTAGAAATCTTTTACAAATTGAGGTATATTTTCCCATTGCAAATAACTGCATGTTAGTTACAAGAAATAGCTTTTATATAATTAAATGTAATGGTTGAGAATTTAATGCTGAGGATGAAATGTTTATGATGATAAGAAAGCAAATACAACTAATACTTTTTTATAAAAAAGAGAAGCCCAACTTAAAACTTGTGAACAACAGTATTACCTTGCTCTGTTGGCGTCCTTTGTCAGATCCCAAGCCCAGGTTATAAAATTTTGACTCAGATAAGAGACAATAGATTCAGCACAAAGCATTTGTGAGCAGAACACGTTGGTTAATACACTTTCATCATGGTGGAGGTAGATAGCAAGAAGCTTTCTCTGAAAAAGGAAAAAAGACTGATGAATTAAAATATCCATTAATGTAAGATTTCTTGAATTTTGGAAAAGTATAATTGGTTGATGTAAACAGGAAAGACAAAATTAAATGCTACTCCCTTTAAAAGAGCACCTGATACTTGGAATTCCTATAGCATTTACTGATAAGAATAAATTTTGCTTCCTTATATCCTAAAGAGACTACGATGATTATATTCTGTTTTATAGACCACTGTCACAGATTCCTGTTCACATATGCAAGCCTATCTCAAGCAGACTATGCAACAGAATTGCATTTTCTTTAAGTAAAATGGATTTACAATTCTTCATATTAAAACACACTTTACAAAGGGAAAATTAATTTTGAACTATTCAACTTTATACACAGAAAAAATACTGATTAAGAATGGTTGCCAAAATCTCTTAGTATTTTTTGTTTTTAATCTGAACACTGGAAAGTCTCTTCTACTTGGAAGGAAAAGGTCTAAAATGAAGTTGTGTTTTACTTCCACAGGTAATTTCAAAGCCCTTAATGTGTTCTCGTGTTAAAGTCCTTATGTAAGAGTATATAACGCCTCACTGCAAATGGAAGGATGGTAGAAAAGAGTTCACTTCACATGAATTCTTTCTAGTCTATATTTCATAAAATGTCCTTGTGATTTTTCACATGGAGAATTATTCCTTCCCCTTTGCTTGATAAAACTTCCTTCTAAGAAATGGCATTTGCTCTCTTAAAAGTGTCCTCCATCATAGTTGGAAGTCAATAAAATAATTGGGACTAAAAACTGAAATTGAGCAACACAATTTGCAACATGTCAGCTTTAACAACAACAATGACAATGATGATTAAAGAGCCTACATTGTTATTGACGAACTTCTTGGTGCCACCTTGTAGAAGAGAGGAGTTTAAGAACAGTAAGTTGACAGGAAACAGAGAGAATTTTATGATAAAGATAATTTATAAACCAATCTGTGAAATACTGGCAAGGTAAACTTCTAAGGAAGCTTAGGGTCTTTCCCTTCATATTAAATAAGGATATGATGATAATAAAGAAAAACTCACTGTCTGGGATTCCAAAAAAAGTAGGACATTTATAGAAAAGTACAAGGCTCATGTGATGAAAGGATATTGAAGTCTGATGCTTGGAATTATCCTGATAAATAATCCAAATTACAATAATAAAAAAAAACTAATGATTAAAATATTTTCTTCAAAGGTAAATTCTGTACTAGATGAGGGTAGCCAGAGAGGTACATTAGTAGATTAAGATCCCAAAAGCATCTACTACGAATAGGAGGCACTGTTAGTTACACACCCATTATACTTTAATCCCCAGAAAAAGTCTGTAAAATAGTATTCTTAACTTTATTAGCATACAAAGAAACTGAGGTTTAGAAAGCAGACTTGTCCTAAATTCTACCATAACAAGTAAGTAAGTAGTACTTCTGGGATTGGAACCTGGATTCCTGATGCCACGCCTAGTATTCGTTCTTTGATACTACAGCAGTAGTAGGAAAATCAACCATACTGCAGTCAAGTCTTGGAGCGCTTATAGAACAAGCGCTCATATGTATGGCTAATGTATGGCCACTGCTCATACATTAGTATGCTTCTGGGGCCTCAGAGAACAAGTAATGGGAATAAGGAGAGGATTCCTGAGTTTAAGTAGCTCAGTTACTCCAACGGTAGCTGTGTTCATGTGTCAATTCATTTAATCACTCATTCAACAAGCATTTGTTGAAACACTATGTCAGGCCGAGGAGGAAGCAACGGTGATAAAATGGTGAGCAAGAAAGACTCAGGGTTTCTTCACCCATGTTCATGTCTACAGGTAACAGTAGCTGGCTTCTATGAAGTTTGTAATCAGACACATAGTTTTAGAGACAATTATCTGGTACATTCCTATTCACCCTTTAAGTCTCAAAGCAAATGCTGCTATGAAACCTTCCCTGATTGCCTCTGGCAGAATTAAGAGCTTCCTTTTCTGTGCTTCTATCTCTTCCCAATTAGTATCATCACTGTTTATCAGTTTCCCCTCTAGACAAAGTCTTTCAAAGGTGAGGACTAGGTCTCTTTCAGTCTTCTTTGCATCCCTAAAGTTAGCAAAGGTCTTGGCATGTTTGATGAAAGAAACTTGAATGCTGATTACCAACCCCCTGGCAAAAAACATACCAAATGGCAACAGCATGCTAAACCACTTTCAGTAAAAGAATCTAGAAATCTGCTGCTTTAGGGAAAGGAACATGAACCTGACAGCACTAACAAATTCAGAGCTCCTCTTCTTAGGAGCTCTCTAGCTGAATAGACAGAGGGATGTCAACCTCTAATTCTGCTTGATCGTATCTCAGCAACTACATTTAATGAGACACTGGGAACAAGAGAGCTGTCCACTTTTAAATCAGCATATTTCTAACCAAACAATGGCAATGGCTAAATCTTTAAAATGCCCATTTCTCTCAAGAACGCTGCAAGGGAACATTTAGACTTTGGGAAAGAGATTAGCGATTTACATTGCTATCTCACTGATTTAATTTAAATGCTCTTCCAAACCAAACACACATGTGCCGAAAGAGGCTACTAAGAAACCCAACATGCAGAGTTCCCTATAAGTACAGCCGACAGTGTTGACTGAAACTAAACTTGGAAATCCAGGGCACTAATGCACAATATCAAGCAATAAAACAGCATCTCTTTGGCAATATTTAATTTAAAAAAGAAGAAAGAGGCAGGCGAAGATCAGGCACTGTCTGTTTTGGAGGATCAACCATTCTGCATTTCAAAGCATTGGTCCCTGCAATATCCAGGTTACTGTGCTAGAATCTCGACTATTATATCGCAGTTGTGAGAGGGAGGGCAAAGATGTGTTTACTCAGTGATTAGGCCCTTAGAATAAGCCTCTAGCTCCTAGAGAGACAGCTCACTACTTATTCATTTGGGCCAATTCACAAAGCCTAGGAAGATTAAACATCCATGCTGAGAAGACAAGCGAATGCAGACGGTGAAAAAGAAATAAAAATTCTTTAAAAACTCTGAGATGACTTCATTATTTTTCCACAAGGAAACTTTAGGAAAGTGTTTAGTTAGAGAAAAACCCACATTGACCTCTCTCTAAACCCTTAATCTTTCCTTTGTGGTGGCATTGCTTTGTGGTAAGCGACTGGCTCGCCTCGCCCCTCTTTTCACTGGAAGCTGAGAGAAAAAAGGCTCTGGAGAAACAGTTTTCGTTCCAGGGACATAAACCCCTGACACTGTTAAACATGAGATGCCAGGAAAACACACTTTAAAAAAAGTTCTCACTTTAAGCTCTAAACTGTGAGAAAGGAGATGATAAAGAGCGTAATCAGAAGAGAATCTTCAGGCTGGGGGACTCCCATAGTAGCTTTGAAAAGGGAAACTGAATAATCTTAAAATGATCTTTTCTCTCTAACATAAGCCTTCAACAAAAATTTTTCTTCTGCCATTTTGACAGTAATAACAAGCAAAAGAGAAAACTCCTAATAATAAGCAAATGCTAATAAATTTGGGCTACATAAATCTCTGATTAGATTATAGGCACAGTTAAATGAGCCCTAGACTCAGATTTCTGATTATTTTATTGAGCTCAATTAAACACAGGCCCGAACAGTGAGAACTGGGTTCAGCATATCAGAAAACTGCCTTTGTGAATTTTCCTAGCACATAGGGAAAAAATGAGAAAATGATTTATTTTCCGTTTCTGTAACCATTTTTCCCTTTGGCCCACTAATAATTGAGTTCAGTAACATTTATGGAGTGCCGATGAGTTAGGCATTGAGAACATAAAGATGAATAAAACAAAGTTTCCTTGTTCTCAAAGAATTGGGGGGGGGGTTTGCTGGTATATGGGGAAGCAAAAATTTAACTGCAGTACTAACCAATAAGTGGTAAGAATGGTACACTTAAGGAAAACATGTCTATTTGTCTTTCTAATTTGACAGAGAGGGTATAAGTCTGGTAAACAAAGGCAAGCTACACTCTTCTCAGACTCCCTCTTTGTGATCTAGGTTTTGGTAAAGGTTAAAAAAGCTCTGTGCAGTGGGTTAAAGCCTCTGCCTTCAGCTCAGGTCATGATCCTGGGGTCCTGGGATCAAGCCCCACATCGGGCTCTCTGCTCACCAGGGAGGCTGCTTCCCTCTCTCTCTGTGCCTGCCTCTCTGCCTACTTGTGATCTCTGTCAAATAAATAAATAAAATCTTAAAAAAGAAAAGAAAAAAGCTCTGTGCTAAATCCAGTTTTGCACTTACAAGCTGTGTGACCATGGGACAGATGGGTGTTCGTTCCAAGAACTGCAGATAAAGCAGGTAAAGTACTTCTTTTACAACACCTGGCCCATAGCAAGTGCTGAATGAAATGTGGTTGTTAGGATGAAGAATCCAGAACTATCCATACAAAATAAAGGATTTGAAAGCAATTTTAAGAGAAATGATAGCCCTGAAAATTTATTAAAGATTATGAAGCTCCTTCATTTCTCTTACTAGCAATAACGTTTGGGATGCTAAATTGTGTCTCTGCCTTCAGGGCCTCACTAATCTTCACATTCAAATCCAAGAGCTAAGGTACTAAGTTGATGCTTAGGAAATGCCAAGCTGACAGCAACCAATGTGATTTGGCCTTGAGCTGCAGTAGCTATTGTATTTAGACACTTAGCTCTACAGAACCATAGAACATTAGAGCTGGAAGAAATGAACTGGCTATGTCTCAAAATAAGCCAGGCACAGAGCAGACACTCAGAAAATATTTGCTGATGGACTGAAAGGAAGGTTTCTAGTTTCTTTTTGAGTACCAGAACATCCATAGTCCATGTTTCCAAAAATTTTAAGATTGATAGGATAAATAATTTCTATAAATGGTAGTTCATAAATTTTTCAGTGTAAGAATTAAATACACTAAAAATAAAATGATTTCCCTTATGTAAATTGGGACCTGACTTTATTTCTATTTTATTATGATGATTATCATCACCATTATCATCAGAATCATACCATTATTATTATTATTATTATTATTTTGGTTTTAAGTTTGGGAATGGTTTATTAATACAAAGACCAGATACACTGATTCAACAATAAACACTCACTTATCTCTCAACCTAGATTTATCAGTTTTTTTTTAAGATTTTATTAATTTATTTGACAGGAAGAGATCACAATTAGGCAGAGAGGCAGGCAGAGAGAGAGGGGGAAGCAGGCACCCCACTGAGTAGAAAGCCCGAAGCGGGGCTCGATCCCAGGACCCTGGAACCATGACCCGAGCCAAAGGCAAAGGCTTTAACCCACTGAGCCACCCAGGTGCCCCTAGATTTATCAGTTATTAACATTTGCCATGTTTGTTCAAAATTCATTGTATGCCTCCATCCCTGAAACATTTAATGCTGCACAAATCTTGACACTTCCAGCTTAAATACTTCAGTGTCTGTCACCTAACAAGGACATTCCCTCACATAGCCATAATATTTTTATCATACCTTAGACATTTAATATTGTTACAGTATCATCTAATGTAAAGTCCATATTCAAATTTTTCCACCCACCTCAAAATGTCCCTTACAGGTCTCTTATTTATTGTTTTAAATCCAGGCTCCAAGCAGATCATTCCAGTACACTGCCCACTTCTTTAATCCTATTCCTATATATGAATGTTCATAGGCCCAGCCCAGCATCCAACCACGACTCAACGTAACTACAAGGTGAGATTAGAGGCAGGGCCCCATGAAGCCACACCGCCTGGTTCAAATTCCTGCTTTGCCACCTCCTAGCTATGTGACCTTAGGAAAGCTACTTCACTTTTTTGTGCTTTTGGTGCCATATAACTTTGGAGGTCAGAAGTACCACACTGTCTAGATGGAGTGGTAACATGACTGCTAGAATAGAGATGGTCCTAGGGTCTAAGCATGAACACTGCTTGGCTGCTTAAGAAAAAAAAAGAAAGGGATTTTATTTGTTTATTTGAGAGAATGAGAGAGAGAGAGAGAGAGAGAGAGAGAGAGAGCGAGCATGAACAGAGGGGAGAGGGAGAACAGACTCCCTACTGAGCAAGGAGCCCAATGCAGGGCTTAACCCCAGGACCCTGGGATCATGACCTGAGCTGAAGGGAGATGCTTAGCCAACTGAAATGCTGCTGCTTTATGAAGGGAATACTCAAGCTAAATTTTGAAAGCAGTATATAGTAACAGACTTATCTCTGATTTGAGCTAAATTTTAAATTTAGGTGATAGGAAAAGAAGAATGAAAAAAAGAAAAAGCAGACAAAAGTTTGGTAAGGCCCAGTAATGTCAGTAGCCTAATATGTTCGAAGAACTCAAAGCTAGTAACTTTTAAAGAGAGTGAAGAATCAATGTAGATTGATTTGTGGAAAGAATCATTGACACTGCATTTTCGGCTCCCAAAGCTGAGTTCAGGGACCAACAGGCAGCAATCAACCGGAGAGGTTCCAAAAGGAAAACAGCAGATATTGAAGGTGAGGTGATGCCAAGATGGTGGGGTTTTTTTCCTCTCACTTCCTGAAAGAGATTTTGGGATAGAACTCTGAAATCTTAATGATACAAATGTATTTGAGCCTCAAGTAGGTTGAATTCTTATATGAAAGTTACAGGTTACACAAAGAAAAAAAGCCTAAAGTAAAACCAAACTCTTTTCATAAAATAAGCTGGAAGATGTTCACTGGATACAGAGCTTTATCAGTTTTCATTGTTCAGACTGTAATACTCAGGTCATAAAATATTTTTGAGGAAAACCAACATATGACTAAAGTTTTTACAAATAAGGAAATAGAAGTTCAAGTGATAGGCTATTACAGCAAACTGGAGAGGGGCAGGCAAGCTCTTTAGGGAGGCTGGGAGTAGGATTATGGGGGGCAAGAAAGTAGGCAGTTTCGGGCTGGATCAAAGATCTCATCCCATTGGTTTTCTAGATGAACAACTAGAAACAATGCCCAGGACTGGAACAGCAGCCTCATAAAAGTGCAGAGAGGATTTTTTTGATCTTCTCTTCTGAGAGGAATAATACTATCCTTGGTTAGCCAGTGGTCTACTAAACAGGCAGAACAACATGAATGTGGATGAATGGGAGGTACATTAACACTTCCTTCTCCCACTTTCAGGCCACTGAAGAAGAGAAAAAGGACCCCACCTATCTCATCATGTCCATACTCCAGGGGTGGGGGAATCATAGCAATAAAGAACTGGAGACATAGTAACAATAATTTTTAATTTAAGATATATAGATAATAATGCATTCTTGCTGAAAAATCACAGGAATTCTAATGTTATGTGGGTGTACATGTTCAATAATTGTTTACTACTGTCAAGTACTGTCAAGTGTGGCAGATTCCAAAGTAGAACACTGTGAATTATAAAAATAAGCTAAGTTTAAGCATACAGAATTGTAGTAACTCTTAAGTACTCATTTAATAGAAATGGTGGAGACCGCAGTCCCTAAATATTTTCCACATCTTCCTCAGTGAGGAAATCTCTTATGTATTTTTTTTTATGGCTGTGTATTTTATTAATGGCTGACTGAAATAAAGAATACATTTCTCAGCCTCCATTTAAACAAATGTGACTATGTAACCAATAACCACGTTCTGGTTAATGCAAGCAGAAGTGCTGGTTCAATCTCCTGTAGTCATCCAAAACCTGACTGTATACCACACAGTGGAGCAACATGCTAGGAGGAACCTGAGCTTCTGAGTCTGTGATATACCTTCCTAGGCCTGGACAGGATACCTCTGGACTTCTTGAGGGGAATAGAGAAATTAACTTCTATTTTGTTTGAGCCACTATTAATTTTTTTTTCTGTTACAAGCAACCAAACCCAATTGTAATTCTTACAACAGACTAACTATAAGAAATCCTTAGTCATACATAAAAATGACCATCTATGGAACTGTACTATTAACCCAGAAGATCTAAAGAAAAGATATGCATTTATGGATTAGTTCATGGTCCATCAGAAAGACTCTCACAGCTTCCAATGGGCCCTGAATTACACTTTAAGAGACTGTAATTAACACTAGGCCTAATGCAAATGACCTAACAGGCTATTCAGAAAGGTCCATCTTATTCATCTGGTTAGTGAGAAGAGAGGAGGGGGACACTGTTTTCAAAAGGCCAAGTAGACATGAAGGCAAAAGAAGATATGGAGGTTGCTAGTCTAGCCTTCATGCAAAGATCAGGGAGAGCCTTTCACTGTTAGCATGTGGTCCAGTCCATTTAACCCATACAGGAGAGCCTACTGGGATTTGTAATAGTGCAATAGTGAAGTGTACATCTATCTGAAATGCCATGTGTGTCATATTCCATATATTTGAGACCCAGGATGGCTGAAGTCATAGCAGGTGGTTGGTCAATATATATTTTTTTTAAGATTTTACTTATTTATTTGACAGAGAGAGATCACAAGTACGCAGAGAAGCAGGCAGAGAGAGGGGGAAGCAGGCTCACTGATGAGCAGGGAGCCTGATGTGGGGCTTGATCCCAGGACCCTGGGATCATGACCTGAGCTGAAGGCAGAGGCTTTAACCCACTAAGCCAACCAGGCACCCCTGTATTTTTTATAATCTATATACACACAGAATTTTTACAACACAAAAGGAGATATACTATATACACTGTTATGTATCTCACTTTTTTTACTTTGCAAAGTGTCCTGAACATCATTCTACATCAATATATATGAAGTGGCTTCATTCTTTTTAATGGTCACATAGTATTCCATAGTGTGAATAACATTTAAAGTACTTCCAATCTTTTGTTATTATAAGCAATGTTATAATAAATATTCTTGTATTTATCTTATTTCCCATATGCTTAGGTATATATGCAGGAAAAAATGTGTTATTATGATATGTGAAAATATATATTAGTGTAGTTTTAATCTGTATTTTTTATATTATGGAAAATATGAACATCTTTCATATTTTCTGTGAAGTACCTGCTTATCTTGCTTACCCATAATGGGTTGCTGTCTTCTAACTGATTTATGGAGTTCTTCATAATTGTACATGCTAGGGAAATTTAAGTTTCCAATATATTTAATAAAGATACTATGCACTACTTAACATCAGAAATACTTTTTCTTAATATCCATTCCTTATAAAAGACTGTAAATGACAAGGCAAATACAAAATCAACAGATTCTATTGAAATGTCCCACAAAGGAAAGAAAGGCCAGAACACATTAGCCTAGGTCTATATCAGAAGCAGTTTTGTTAGGCATTTTGAGGAAGGCGTGGGAAGATACAGAAGTATAAAAAAGTGCACAAAAGCTAACAGGCTATGAAATTTAGGAACCAAAAAGAGTGTGAACTACACTGTGCTATTACTGTACCATGATTTTCTTTTCTTTTTTTTTTAAACAATTTATTTTTTTTTAAAGATTTTATTTATTTATTTGACAGCGAGAAATCACAAGTAGATGGAGAGGGAGGCAGAGAGAGAGAGAGGGAAGCAGGCTCCCTGCTGAGCAGAGAGCCCGATGCGGGACTCGATCCCAGGACCCTGAGATCATGACCTGAGCCGAAGGCAGCGGCTTAACCCACTGAGCCACCCAGGCGCCCTGTACCATGATTTTCTAACCAATATCTGACATTCCACAACTACACATATACAAATGTATATAGTTGCTCAGTCTCACTACCACCAATTTCTCCTCTCCAATCTATCTTACAAACTACTACCACATTGCTTATGTCTATGGTACAGCTCTGACAGTGTCACCCTCTTCAAAAACTTTCCAAAGCTAACCACTAACAACAAGTCTTTAGCTGGTCTTCAGGGATTCCCATAATGAAAGTAAACCCAGTCTGCTTCTTTATTTTAGCCCTATCCTCTACTGTTCCCTTATACAAGTACCATATATACCAACTAAACAGGCCTATTCATGTTCTCTAACATGTATAGTTGAATAATTTGTTTACGATTAATGTAAGGACTCATTTTCCAAGGTGAGTTAATTGTCAAGGTATTTTTAGCTCCATTTTAGAGAAAGTAAAATGAAGGCTTACATAGCTCAGTCAATATCAGGGTCTAGTTTCCAAACCAAAATTGCCTGATATATTCAATGTCCATCTAGTTATAAGTAAACAATCTTAAAGATGTTTCACACACATTTCAAAGATGTTTCAATTATGTTAATTTTCTGTTAAAGAGTCTTGTGAAGTATTACGATACAAATTTTTAAATGTAGAAGTTGATGATCAGAGGAGAAGGTTAATCTGGTTAATAGGACATAGCTAAATGAAAAACCAGAACCCAAATATAAGAATTTTGATTAGTATGCTTTCTACCATATCTCTTATTTTAATGTTTAATATTAGATATGAAACAGGTTTCTTGAATTTACAACTGAAATACTATAGAGATCAAACTTAGCTTTTAATCCTTTTAAAATAAGTAATATGAATAACAAATACTTTCTAGGGCCAGGAAGACCCTTTGGGAATAATGATACAAATACAGATAAAGCCCATAAATGGAAATCAGCCTTGCTTCTGATATCTTAATAAATTTTACCTACAGTGCTTTTCAAATACGATTAAATTGTTTTTAAAAAGATGGTGAGAAGCAGTAAATTGAAAAGAACATTTTATAAAGCAGCATTCCTTAAAACTAATTTACGAAATTTTTAACTAAAAAATAATTTAAATATGGACACTGAAGATTTTTACAATTTTAATTAGGTAGGGTAGTAGGATAGTAGGACAATTAGGGCAAATTCTAAATATAGAGCTAACAATATACTATTTAGTGGAAACATCTAATTATAGAACAGCATATTTGGTATGGTTTCATTTATGTAAAACATGTCAACTTTTTTATTGATATACATATTTGGAGATTTTTAAAAAATTATGTTTAAAAATAAAAATAACACTTAATAATGATTATTTTTAGGCTTCATATTATGTGGTAACTTGTTTTCTACTTTAAATGCACCTGTATTCTTTTCTTCTTTTTTTCTTAAACAAATATTGTATTTGTAGAATAAACATACTTAACAAACTATATTAGCATCATAGTTCTCATCTCACACATGTATAGGCTGCTATCATAGCTGTCATATAAAATTACTGTAAGAACATTTGTCTGCCTTTAAGGAATTTAAATGGAAAAGAAAACAAAGACAAGATGAACAAACCGGGCATATTCTTTAAAGGACAAATAAATTTCCCTCTTTTTTCCTGGCTAATGGAGAGCTAGAAACTCACCAACTACAGCTATGGCTACAGATTTGTGTAGAACTTTTTTTTTTTTTTTTAAATATTGATCAGTGATGGTATTTAGTATCTTTTAAACATGATATAGTAGAAACAGCACTACTTTAAAATGAGCTGATTTTTAAAAGTAAATGTAATTAAAACTTGATCAAAAATCCTGTTAAAAGTTCAACTACTTATTTTAGTGCTGCAAATACTCATAGGGGTTCTCAAAATTCCTTTCTGGAATTATTCTCAGAATTAGTTCATGAGTTGCATGAATAAATCAGTTTTGTTTTTTACAAACATTCTCAAATAGTCGAAACTGCTTCATAGCACATTAGCCATAGTGCTGGGTGCATATATGGAGAGCATCCTATTTAATCCTCAAAACAACCACATCATTATCTCCCCCCACCTTCCTTTTTTTTGTCTGAAGATTAGAAACAGGCTGATTACTCATTTGGGGCTACAGAGTTACTAAGCAGGAAATTAAGAATTGAGCACTAGTTTCCTTAATTTATGTGTAATATTAGAAATATCACTGGATCTGAAATCAGGATAAAAAGGCCAGTCTCCAAAGGGGAGGAATGGAACTAGGAAAGGAAACATCCTTCATATGGGAGATAAACTCTGGTACCGAGATTTTTACTGCTGTTGATTTTTAGTTACTACAAATGTCTAATCATTCTATAGGGCACTTTGTTTTGTACAAAATTCAGAAGTAGCAGGAATGAGAGGTAGAGAGGTTATAGGGAGAAAAAGAATCTGCTTTAAGAAACTCCTAGGGAGGGGCGCCTGGGTGGCTCAGTGGGTTAAGCCGCTGCCTTCGGCTCAGGTCATGATCTCAGGGTCCTGGGATCGAGTCCCACATCGGGCTCTCTGCTCAGCAGGGAGCCTGCTTCCTCCTCTCTCTCTCTCTCTGCCTGCCTCTCTGCCTCCTTGTGATCTCTGCCTCTCAAATAAATAAATTAATTAAAAAAATTAAAAAAAAAAAACCTCCTAGGGAATCATGGTATGGCCACCGGTAACACTTCTGCAACTTAAATTACAGTGACTAACCACTGACTCTCACTTACCAAAAGATAAAATATAAGCTTTATTCAATAAATATCTCTTAAATGACAGAAAATGTGAGCCCCTTCCCAATGCCTTGGCCCCTGCTCATCTTCCCCACCTCATGCCTTGCAATCCAACTCTCTATCTTGCATTTTTTACTCTTGGTCTTAATTTTTTGGTTGTAGTTCTCTCATTTTAATCCTCTTCCCTTTGCTTTTGACCTTTTTTTCTGTTTAGAATTCTGTGATTTCTCATAATTCTCATAATTCATAAGATTCAGGTCAGATGTATCTCCTCAAGAAATCTCCCTAAACTTTCTGAGGTAGATGAAGAGCACCTCTCCTCTTTGCTTCTATAGCATACTATACTACATAAATCTGTTGATATTATCTTCCCCATTAGACAATGAGCATCTCAAGAGCAGGAAAGCTCTATATTCCAGGTCCTTAGCAGATATGTGATAAATATGGCCCTCAACTGAGTGAACACCTCTAACAGTGAAGGGCATGAGAGGAGGTCATAAAACTGATGGACCTGTTGCCAGAAGTCAAAACTCTGTCATAATATACTTAAATGTAAGACCTTAGAATACCTGTTTTACTGAAGTTGGAGTTCTGCTTTGGACAGTGTTTTAAATTCCTCATGAAAAAGGCAGAAAGAACCAGGGGCACTCTCATCACCAAGTGCTCTCAAATGAAATCAGTTTGAAGCAGTTTTCATTAAGATGGATTGAATGTGGCATCGTGAGAAACACTTTATCAAATGTAGTGTTTTACTTAGTGATTAACTATATACCAGTTGATGAAGCTCCCTAAATCCTTTGTAATCCCACCACTCCAATAAACATTTAATGAGTATATAAGTTCAAAAAGCCTAGCAGAGGATTTAAACCTTCAATCTTGTTTTTATTTACTCTTGGAACTCAATTTCTCACTTCAAGTGAAGAATGCTGGTGCTTGAGGCTCATCGGTTGCCCTGGTAAAATTAATGTGCCTCCCACAGTTTAAATTAAACATGTGATATTTAAGATGAAAGAAATTTAGTCAGAATGCCACAGTATCAGTCACAATTGCTTTTAAAATACGTGAATATCGGAAAACTTTTCTTAAAAATGTTTCATTCGTAAGTTTAAAAAAATAATATTAAAAAAATTTAATTCTCAAATGTGAAATCTGAAAAGGAGAAATGATATTTGATAAGCGAATCCTGCAGTATAGTAGCTACCATTGAAAGTGAAATATAGTGATATAGTGTAAATCATACTTACCTGTGTTAGAACCCTGAGCTCTTATTTGGCCTCTGGTACTTACTAGTGATGTGCTGTGGTTAAATTCTGTTGCATTTCTGAGCTTCCTCATCTATACAATGGGAATATTGATACTATATATCCCTATCTCATTGGATTGTTGTTGGATTTGAATAAGATATATATGAAAAGATGCTCTATAAACCATACAGAACCATATAAATCTGTAGTAGCATTACTATTTCTATGCATACACAGTACTCTTTAATTAAAAGGAGATATATATATGTATGTATGTAACTTGGCTAATAATCATAATAAATGTAACTGCATAGATTTAAAGTTAAATCTGAAAAATTCATCATGTGGATCAGTTTTACTCAAGTTTACAGTAATGTCTTAAGCGATGCATAAACTGTTGTTCTTTAACTTAGAAAAGAGAAATGAGGAAAGGAAAAACGTCTTGGACAGGGGAAAAAGAGAAAGACAATTTAGGAATCCAAAGAGGTCAAAGGATTTTGGTATAAATCTAATATGAAGCAAAACATTTAATTACACGAACCAGTGACTTTCATTTGTTAAAATACCAAGACCTTAGTCAAAAGCAAACAATCAACTGTTTCATTAGAAATATCCAGAAATTAATAAGCAAGAGTTTATTTTTCTCTGGGGAACATCAAATGCCAGTTTATTATATAAGACACTTAGCAAAAGTTCTTTTGTCTATTATATACTGTATACTTAAACAAGTGTCTTCATTTAAAGTTACAATGTTTAAAGTGTACATAGTATTTCTTAGGGTAGCTTTTTAAGTGGGATTTAAAATACATCTTTGCCTATTTTGGGAGTTTATAGTTCACAAAGGTCCGAACATTTTCCGATTACTTTAACTACTTTCAACCATATTTAAGTCTAATAAGTGATTGGTTAAATATAATAACATGGCTATACAGTGAGACTCTATAACCATTACAGTCCTGTTTTAATGAAGTGTTCAGTATTATTTAAAAGCATTCTTGCAGGGGCGCCTGGGTGGCTCAGTGGGTTAAGCCGCTGCCTTCGGCTCAGGTCATGATCTCAGGGTCCTGGGATTGAGTCCCACATCCGGCTCTCTGCTCAGCAGGGGGACTGCTTCCCTTCCTCTCTCTCTGCCTGCCTCTCTACCTACTTGTGATCTCTCTCTGTCAAATAAATAAATAAAATCTTAAAAGATAAATAAATAAAAGCATTCTTACAAAAAAATTTTGACCTAAATATAACAAAGCATGATTCTTCACAAAGCAAATGTTAGTGGGGGAAAAAGAGAGGCAGGGAGGAGAGGATGCTTGTTTAAAAGGGATTTAAGAAATCTAACAACCATAGGGTGCCTGGGTCGCTAAGTCAGTTAAGTGTCTGACTCTTGATTTTGGCTCAGGTCATGATCTCAGGGTCACGGGATCGAGCTCCATGACAGGCTCCCCACTCAAAGGGGACTCTTCTTGAGTTTCTCTCTCTCCTTCTGCCCTTCCCACCAAAATGCTCTCTCACACCATCTCTCTACAATAAATAAAAATATTTTTAAAAAATCTAACAACCAAATATTTGTGATCCTTGAGTAGACTTTGGTTTCAAAACAACAGTTAAAAAGACATTTTGGAGATAGCTGGTAAAGTATGAATATGCACTGGATATTAGATGATATTAGGGAATTACTGCTAATTTTGTTACATGCGATAATGGTATGGTGATTAAGTAAGAGAATATCATTATTTTTTGGAAAATACATAGATGTTTTTAGGTGTAAGATATGTAATTTAACAAAAAATATTGAATATAAAAAGGTATAAACACTTTCATGCAGTTTAAATTTTAATAATTTCAAAAGTTTAACTTCTGCAAAATTTTATAAAATCATGTGAAACTTTAATTTTTTTATATTTGTTTTTGCATATTTTGAATAATAAATTTTACATTTAATTTTCTGTTCCAGTCAATGTTTACCATTTTCAATCAGAAAGGAAATGAAAAAAAAATCATAAAAAATTAATTCATCAAAACCACAAACCTAAATAAGTATAAAAAATGTAAATAAGTTTCAAATGCTGCTCTTTTATAAATGTGTGGCAGTTAAACTTTTGAAGTTATTAAGGCTTCTATCTTCATTAAAACTTTGGGATGCTTGCATATGAAAGAAGCAAACATGGCAAAATTTATTAGTTATTAAATTTAGGGATGGGAATTTGGGTGTTTACTGTGCTATTCTTTTTACTTCTATATTAAAAATTGTTTTAATAAAAAGTTAAAATATTATAAAATGTAATTAAGCAAATGATCATATAACATTAAAAGATGAAAATAAGCTGTTTAAACAAGATTATAACACAACCCAATAATATTCAATATACACAAAAGTTTTCATCAAAATGTATTTAAAAATATGGAAAAAACATGTATCATAAAGCTAACTGTTAATCTGTGTTAGAATATTTTCTTTTTGCTTTTCAATATTTTCCATAAACCTGTATTTATATAAACTATAAACACATATTATTATAAATATTTATTTCTTCAAAAATGACATCCATTTTATAAAAATTTAATAGTTAAAACATAGACTAACACAGCATTTATAATAGGCTATTCCACTATTCTTAGTTAGGGTAAAGAACAGTTTGTGTTTCTTATTCTACTTCACTAAATCATCATTGATTGCTCTAAGTTTGATTATTAATTACTGTTAGTTTTTAAAATTTGTTTAAAATGAAATTTTCTTTAGGTCAGGGTTTAAGATAAACTAGAAACTAGAAATTTCAGAGCCTTCCTTGTACTCAATTCTCAAAATTCCCTCTACTTCATTTACATACTATTTCTTCCTTCCCACTCTTTTATTTCCTTCATTCATTAAATATGTAGAATATTTACTAGGGATGTAAGGTACAGTCACTGCCAAAGAGAAAATCAAATCTCTTGAGAAGACATATATACAGAGATAATGATAAGCAATGTGTTAAATGTAATTAAGATGAGCAGAGGGTATCATTACAAAGGACTAACGGTGGGTCCAACTGTATGATAGTTGAAGAGTTAGGAACAATTAAGTGTCAGAGAGTAGAAGTTAACCAGGTAAAGGGCAGAATAAAGGCATTCCTTACAGTGGAGAAGCATGAACAGAGAGTACGATTATGGGGAAACAAAAACGGTACATCACTGCTAGATTTATTAAGTGTAAAGCAGGGGAACAGGAGAGCTAAAGTTGTGCAGATAGGTAGGAGACAGATTACTGAGCTTTCCACTCTAGGTCAACATATAAAGAGTGATTGCATAGAAACTTCTTGCTGAAAATGTATCTTCTGAATTCTTGTTATAAATGCCAATGTACTTGACTTTAAGGTCACAATGCCCATTTCTATATTTTTGTTGTTTAAAGTGGCTTCTGAGAGAAAAATATTGTAGTTATAGATATGTACTATTAGATGGAATCATATTGGGAAAAGACTGAAAGACAAGTCCTTTAGCAAGAAACTGTCAATCACATTAACTGAAAAGAGCATACACATATAGCCTGGTCCCATGTCTACCTTTTTTTCCCCTACAAAAACACTCTTGTTTCAGAGATTGACAAGGCCATCTACAAAGAGCCAGTAATACCCTATTACACTACTGCCCCTCTGAAATGGGAATCTTGGTGATGATTAAGCTGGTAGATGAACCACAAACAAAATCAAGTCTTCAATCTGAAAAAAACAGAAAACATTAAGCATTGCCTGAGGCCTGGTGGTAAACCTATGTGATGCACTTTTTAATTACAAAAGGTAAGATTGCACTTACATCTCGGGCTTTCACATAGAAGGCCTCTTGAAAAGCAGCTTCTAATGAGCCAATAAAAAATACAGGATGGCAGTCACCATATCTATAGGAAAAATTATATCTATTAATTTAAGTACATTTCAAATTTACTTCAAAGTTTCATAAGTCTAATCACCATCTTTAAATAAATGTTGGCACTACTGTCTCTTAACTATAGACCAAACATTAAAACATTTCTTTAAAGGCTTGGTAATGCACTTCATTAGTTCTCAGAATTCTTCTTGGCCTATAGTGATAATATTAGAATACAGGAATTTTAAGTACATCTAGCAAATGGATTCAATAAGTGCTACAAAACCATGCCATTTATAAGCAGCAATTTCGGGTTATCCACTTTCATAAGATTTTCCTTAGAGTAACCTTAGTTTATTTATTCTGGAAGTCCAACAGAGAGGGAAAAAAATTGTATCTTGCAAAGTTTCTAAATTATATTACATTAGAAAACAGAACTAAAGAGAAATATCATTTACATGAAAATTTAGGGATAAATATTTAAATCCTTTTTACTTAAATACCTTCTAAGAATCTCAAATGCATATAAAACATTTTACATTACACTCTTAAAAGAAGAAATGTTGATAGTTTCAAAACAAAAATTAAAAGAAAAAATGTGCTTATATTAAAAATTTTAAATTATTTTTAAATTTTATATTATTTTAAAGGATATTTTGTTTTTCTAGGATATACCAAAAATTAGTATCCTATAACCTACAGACTTTTTGTGAATACAGTCAACATATTAATTAGTGACCCATTTATTTTGCTTCTGTAAAGATACAGAGATAAGATGATAAAGTGGCATAAATAGCTTACTAGTTATCTGACATTGAATAGGATGTGTTAAACTATAAGGACTAAATAAACTGATAAATGTATCCTTCAAATATTGTATAGAGAAATTAAAGACAATCTATGACTAAAATTGCTCCAGAAAAATCACAGTAGCATTAAAAGAACATCAATTTTATATAGTTAATGTCCTAACCCTACCTTGAAGAAAACTCTGCTGTAAATTGTAATAAGGCATCTCCTTCATTTTCTGCGTTTTCTGGCACTAAAAAACAAACAAAAGAAAAAACAAAAACAAAAAAAAACAAAACAAATAGACACAAAAAACAAACCACATAACATCTAATCCCACATATAAGAAATATATTTAATCAATAAAGAGGAAATAAAATTAAATTTTAGCTTCTGTGATATATTTGAGGAGACATTTTAAATTGACATACATTAGAAGATTTCATCAAACCTTAAAAAAGAACCTTGAAAAAACTCCAAGCTCATAAATTTTGGAAAGCCAGCTGACACAAACCTGCTAAGCATTTCAAGTATGTGCCAGTCATCAATTAGGATTTCAGTGTTTTCTTAAAATGACATCTTGTGAATAAATTATATAAAAGGATCTCAAGTTATTTTAAAAATCTCATTTATAAGGAAGATGGTTACCTTTAAGTAAATATCATATCTATTTCTGCCCAAGGGAGTTTCCTAACTTCACTGAGTAAATGAGCCATTTAAGTATTTATTTTAAGAGTAATTTTGCATATAGTACTTCCTGTGATTCTACAGTATATATCTTGTAAAGTTAAAGAGAAGGAGATGGCACATTTAGTTTACTTTTTTTTCCTTACAAAGGTGGTACCAGTGAATGGAAAAATAATATAACTATTCTTAAAACTGGTATCTCCACTAAGATGCGGGGGAAACAAGTACAGTCACAGAAAATATAGCTATTTGTTTATCAACCTCTAGGTTTAAAGTAAAGAGAAAGACTCATAACTAATATATATGTGAAACATAAGTTATACATTCCCTTGCATTTTTAATGAATTTTACTAAAGCTCTGGGAATTGCTAATCTTAATAAAATCAAAACTCAAGAGGCTCTGGTTCTAATGAATATTGTGCCTGCTAGCTGTATGTTCTCTCTCCAAACCTGGAAAGTTAATAAGAGATTTTTAAGTTCATTGTTTTTTATAAGTTTCTGCAGGAGGAAGTAGAATTATAGTGCTGGCCCCAAAGAGCTATTAATACTCACTCATTGGAGATTTTCTCAGGGCAGATGATGCCATGCCGAATACTTCTCCATCATCCACCCCAAATTCAGAAGCATCTTCAAAGTCATCTCCATCACTATCACTAACCATATGAACATCGGTGCTTTGCTATTTAAGAAAAGTGCTGATTAGTTTTATATGAACTTTAGGAATCGAATTCTAAAATATAAGTTATGTAATCACAATATGACACTAGTATTATAGTAGTTTTATTAAATAAGAAGCCATTTGCTAGAGTAAAGCTTAATATTTTTCATTTTAATGCTAACATATATTTCTTTTCTTTATTTACTTGATAGAGATCACATGTAGGCAGAGAGGCAGGTGAGGGGTGGGGGAAAGCAGGCTCCCTGCTTAGCAGAGAGCCCAATGTGGGGCTCGATCCCAGGATGCTGGGATCATGACCTGAGCTGAAGGCAGAGATTTAATCCACTGAGCCACCCAGGCGCCCCAAGGCTTACATAGATTCCTAAACTTGCCGTGATACCCCTTGGCTAAAGATTGGAACCTGAGGGAAAATGAAGGATGCATACAACTCATACAACTGTTTTATCCACAGAACATAGTACACAATTCAGTGCTTAATAAATATTTGCTCAGTAAATGATGAGAGGGATATAATCAGGTCAAAGACAAAGCAAGCTATATGTGTCTTTTTAAAAGCTCACAGTAATCTCTATTTCAAACTTGCCACTTCCTTACTGCAACAGTTCTCAAATTTTTATTACTGGACTATGGTATACTATCCTCAGTGTTATTGGAGATAACATAAAATACACTATATAAAAGCTCTTTGTAAAGTGCAGGCTATTAAATATGAGATACACCTCTAGTCAATAAACATTTATTGAGAATTTATACATGCTGGGCACTAATAAACATGCTCCATTTATTTTGTTTTCAGCAGTATCAATTGAGATTTAAAGTAACAATTAAAAACATCAGATTCAAAATATGAACTAGGCTGCTAATCTCTAGGTAAGAATGGAATCTCAAAAATACTGAAATCCAAAACATCCAAACTGTGAATACTGACAAATATTTATGCCTTGGATGAAAAGGGAGTCTCAGCAAGGTACATGGCTAAATGCCTATCTGTACTATGTTCAATAAATAAAGTCTACAAGGATTTTTAATATATGAAATTTCTATTTTTTAAAAATTTGGCACTATGCACTTAAGCTATGGAAATGGGGAAACTATTTGATTCTGGTCTACGCAAAAGAGCCTAACTTAGAGATAAGAATTTTCCAGAAAAGCATTAAGAGAAACTTAGAATCAAAGTCTCATAAATCTTGATTAGAGGGATGTTAGAGGTTAGCTAGTCATAAAAATCATAGATTTTAAACATCTTCTTATCAATAGTTTTCAAACTTCTTTCCACAGGGTTACCTCTCTCCCCTGGCCTAAGCCAAAATATTATGTAAAATTACAGTGCATACAATAGACAAAAGTAAGAACACTCTGGTTGATGTGGGGAGAGGCCAATGGAAGTCTAATGCTCCCCCTAGGCTTGGCGTTTTCTTTCTTATATCCCTTTGATAGTTGGGATACCTCTGAAGAATCTAAGGACACTGGAACAATTTTTAAAACTATTGCTACAGCAAGTCTAACAGCTTCAAATGAAGAAGCCAGGATATTTACTCTACTTGACTCAGCTTAGCATTTCCTCCTTGGGCATAACCAAACAATAATGCCCAGAATTGTAACATTTTCCCCCTTATCCAAAAGAAAGTCTTCCCCATAGTTTGAATAGAGAAGATAATGAACA
The DNA here is from genome assembly GCF_022355385.1 of Mustela nigripes. NCBI lineage: Eukaryota > Metazoa > Chordata > Mammalia > Carnivora > Mustelidae > Mustela > Mustela nigripes. Next base: position 40,039,800 of record NC_081570.1, read on the forward strand.
AACTTATTGGATGAGTAAAAATGAATGGTCCTTGTCCTAAGCAGTCTATTTGCTATTCTGACTGCACCACTATTTCTTACAGACACCTTGGTTCTGCTTACAATTCTAGTCTTACTTTCATGTTTTGCTTTGTAGGCCAAAGATCTTCTAGTTTCAGCAATTCAACAGCTAAAAATTAAAAAACCAGAACACCTGGGTGGCTCGGACGGTTAAGTGTCTGCCTTCAGCTCAGGCCATGATCCCAGGGTCCTGGGATCAAGTCCCACATCAGGCTCCATGCTCTCAGCAGGGTCTGCTTCTCCACCTGCCTGCCACTCCTCCAGCTTGTGCTCTCTAAGTCTCTCTCTCTTTGACAAATAAATAAATAAAATCTTTAAAAAAAATTCAAAAACGCTTTCTCATTTCAAAGTAGTAAGGGAGCCTTCTCTATAAAACAACACATCTATAGGACCACTACTGTGCTTGAATTCCTTCTGTGTTTCAGGCACACAAATATCTAGAGCATGAAGTTCCCTGAACTTTGAGACTCTGATTTCTTAAACAGGTGAAGGTGCAGGATCTAAAAAGTACATTACATACTCTTGTAGGATGCTAAGCCAGGTTCACAGGCTAGTAGAAAGAAACAAAGGTCCAGTATGATGAACTTTGCCACATTCTCTATCAGCTAAGCTATCATCTCAGCCTTCACTTCGTCTTGCCCAACATTCACCCTTCCCTTTAAGAGGCATCGGGTTTTAGGGTTGGAGGACACAGAGATGAAAAAGAATTGTTCTATATATCATCTTTTTTTTCTCACTCCTTTTACCTTACTCCCCCACATCTAAACTCCTTCTCCTAATCTAGTTTTTAATCAAATAGTAGCCCCTTTCCATAACAACAGAGCTTTATATATATCATAGTAAGATAGTGATTTTAATCTCGTACTTATGTAACTGACTCATCATTCATTTTGTCCACAAAGTGTACAGTTCCCAAATCTCTTCAGACCCAGAAAGCAAAATCCTATAACAACATCTTCAAAGGGAGTTATCTAAAAAGCCAATTTTGTTGGAAAAAGTATATTTCAAATATGAATTATTGAAGTATCTGCAAGAATGAGCTACTTAATTATGTATAAGGAACTCCCAATCTCTTCACATTTTCTTATCAGCCATCTAACAGGTTAGGAAAAGCTTTTTCTAAAAAATGAGATAAACAATCTTTTTTTCATTAATGTTTGTAGATGAGAATACATAATCTCTTGGCTCAGCCATGGCAGCCTTAAAACTCTTTGAATTCAGAGAAGTTATTTACTCAGAATTTGAAAAACAGCTAAAAAAATTCATGATTTTATTTTGGCTGTTTATCGGCATTCATTTATTCCCATTATCATTTAACAAACATTTACAAGCCCCTAGAAAATGCCACACTGCCTAGACCTGTGTGAAAGATACAGTCTATATTCTCTTAAAGAATACTATATAATATAAAGAGATAATTATAATACCAAGTGTTAAGTGTTATGACAGGTAAGTTCAGAAGAGAACATTTAATGAATGGGGAATGGGAAAGATCAGAGCAAACTTCCTAGAGGAGAAAGAACCAAACCATTTGAAACAAATTTAGACTCTACATATACTCAGCACTAAGGCAAGCTTGTAACTGAAGCAGATGTTCCTTCCACCAACTACTTATATCAAATCAACAGGTTAAAAGCTAGGGATACAGAGACAGATAAAACATGGTTCAGGCCTTCCAGAAATTCCCATTCCAAAGAAAGACATAAAAATATACTTATTTGAATATTCAAAAGGAAAGGGTCATAAAAATCACAATGTATAAGTTCATTTGGGACAGTTTCAAAGAACAGCAGGTCCCTCAGTGATTAGAATGAATAGTTTTGGCTTGGATTGGCAATGATCATTAATATGGGTAAGAAAACAGGTTTCTGGGGAGATATGGTAAGTTCAATTTTTTACACAGTGAATGTACAGTAGGCATGCAGATAGAAATGTTCAGAAGTAACCTGATTACTATTTAGCTTGTCTGCCTGAGGTGAAATACCACATAGTTATAGTAGGACCACAGCAGACAAGCTAAATACTTGTCTCACCAAGTTTTAAAAATTGAAATACAGATTTTTGGCAATTATCTGTGTTCAATTTCATTTTATTAGGTATAAGATCCTTTATGCAAAGACTTTGCTTTGTTCACATCCATATTCTGACTCCTACATCAATACCAGGCATAGAGGGGCATGTAATCAGAACTTATCAAATGAATACTGAATGAATATTTTCTGTCACTTAAACCAAAACCTAGGTATCATTCTTTTTTTTTTCGTAATATTTTTTAAAAATTTCTTTTCAGCATAATAGTATTCATTGTTTTTGCACCACACCCAGTGCTCCATGCAATACATGCCCTCCCTATACCCACCACCTTGATCCCCCCCCCACCTCAGGTATCATTCTTATCTCTTCCTTTTCTCTCCTCCCATAGATCCTATCAGTAACCAGTTCTAATTCAGGATCTCATTATCCTTTAACTGTGCTATTATAAAAGACCCGTATCTGATTTTTCCTGTCTCCAGTCTTCCTTCCCTTACATCTACCTTCTGCACAGCAGCAAAAAGTACTCTTCTCTAAAATGTTATTTGGGGGAAAGAAAATCATTTGTCACTTAAAAGCCTTCTATGGCTGCCCAGAGTTCAAGTTCCCAACTTGAGCTGTAGACCATTCACCTTCACCTCACTCTTATCTTTGTCTCTCACTTTATTTTGCACGAACACCACCAAACTGTGCTCATCTCTGTGCATACACTATATCAGATCATGCAGTTTCCTTTGAATGAAATACTATTTCCATGTTTCTTCATTTGGCTGACTGGGCCTCATTCTTTATAATTTGATTTGGACATAAGTTCCTATAGTCTTTCTTTTTCTTCCTCTCCCAACTTGTTCCTCTTCCTTTTCCCCCTCTCCTCCTTCTTTTTTAAGAAATACTCACTTACCAATATTTATTTTGTGGCTGGTATATGCCAGGTACTACACTAGATGTTAGGGCTACAGAAGTGTGTAAGGCAAACAGGGCTTTTGCTTGCAAACATTCTTGAGTGTTATGCCTTCAACCCCCACAATTGTGCCCTAGTATCTTGTGCTTGCTTAATTTTAACATTATATAATATGAAATTACCAGTTTATATCCATCTGACCAGCACACAGTGAGCATTCAATAAATGTTTCCTTAAGTTACTAACTAGCATCTACTACACTGGAAGGTTTTTTTGTTTTTTTGTTTTGTTTTGCTTTAATCTTGGGGCACTCCCCTCTCTTCCACAATTAACTGAGGACTGGACAATTCTCAAGAAGTCTGGGTCAATGGGCCCCTATCTTGTCCCATTCAAGCAACTGCAGAAAGGAGAAGAAGGTATTAGCTAGGTACTCATATATAGAAAGATCATTAAAAGAGGGCTCAGGAGCAAGGGAAGGCTGGGGAGGAAAGAAAAATGGTGAATTATCATTAAAAAAAAAAAAAAAATACTTGCAGGACCAGAAGGAAGATGTAAAGAAAAAGAATTCTCCTAGCTAGAGGACACATAACTATAATCCATAAAATTCAAAGCTTAAATTTAACTACTAGTCTTACATATCTTCTTCCTAATTGAAGGCTTCAATCAATAGAAAAAAGGTAATTGTCCTGAAACATGAAATCATGTAGGAAAAGCGTTAAAAGCAGAAAAGAGAGAAGCAGAACCATTGGGTGGAAGATACAAGGACACAGGTTCCAGTTATTTAAAGAAGATATCAAGAGACAGAGCTGCTCAACAATAGAACTGGTTGCCTTGTTACTGGAGATAAAACCTAGGTATATTTTGAGGGGATATTTTGAGTGAGCTCTTTTAGCATACAGACTGTGGTCCTAATGATGAGCACCTAGAAGACATTAAATGTTTAAATGAATGAGGGATGAATGGATAGAAGAGGGGAAATCAAATTTTAAAAATCCCTTCCAGCTGTATAATTCTATGGCAGCATAAAAGCCCGAGTCACAGTTGCCCATTTCTCACTAGCCCCTTAAAAAGGTGATATTTACAGTTAGCCAGGGAAGGGAAAATAACGGTTTCATCACAAATAATCACATTTTAAGATATTCCCAAGACTGTGGCTCTTTCAGTTTAGCAAAGTCACCTAATTCCACTCTACCTTCTTCTCTAACCTAAACAGTATGCCAACCTCATTAACACTATTTCTTACTGTATGGGATTGACTTATTTTTGCTGAAGGGACTACCCAAATAACACATATAATGGTGAAAGTGAGAGAAGGAAATAAAATGAAGTGAAATGGGTATCTATTATCTTTCAGAGCACAGAAATAAAAATTTTGGGTGAAGCTACCACATTTTAATGTAGTAGATTTATCCATTATAGGGTTGAAGCACAACCTACTTTAGCATTAGAAACACATCCCCAAGAAAGAAATAGTTTAGTAAATTATTTTTGGTAATTTCTGCCAAGCAGTGAAACTCAAAATCATGTTTTCTTTCAAGATGATTAATGAGATAAAATGCTGAATAAAATGGTGTGGGCTCTTTAAAGGAAATTAACATTTTTAGAGGCCTAAGAAAACAGTACAGTAATATTTTAGCAGGGGACAACCCTTTCTTCTTTGTGGATTTCTAAAAAAAAATGTTAAAAACCAGGATTGCAAATTATCATTTTCACAAAATGATCATGGACTAGAATGGAACTTATGCAGTCCCATTTCCCTTTCACATATTTAAGTGATATAAATGCATTTCAGAGGATAGGCAGAGAGGTCCTGTGGCAGCTTCTGTAGTGAGTGTCCAAAATACACTCAGTTTAAATAAAAATTCACAATCATAATTTGTGTAGACTGTAAATGGAAAAAGGTTTTACTGTACTGAAAACACTGAGTTAAATAATGTTTTCCTGTGCTATTTAGTTATGATCCTGTCACATGCACTTTTTAAGTCATGGTGATGAGTTTTCTTTAGCACATAGTGGGAGCTCCATAAATGCTTTTTAACAGATAAATTGTTATGTCCAAGCTATCTTTCCCATTACCTTATAATCAAAGTCATAGTTGGACTCAGAGTGCAATTTGTAGCCATGGAAAAGACACTGCCTTTTAACATTGTTCAGACCCACAAAGATACACACAGGTACATCCTACACACAAACATATTCAATCTTATCTGCCCCTCTTCTCTGCTTCTATAGTATTCTATGCTCTATCACAGCTTTTATTACATTTTGCCATTATTATTAGTTTATTAATCTATCTCCTTGACTCTGAGCACGTTGGTATGGATATATTGTTATCCATCTTTGTTAAATAGTATCAAGCACAATACCTGGATCCTAGAAGGTGCTCCAACTCAATGAGTTAAAGGACCTTCAGGATCAGTTTTAATAAATGTACTCAATTATATAGTTAGCAATGAAGAAAATCCTTTGTCAACCTGTCAATTCTAAGTAAAACTCATTTCAACCAATCCACCTGAATTCTGTCTGATGAAACATGAAACTTATAGACCAAGGAGGAGCACATTAGCAATAAACTCGCATGAAAAGTTTCTGCCTTCAGGAATTACTGAGATTTTATTCACGCTAGATTTACTTCACCTATTCACTGCTGTGGCAGATAAAAAAGAATAGGAAGTGGGCAGGTAGGTGGAGGACAGGCCTCCTATTCACCAAAAAGCTTGGCAAAAAAGCTTACCTCTTCGGACTGCTCTCGGGTCTGTGCAGGTGAAGATCTTCTGCCCACTGTAAGTCGATGGCAGGGATAGGAGAGCCCTGATTCAGCAAGACACATCTGCAAGAACGAATAATCCATCATTCATAAACAAAATGAAGCAATGTCTCACAAAAGCTCCTTTAGATATTTTCTAGATTTCTTTTTTTTGTTTGTTTGTTTGACAGACAGATTACAAGTAGGCAGAGAGGTAGGCAGATAGAGAGAGAGGAGGAACAGGCTCCCTGCTCAGCAGGGATCGATGTGGGGCTGGATCCCAGGACCCTGGGACCATGACCTGAGCCGAAGGTAGTGGCTTTAGCCCACTGAGCCACCCAGGTGCCCCTAGATTTCTTTTCTTTTTTTAAAGATTTTATTTGAGAGAGAAAGAAGAGAGCTCACACACTCGTACAGGAGCAGGGGAAGGGGCAGAAAGAGAGGGAGAAGCAGACTCCCCACTGAGCAGGGAGCCAGCCTGATGCAGGGCTCTATTCCAGGACCAGGGCTCTATTCCAGGATCATGACCTGAGCCGAAAGCAGACACTTAATGGACTGAGCCACTGAAGTACCCCAATATTTTCTAGATTTCTGAAGTTAGATTAGAAAGCTCACTCTAGTAGCTCCAGTATTAGGTTAACCAGGAAGGCTTTAAAAATTTTAAATTTTTCTGTATATGGCATGTTACAACAGTCAAGGTTATTATTATCATTATCATTATTATTAATATTATTATTTTGGCTTAAACAACTGAAATTTATTTTCTCATAGTCCTAGAGGTTTAAAGTCTGAGATCAAGATGTCGGCATAGTGATACCTGTGTGGCTCACTCAGTTAAGCACCTGCCTTCGACTCGGGTCACAATCCCAGGGTCCTGGGATAGAGTCCCACAGGGGGCTCTTGCTCAGCGGGGAGCCTGCTTCTCCCTCTGCCCCTTCCTTCTCTCTCTCCCTCACAAATAAATAAATAAATCTTCTAAAAAAACCCCAAAATGTCAGCAGGGTTGGTTTCTTTTTTCCCCCCTCTAATCTATTTTTTTCTTTTGTTAAATTTTTTTTGAAAAATATTTTATTTGAGATAGAGTGAGAGAATGAAGAGGAATGGGGGGAGGGGCAAAGGGAGAGGCAGACTAGATTCCTCAGATCATTACCTGAGCTGAAGGCAGATACTTTACCAACTGAGCCACCCAGGCACCCCTCTTTTATTAAGTTTTAATTTATATTTATTTTTTCTAGTTAGAAATATTTTATTTAAATGTGCCAAATAAAAACCCACATTTTCAGACCACAGGATGTTAATACATTCACATTACTGCTATGAATTTAGAGTTATAATCCAGATCCATTTTGACCGGATGACAGAAATAACCTTCCTAGGTTATGCTTTACAGACATCACAAATACCTTATAATAATGTAAATGAAGTAACTTTTCCCTAAAAAGGTGAACTTGAGAACTTCACTCTTTCAGGACGTGCACTTCTTTGCGGACTTCCTGATGGGGAATGAATTCTCTTTGGAGGTGGAGATCTGGACTTTGGCTGCTTCTTGCATGTAGTGAAACAGACCTGGATCTTGACCTTGACCTTGGCCTCGACAGGGATCTTGATCCTTTTATAGAACCAGATCTAGATCTTCTGTGTGAAGGTTGATGTTGAAAGAGACACAGATCTTGATGGCTGAGGAAATGCTGATCTTGACTCCTTTCCCTGCTCCTGCTACATGAGCAAGAGTATCACCTACCTCTGGATCTTAAATGTTATCTAGACTGTGACCTGCTTCTCCTCTATTGGCTATAACGATGAAAATCACAAGCATAATGTCCCTTTTCACCACACTCACAGCATTTATCACTGGGATCAAAGGAATGTTGGGCAGGTATTCTGTCAAAACTAGATCTCCAAAGCATGCCTGTTGATTATTCAACTCTCCTTCAGGAACCACAAATCACTCTCCCATCCAGCCCTTACACTGCATCTTCTGCATGTCTAGATCTTCAAATTCCACAAAGGCAAATCCTGGAGATTTTTCACAGTCCACGGTTCTGAAGGGACTATAATAACTGAAAGCTCTTTCTAACTCTCCTCTGCTGACACTGGTTCCCAGATTACCAACATACATCTTGGTATTCTCCTCCATACCACCTGTAAGGTGATATGATGCCTGGCCTGCTTGCAGTGCCCCGGGATTGAATAATAGAGAAGCTGTAACATCGACTCAGTCGTCAAAGGTCCCAGCAGTCTAAAGTTTTTATTTTAATTCCAGCACAGTCAACATACACATTGTTATATTAGTTTTAGGTATACAACATAGTGATTCAACAATTCCATACATCACCCAGTGCTTATTACAATAAGTGTACTCCTTTATCCCTATCACCTATTTCACCCATCCTCCCCCTCCCCATCCACCTTCCCTCCCATAACCATTCAGTATGTTCTCTATCATTAAGAGTCTGTTTCTTGGTTTGTCTATTTTTTCTTCTTATGTTCATTTGTTTCTTAAATTCCACATATGAGTGAAATGATATGGCATGTCTTTCTCTGCCTGACTTATTTCACTTAGCATTATACTTTGTAGCTCCTTCCATGTCAGTGCAAATGTCAAGATTTCATTCCTTTTTATGGTGAAATAATAGTTCACTGTATATATATGCCACCTCTTCTTTATTCATTCATCACTCGATAGACACTTTGGCTGCTTCCATAATTTGGCTATCGTAAATAATGCTGATAAATATCGGGGTGCATGTATCCCTTTGAATTAGTACTTTTGTATTCTTTGGGTAAATATCCAGTAGGGCAATTGCTGGATCCTAGGGTAGTTCTATTTTCAACTTTTTGGAGAAACTTCATATTGTTTTCCAGACTGGCTGCACCAGTTTGCATTCCTACCAACAGAGTAAGAGGGTTCCCCTTTCTCTACATCCTCACCAATTCTTGTTTCTTGTGTCTTGATATTAGCTATTTTGACAGGTGTGAGATGATAACTCATTTTGGTTTGCATTTGCATTTCCCTGATGATGAGTGATGTTGAGCATCTTTTCATGTGTCTGTTGGCGATTTACATATCTTCTTTGGAGAAATGTCTGTTCATGTTTTCCGCCCATTTTTTAATTGGATTATTTGGTTTTGAGGTGTTGAGTTGTATTAAGTTCTTTATACATTTTGGATACTAACACTTTATTGGATATGTCATTTGCAAATATCTTCTCCCCTTCAGTAGGTTGTCTTTTCATTTTGTTGGTTATTTTCTTTGCTGTGCAGAAGCTTTTTATTTTGATGTAGTCCCAAACTTTATTTTTAGTCAAGGTCATTTTTCATAAGACAAAAGAATAGTGTTCCAGGAAACTGTAACAGACCTAAAATAAAGTTAATCATATATATATCTCCACTTCCCCATCCACCACCAGTGTGTCTGTTACTTTTCTAATTAGAATTAATACTTCAGTTTACTAGTTCCCTGGGAAGCACTCTATAAATCTCTTTTGGAAGGTACCCTGGAATAGTGTTTGCTGAAGGCATTGAAAAGAAGTTTCTACAGATGGTAACAATGTCATTATGTTTTAATCATATTAAACCACAATATCAGATTGTTATAGCTAAGGAATCTACAATATATGTAAAGCACCTCGCACAGTCCTTGGCACACAAATGGTTAACTCAGTTAATTTTTATTACCATTATGATACATTACCCAAAGAATCTGCCTAGTTTACCCAACACAATTAAAGCCAAATATGCCTACTCCTACTGAAGTTTTTACAGGGTCAGATATTAAATAACTAATTTGAGGTTTAAATTAAACTTGGGAAAATATGAGCAAATATGAATACACATCACTTTGGTCAATCTAGAAGAATTAAAACAATATTAAATAGACCAAAGAGGGTGTTTTTCTTTGGTGTTCATGAAATGACACATTTGTCTATTTAGTGTAATGATGGTATCATGTTTCTTTCATTACTTTAAAAATAAAATAGGGTCTCCATTAGCACAGTGAAAACACTTTTGGTAACTTTTGGGGAAGTGTGAACTAAACTGATACACAAGGAAACCCAAATATCTGTAAATTCATAGAGACCAACCAAGGACAAAACAGTGGGTTGGTCATAACCACAATTCGAACATGTGTTATAATCAAGCTAATTATCTGAAGACAAATATTGGAATGAAAAAGGCAAATGTCACATGATTACACATGTATTTTCAATCATGTGAGGTGTGTACTCTCATGTAGATTATACTGATAAAGATCATTTGTATTTGATTATTTTTTCTTTAGAAAAAATAGAGGTTTTTAAATTTTTTTTTACTTGGGGTATAAGCTTTGCTACCTTATTCATTTTATTTTATTTATGTTTTAAAGTAATCTCTATGTCCAATGTGGGGTTCGAACTCACTACACTGCAATCAAGAGTCCCATGCTCTACTGACTGAGCCAGCCAGGTGCCCCCTAGTTATTTGTTAGTTTGTTTTGGCATCTAGATGTTTTGGCATTGTCTCTTACAAATGCTAGAAAATCTGATTAATAATAATAGTTTTTAAAAGCAAAACTATATAATTCTGTCATCCTGTTCATCATATTCATCAACATTTGTTACAACTGGCTCAATTGCTTTCATTTTAGTACAAACAAAAGCAAAGCTAATTTGGATAAGAAGCACAGGCTAGGGACGCCTGGGTGGCTCAGTTGGTTAAGCAGCTGCCTTCGGCTCAGGTCATGATCCCAGCGTCCTGGGATCGAGTCCCACATCGGGCTCCTTGCTCCGCAGGGAGCCTGCTTCTCCCTCTGACTCTGCCTTCCACTCTGTCTGCCTGTGCTCGCTCTCACTCTCTCTCTCTTACAAATAA
>NC_081570.1:40110387-40115640 GCF_022355385.1 Mustela nigripes
GGGAAATACAAATCAAAACCACAATGAGCTATCACCTCACACCAGTCAGAATGGCTAAAATCAACAAGTCAGGAAATGACAGATGCTGGCGTGGATGTGGAGAAAGGGGAACCCTCCTACACTGTTGGTGGGAATGCAAGCTGGTGCAACCACTCTGGAAAACAGCATGGAGTTGGCTCAAAATGTTCAAAAACAGTATTTTAAAAAACACAACTAGATCATGTAATTTTTCTTTTCTTTTTTTTTTTTTTAAAGATTTTATTTATTTATTTGACAGAGAGAAATCACAAGTAGATGGAGAGGCAGGCAGAGAGAGAGAGAGGGAAGCAGGCTCCCCGCTGAGCAGAGAGCCCGATGTGGGACTCGATCCCAGGACTCTGAGATCATGACCTGAGCCAAAGGCAGCGGCTTAACCCACTGAGCCACCCAGGCACCCTGTAATTTTTCTTTTTGAAACCTCTGAAAGCATCCCACTGCACCTAGAATGACTTGGCCCCCACTTACTTCTCCAAATTAAGAAGTAATTATCCTCTCACTGGCCAAGTTATTTGCTTAAAGATGAATATGTGACCCAAGCTGAGCCTGTTAAATCAGTAGCAGAAATTCTACTGTAACAATGAGAGAGGCAGATTTCACTAAAGTTACTAAACTTGTAGACCAGACTTGAAACTTTATGTACTAGCCACTATATCAACTTGGTAAGATACTGACTGAAAATAAAGAGTTAAAAATAAAAGGGAAGCAAAAGATAGACAGCAGTTTATGCTGGCTTGTGACAGACATACCACTTGTACTTTTTCATTATTCAAACATTAAAAATTCATTATATGTCACGTACTATACTGGGTAGACCCCAACAGATCTGGAAAATAAAAGGAATCTTTTTTTCTAGATATATCAGAAAAATGGTATTTCCTTAAAACAGTTACTTTCATGCTTCTGTGCTCTTCCTCTTGTCTGCTGGGAATATTCTTACCCATTTTTAAATATTACCTCCAGAGAAGGCCTTTTTAAATCATATAGGCAAAGCTAATCTCAGTCTGTACAATCTTCAATAGACTTCTGTTACAGCATACATTTGGGTTTATTTAATACATATGGGTTTATTTCCTTAGACGTCCACATGCAAATTATCCTTGTGGTATAAGCTATTATCATGGTACTTAGCAAATGGTAAGAGTGCCATGAATATTTGTTGAACACAGAAGTCTGTATTTCTTTTACATAGGAAGAGCTTTATACAATGAGTCGAATGTAAAATATTACATTATTAGGTATCCAAAAAGTCATAAACAAAGAGCTAAGAGGAAAGATGTTCTCTCTCTATGGAAGATTAAACAAAGCTTTACAGAGGTGGCATCTTTGAGCACAGACCTTAAAAACTTTCTAGATATGGACATGGAATGTAAAAACAGAGCAGAAGAGAGCATGAACAAGGAAAGGTACAAGAAGTTGCAAGGGTGTGTGTCTAGGAATGCAGAGCAGCTCTGAGTGGTTGGAGCTTCTGGTAAATAGGAGGAATAAAGGTGAGGTTGTTTGTTTTTGGTTTATAGCAATACTCAGACATGAAGAGAACAATTTTTATTACTCTGTAGATATTTAGGATATGGAATTAAGTATCTAATGGATGTTGAACTAGACCCTACCTTGCTACAGAATACTGCAGACATGCAGTAGTACAAACAACTAAAACATACCTACTACATTCCTCCTGAAGCTTACAACAAAAAAGAGAGCATTAGACACAATGATAAGCAATTTTCATGGGGCACCTGGGTGGCTCAGTCCATTAAGCCGCTGCCTTCGGCTCAGGTCATGATTTCAGGGTTCTAGGATTGAGCCCTGCATTGGGCTCCCTGCTTAGCAGAAAGCCTGCTTCTCCCCTCCCTCTGTCTCCTACTCTGCCTACTATACTCTCTATCTCTTTGTCAAAAAAAAAAAAAAAAAAAAAAATTTTTTTTTCCATGCAATCCAGACCTTAATACATCTTAAAATATTAAAAATCTGTATTCACTGCCATTGTGTTAAGAACTCTAAATGCCCCAATAAAGTTAATTTTTCATAACAAACCCCTGAAATATGTAATCTTTGCAGAGACAAGGAAACTGAGGAATGGAGAGACTGAGTAACTTCACAAGATCAAATTTAGTAAGTGGTAGATCTAGCATAAAGTGCCTCCTCACAAAGATAGAGAGTTTGAGTGGACAACTTTCTTAGAGGCAGCAAAATTTTGTTGTAGTTATTGAACTAGGTGTTTGGGTTATGCTGGGGAGTTAGACAGACTTACTTTTACTTCCATGAAGCATGTAGTCTAATGGGAAAGGCAAGTAAGCAAATACATAATCACAACTTATGATCTGTCCTATAACGGAAATAAACTGCGCTTAACAATGGAAACTAACAAAGTAGTGAAGACCTAGTTAGCTTGGGGAAATGGTGGCAGAGAAGATCTTTCTAGGATGACACTGAAGCTGAGACCTGAAGAGTGAGGAGCCAATCATACAAAAGATTTTCCAGACAGAAGGGTAGAGTGAGAGGGAGGCAAGAGCCTTACGCACTTGAGGCAAAGTGATAATTCTCAGTAAATTCTATCTTATTTCTATCAGTTATATTTCAATTAGTATTACCTAAAACGAAATTTTACTGACTAATAAAGTCATAAATTGTGTAGTTAAAATGTGAAACACAATAAGCAAAATAAAAATATTGGTAATTACTATATATTTCCACATGTAACTGTATGTCACAGATATTCTAAATACAAATACTAAAAAATAAAATAGTTTCTGTACAAGCATTTAAGCACAGTCTTAACCATATATCTAATAACAGGTAATATATCTAATAACAACACCATACAGCCTGACAATATATACCATTTCTGGTAAATGACCTAAGCATGAATAAATCCTAGAGCCTAAAACTTATACCTTTGATTCATAGTAAGTAATATTTTGCTTTGAGGAAAAAATCTAGCTAAAAAGGAAAACCACTTTCACTATGATGTACCTAATATACATAGTAGGTGCTCACCAAAAGAAATCATTTTTGTTTCATTTTTAATTAATTATGATACAGACTTAGAAGATCTTATTTTTCTTTATTTAGAGGATCTTAAAAGATTAAAATAATGTTTTCTAAGTTGAAGAAATGTTAAGCTCTGATAGTGTATGACAACAGGAACATCTAATTAATGTTTTGTAAAACTAGCATCCAAGTGTTACTATTTATCAATAAATATTAATTATAATTTTTAAAGTTCATTTCTTATTATCCTTTGAATAGAATTCATTTCCTAGAAAAGACACCTTAAGCAGAAGTTATAATGCTCTGTCATTTTATTAAGGAAACACTTCAGAAATCCATCACAGATTCCAAGAACTTTAGAGCCAAAAGTAACCTATAGGGTCATCTGGTAAAAACAATTTCTTAATGCAGTATTTTCCATAACAAGAATCTCTCACACATAATCAGAATTTTGAGGGAATTTCTATCCCTCTACAAGATGTGCAGATCAAAATACTTCCGGTTTTCCCATTCTCATAGTTAGAACGCCTAAACATAGAATTTATATGAACCAATTATATGCAGAGTCTACTGGAAATTATTCTGTATGATGACCTGAACAGCTCCTTCTATAGATATAAACTGTTTATGATTATGTAATATAGATTACAGACACTATATTCAGAATTCTAATTATTCTTATAAAATAAAGTTAGTTGCTGCTTCATTTCTACCAAAATTTGTGATGACCTTAACTTTGTCTGAAATATAAAAAGTAGTTATTCTTTTCATGTTTTGATTATAAATTTCAAATGCCTATTAATCTTTGGAAATGATCCAAAAGTATTCTGGAACGCACACACACTTGAGAACAAATACTAGCACACTATAAATTTTTAACACAAACAGGAATCTCCCATTTTTCTGAATAGCTTCTATCTCTTATTAAAATGTCACCCCTCCATTATTATTATTCTTGAATCAAACATCTGTAGTATAGGCAATGCACAAATTCCAAACAGCACAGAATTTCAACGTGCAACTGAGTAGCTGATACTGAAAGATGTACCTCTAGAGATAAAGTGCACTTGCACCTAATTAGAACTGTTTGAAATTTTTCGCACTTTCAATAAAACCAACAAATATGCATGTTGTGTAATGTCATTTTCTGTCTCAATTTTAGCAAGAAAATATTTAACCTATTATGTAAAGTGAGAGTAGAACTTCAGAAATAAAAAAAAAATTATATTGGTGATTAGCCTACTCACCTCCTTGGTTACAAGAATGAACCTGCTACCTATTCAATACATACTGGTACATCTCAGCACCACCACCCCCCACTTCTTTTTCTCTTTACTTTTTTTTTAAGTAAGCTCTATGTTCATTGTGGGACCTAAATTCATGACTCCAAGATCAAGACTGAGCCAGCCGGGCACTCTCATCTCAGCCTTTTGAAAGGGATTTAAAAGTACTGTAAGCACGTAAATGTAGTATATAGAACATAAAACTGAGAACTTCAGAAATCTGCTCTTTCTATTCTTTTAACACTTAGTGTTGAGATGTGAGTATAATGTTTATTTTCTTCAAAATTTAAAGGAAATTTAAAATGGTTCTGAGTTTAGATGGTACATGGAATGGCCAGAAAGCACAGCAGTATTTTTAAACTTACATGTATCATGATTATGGAAGATATTTTAGAAAAAATTTTTAAAAATCCAGATGACTCTTAATATTACCTCTAAATTTCATTTTATATAAATGCTACTTTTAATAAAACTAACAGAAACATTAATGAAAAAATAGTTTGAGTTGTTTTAATACAATAATTTTTAGTAATATTTGAAGGTAAAAGACATTGTATTTTCCTTTGTCAGTACTGATATAATCTATGACTAGAGAGAATTAATCAGTTACCTCTTATAATGTGAAAGGAAATCTTTCAGCTAATTTGAGATGGTTCACACTGTTGGCTTCCAACTTGGAAATTGAAAGGTGAGTCAGTCAGTTAAGCTATGAATGCCAAAAACTTAGTAGGCAGCAAAGTCATAGCAGAAGTAGCTTAACAAGGTGATAATGGACAGAAATGCCATCCTTACTGTGCTATTGAAACATCTGTGTTTAATAGCCTTGATTTCCAACAGACACCTTTTTTGGTTCAAACTCTGAAGGAGAAAGAAAAGTGCATACCATGACAATGGGCCATTTCTGATCTTGGTCTTAAAAAACACACCAGACTCTGAAATTCAG
>NC_081570.1:40116140-40123179 GCF_022355385.1 Mustela nigripes
TTTTTTTTTTTTTTTAAAGAAGGCACCACACCCAGCATGGAACTCAATGAGGGGCTTGAACTCACATGAGATCCAAGAGTTGGATGCTTAACCAACTGAGCCACCCAAGCGCCCTAGAGACCACAGATCTTTAAGTCTTAGCTGAAGTTAAGTGCTGCCGCCATACTATGTCCATCAAGCATCCTTTGCTCCATTCAAAGCTAGTAATGGGACTCTACTGAGAGTTTATTGCTAGCCTACTCTTAAGCATCTTCCATCAGTAGCCCCATCATTTCTAATAGATTCCAAATGAAAGGTAGTTTCTTCTCACAAGAAGATCTAGTCTAATACTACTATTTAAGATATAGAGAGGTAAAGTTGTTTGCCCCAAGTCACAGCTTAATGATAGCACAAGCATGTTTTCTTGACTCTTAACCTATTCTTCAAAGATGTTATAGCTAGTTGCAAAGTACTATATTTTGTTTTAATTATCCCAAATTCCTAAAACAAATTTTTTAGAAAATTTATATGAAAATAATTTAAAATGCTCCTGACTTGTTTTTTTTGTTTGTTTGTTTCTTTTAATCTAACAAACACAGGAAAAGATGTTCAACATGATTAATCATCAGAGAAAAGCAAATCAAATCCACAATGAGATACCATCTCACACCAGTCAGAATGGCTGGTATCAAAAAGACAAAAAATAACAAGTGTTAGCAAGGAAGTGGAGAAAAGGGAACGCTTGTGCATTGTTGATGGGAATGTAAATGTAAATTGGTACAGCTACAAACAAACAAACAAACCAATAAACCAAACATCTAAAAACAGAAATGCCTTATGAGCCACCTCTGGATATTTACCCAAAGAAAATGAAGACACTAATTTGAAAAGATATAGGCACCCCAATATTTATTGCACCATTATTTATAATAGCCAAGATATGGAAGCTACCTAAGTGTTCCTCAATAGGTGCATGGAAAAAGGAGATGTGGTAAATATATATACAATGGAATATTAGTTATAAAATAAAATAAAATCTTGCCATTTGCAACACGAATGGGCTTAGAGGGTATTACATTAAAAGAAATAAATCAGACCAACAAAGACAAATACCAAATGATTTCACTTATACATGGAATCTCAGAAACAAAACAAAGGAACAAACAACAACAACAAACAGATTCATAAATACAGAGAACAAACTAAAAGGAGGGGAATATGGGGATGGCTGAAATAAGTGAAGAGGATAAAGAGGTACAAACCTCAGTTATAAAATAAATCACAAGGATGAAAAGTACAGCATGGGGAATATAGTCAATAATACTGTAATAAATTTGTATGGTGACACACAGTAACTACACTTATGGTGAGTATTTTATAATGTATATAATTGCACACCTGAAACTAATACAATATTAAACGTCAACTATACTTCAATTAAAAATTTTTTAAAAAGAAAAAAAATAGGGGCGCCTGGGTGGCTCAGTGGTTAAGCCGCTGCCTTTGGCTCAGGTCATGATCTCGGGGTCCTGGGATCGAGCCCCGCATCGGGCTCTCTGCTCAGCAGGGAGCCTGCTTGCTCCTCTCTTTCTGCCGTCTCTCTGCCTGCTTGTGATCTCTCTCTGTCAAATAAATAAATAAAATCTTAAAAAAAAAAAGTCAGAAAAATAAAAAAATAATAATTTGAGACGGATCTTTGAGGAAATGATTGTCAAAATAAATAGCATTTCCTAATGCAGTGGTATGCAGAAATGCCTTAGCAAAGCAACGTTTTTGTGGCACTCTTGGATAACCACACTCTAAATTGTAAGCTATATAAGCTGGGTACCTTGGGTCCTCAGTGAACATTTGCAGAGGTCAATTTTCAATAAAAAAACAATTGCATTATAATACTTTTAATTTATTTATTTGGTTCCACTTAGCCAATAGTTAGTGTCATATGTGAATATTCCCAAGATGTGAACTGTAGCTTTGACAAGTTGTAAATTCTAAATAACATACTTAAATTGCCTCTTTGAACAAAGAATAAATTTATTAAAAGTTTTGAAAATATTTTTAAGATTACGTTGGGATTCTTGAAAACAAGGAGAATCACCTGATGATACTTTTCTACATTATAACTGCCCACCTTCATACTTCCTGCACTGGTCCAACATTATCCAGCATTCTATCAAAGAGAGGTTGCTCAACACAAAAAATTTTTCTTTTTTTAAAGTCTTCTATTAAAAAAAGAATAAAAAAAAAAATAAAGTCTTCTATTGCATCCCAGCTCCTAAAACTACATTATACCTTATGGAGATAAAAATTTACCCACTGCAGCAGAATTAACAAATTTTCTAAAAAAGATATACTTTTATAAAACTAAACAGACAATAACAACATTCTTGCATTTTTATTTGATTCTAGTAAGTATACTAGACAATATTCTGAAATAAATAAACAGTGAATTTTGGAACACCGAAAAAATAAAATAAGATTTAAAAAAATGAGTGAAGAGTTCTGTTGTAAAGTCTGCTACTTTGCACAGGGGCCAAAAATCCATGCAGTGAATTAAAATGGCACTTGTTTTCTCAGTTCAATCTCTCTACAGCTCACTCATTTAATTGCTTATGAGCACCCTCTGGTGGAGGGCAGAAAAGAGAAAAGAAACCATTTTAAAAATCCACTGCTTCTGAAAGCCACAGGACAAGTGAGGGGAAAGTTATCTGAAACATGCAGATGTCTCTTGAACTTGCTCTTCTTCCCCATAATTACTTATAATTTAGAACTAGTTGTCAAGCAAGTTATATGAACCATATAGTTACCCAGAGTCTATAACTTAATTATTCAATAAACATTTATGTTCCCATTATGTCAGGCACTTGGATACAGATAACCTGGCCTTGGATCCTGGCTTTGATATTTAATACATTTCTCAGGGAATGACCCTGACCTCATAAGACCCCATTTTCCTCATATGAGTAATGGAAATATCATCTTTATTGACAGCATTAAAAAGATGGTAAGCGAATAAGTGCCAAGTGTAGTGGACTTCAATTAATTTTGCAACGAAAACAAAAACAAAAAGCACACATTTTGCCTTTGGCTCTTTGTCAGGAGATAGAATTATCATATAGGTGTTTTCAGATGCAATGCCCACTTATTTCTGTCTTTAAGAATTTAAGCCTAGGTGATAGTATTGGTATCAGATAAATGTTTAATAACACCTTAATGTCAACTACATTTAACTTAATTGATATGTGTTCTGAAACATACATAGAACAGCCCAATATAATACTTAAACTTTTCTACTTCAAAGGTATCCAGAAGATGTTGACTAATACTTAATAAAATATTTTCTTCCTAGGTGAACAAGCTAAGCTTATTTAGGGATTTCTTACCTACTCTCAAGACCTTTTATGACATTCTTCTAAGTATCACCCAGTGAGGAGTATGCTTGTTTAGATATATTTTGGCTCTGAGTGCACCTGAGAGCACATCTCTGACATTCATTACCTGTTTATGACAGCTTTTTTAAAAAACGATTTTATTTATTTATTTGAGAGAGAGTGAGAGCGAGAGAGATCACAGATGGAGAGGGAGAAGCAAATTCACTGCTGAGCAGGGAGCCTGATTTGGGGCTTGATCCCAGGACCCTGAGATCATGACCTGAGTCAAAGGCAGCCCCTTAACCGACGGAGCCACCCAGGCACCCCCATGACAGATTTTTAGAAGGACATTTTACAAGGGATGTCCAAAAGTGGAAACTTGCTACAGTTTTCCCATTTAATTCCTAAGAGATTAACTTAACCAAGATTGAAGGAGAGGAAAACAGCCTGCAGCGAGTAGTGAGGTGGGGTTGGAAGGGGGTGGATGGGAAAAAAGTGCTCCTATCTGCTGCAGTGACTGTGGGAGACTAGTTAAGCCTACTTTCAGCTTAAATACATTTAACCAGCCAGTAAGCTGCTCCTCTTTTGTCACCACCATTAAACCAAATCAAGAATTGTTCTTTTATGGCTGCATTGCGGCCCTTGTAAGGCTTTCTCCCATCAATGCTGCCTATGGTATGATTCCATGTGTATAAAAATATTGGAGGGCTAATACACTGAAAGAACACTGTACACAGATAAAAGAATGTGGATTAAAATTCTAACTCTGCCTCTTATTTATCATGTGACCTTGATCAACTCTCTTCTCTTAGCTTTATCACCTGTAAAATGAAAACAAAACAAAACAAAACAAAAAACCATAACTAGGTGATTTCTAAGTTCCTTCATCTCACTCTGAACAATTTTTTCAAAGCCACTGCCTACGTCTTTCTAGGCATTATCCCTTCACTACTTTTTTGTACTGTATACACATTTGTTTACTCATTGAACCAAAAATATGCCTTGTACTTACCTACTCCTGGGCTTTTGCTCATGCCATTACTCTTGCATGGGTTTCCCTCCCCATTCTTTTCTACTTCTGTTTCATAGGTACGTTAGGATTGTATGAGAAAGGGATCATCTGAGCTTCAAACCTCAGCCTAATCATGCCCTTAAAGCCCCTATAACTTCCTAATCTCAAAATTTTCTCTGTTCTCTAAAATATGTTTGCTTTTTTTTTTTTTTTAATTTAATTTTTAAAGTAGGCTTTAAGCCCAGTGTGGGACTTGAACCCACAACTGAGATCAAGAGTCACACACTCCACCAACTGAGCCAGCCAGGTGCCCTCAAAAACATCTGGTATCTTTCCGTAGTCAATCACACCTTGTGAAACTTGACCAAATCTTCCAGAAATAAACATCTTTTAGTCAGTCAGTTCCTGAGGGGAGGACCAGCATCCCAGGTGAAAGCTGAGTAGGAGGCAGTGCGGATTTTATAAACAGAGGTCTTACATAGGTAGGTCAGGGTCTGGAATAAAGTGGTGAAAGCCTGGCCCAGGAATTGGACCCAACTGAAAGAAAGGCCAAATATCTAGGAATCAAAACTCTGTTATCCTACATTTGTGTAACGCTGTCCAGACAGCCCTAAGGCAGCAATACTGTTTCAAAGGGTGCAATGGATTAGAGGACATACTGTTCTAGGAGACAAAAGGGAGAAAAAGCGTCCCAATGAATAAGGAAGCAATCTCACCCCCCAAAATGCACTCCCATGTCTCCTCAATCATTTACACTTGCGACAAGTTTCTGGGGAAACCTGTGTCACCATAAGACAATTTCTTTGGCAATGACTGTCACTGTACTTCCTCAGAGAGGTATAAAAGCAGAGTGATTATGATCTTAACTCCAAAGTCACACTGCCAGTATTTGAAATCCTGGCTCTGCTGGCTAATAGCTGTATGACTTCAGACAACTCTCTTATCTTCTCAGTTCCTCAATTCCCTCCTCTGTAATGTTTCTAAGTTGTAAGATTGTTGTGAGGATTAGAGAGAGAGTGTGTATGTATTTTATATAAATATATATATAATATTTTATATATATATATACATATATATTATATATATATATTTGGTAGGGATTTTGCTATATAACTCTGGTGAGTAGACAGAGAGTACTAAACTTGTCTTAAGTAGAGTACAAAATGCAACGTTATTCCTTCACTTAACTAATAGTTACTGAGCATCCACGAGGAAATCAGCTGAGTGCTAGGGATGCAGCCAATGAGGAGGAATTTTCTTTTGATGAAGTTAATAATCATTAGTTTGTGAATAAAGTATATACCATGTTACCTCTATTTTATCTTGCTGTATCTGATCTTTGTTATCTCCTTAGTGAGAATGTACCTGGCATAGTTTGCCAAGTCCCATTTCATAGAAAAAAAGAAATGAGGTTCTTATTTTTAACCGAAGATCACAAAGCTAAAAAATACAGCAGAATCAGGATGAACATGTTATGTTGACTCCTACCTAACCCTTTTTATTTTGTTTTTTTAATGACATCACCTTCACTTTAAATGTGAACCTACTGGCTAGCTTGTTAAGCCTCTAATTTATTGGGGATGGGAACATGGTAAAGTTAAATTATAAAAAGAACTTAAAAATCTCTAGATATCATTAGATCACCTGAAATCATAACTCTATTTCAAGGCACAGAAAGGCAATGAAAGAAAGAGAGCAGTGTATATTGCAAAATCTCAACTATTTTTTGCACTGTTAGCTTCTAAAGCCTGGACATTTGTAAAGAAAAATTATACTTTAACTCATTTATACTTCTCAGGTCAGGCAAACCTAGTCTTTATGCCATTTGGATTATTTTTAAGTAAGTTGAAGTATACTTTAAAAATACTACTGTCAAAGAAAATAACAATGGCTCGTGCTTGGAGAGCAGATGGAAAAAGGTTTATCAAATCTTCACCTCAAAATATAGTACTGTTATACCTCTCCAAAGAAGTATATGCAGCAGTGTTGTTATGATGGCCTGCAGCTCATTCACATATATTATCCTGTTTCATATGGGTCAGTCCAATACTCTGAACACTTTTCAAAGTAACTGAAAACCAAACTTTCAAACATTAATTGTGAAAGTATTCTTTCCAAGAAGATAATGTAATTTTCTATACAATACTTGAGATTTCATACCATAATGGTTTACCAAAACAAAATGAAAAAAAAATTTTCTTACCAAAACTACTTAAACAAATACCAAAAAGAAACATGTTAAAATAAAAACAAATACCTGTATTCCAAAAATTTATATTTTGTGACAATTATTTTTGTTGTTATTATTTAATTAGGCTTATGAAAATATCTCTTGGAAGGTATTTAGCAGTTTAGGTTAAATGGGTAAAAAAAATCTATCTTGGGTGCAGCGTGTTCAGGTTATAAAAGCACCAGTGCTTATTTTATCTCCCCACAAAGTGTTGCTGAGATAATTACTGCTGACAGCTTTATTCAAGGTTCATTTCACTTTTTCTGCTATTTTTCTCTGGTTAGAAGTTCAACAGAGCCCATGGGAAGCCACACCCCTCACACCTGTTAGGCTTCTTCATGTTACGGAGGGCCAGTATGGACATGTCACTTCAAATTAGCATTGTACCAGGGCGCTAACTGTGACAATTACTTATCACAGGTTTAACTTAAAAAAAAAAAAAAAAAAAAA
>NC_081570.1:40126179-40168614 GCF_022355385.1 Mustela nigripes
AAAAAAAAAAAAAAAAAAAAATTAAAAAAAAAAGTAAGTTTCTAATTCAACCACAAAAACAGTGTCACAGAATGTAATTTAAACCTGTAAAAGCAGGTTGCATAAAGAACTTTCAGAGAGCTGCAGAAAAGGTTCCCAGAGTTGTGCTTTGTGCTGTATCTGAATTATGCAGGAATGCTCTGCAACTGAACATTTCCTTTAAAACAAAACAAAAAAAGTAAACAAGGAAGAGCCAGCAATTAATACTTTAAGTGTGGGCCTCTCTAAGTTTTCTTCATGGTTCTCTCTCAAGCTTGAATATGTGATTCATTTTGTTGATTCTTTTTGAGTCATGTAACTAATTCAAAACCGAAATATCCGGTTAAAGCAGCTACTTCCAGATTTACCAAAGGAAATACATAGCTTTAAAACCAGGTAGGAAGGAAGCATTCTCTCCTAATATTTGGGTTTTTTTCCCCCACTTAAAACCAGAAAATTATCATTAGAGAGGGCAGACATTAACATAAAAAGAAAAAGGAAAAACCTCACACTCTTAAATGTGTTTTAAGCTAGTTATTATAAGCCCCTCTGTTTCAAGTACAAAATAATCTCAGAATTATGCCACCTCTGAAAGACCTGGGATGGTTGGAGGTGGCTAATATGGACTGCTGTGAGGCTAATTGTGGATCTTGAGTTAATTACTCTCTCCTGATAAGTGATTTTAAAAAATACATAAAATGGTCTTTTACTCCATTTTTACTTCAATTTGTATTCAAGGAAACACTGAATGATGAGGGTTAGACTCCTGATACTTCACTATTTGCTGCTATTATTTAGATGAAGACCCAGAAAGTCTAGGAAATAAATGTGTTCATATCATAATCAATGCTAATAGGCACTAACAAAACATAATGAATGGATCTGCATTCGTCATACCATGCACAATTTCACTAACAAATGCCTAATGTCCATTACCTGGTCTAAGTTAAAAGGAATTCAGTGTTGTTTCACAAACATAAATCCATATGCATACACACACTAACAACTTGGCTGAAAGATATAAGCCAGAGCTTGTAGAAATTAACTTTGAAACAGAATCTAGAAGTATTAAACACTCATGAAAAGCAAAGGACAAAATAATGACATTGAAGAGGAATTCAACAGAAGTAATTGCTTGTTTATAGGAAACCATATCCATTGATGACTCCATTGTAATTCTGTATGGCAACATAATTTTAGTATCTTAATAGTTCCACAAAATTTTAAAACCATCATATACATGGATAGTGCATTAGAAATGTACAATTTTTCTCAAGCCAAAATGCAGAAGGAGAAACTTATGAAAAAAAAAACCCTCAAGATATTTTTCTAACATTTATAATTTATTAACAAAATTGTTATCAAGTCAACATGAAATATTGATGATAAGAATCCAGAATCTTATTAAGACAAGCTTTTTACCTTATTCTATAATCGTAACATAGTCAAAAAATCAAGATCGAATCTTTGGTTAGAAGATTTGGTTAGCCAGCTTTTACTTCAAGCTGGCTCCTCATTTTAAGTATCATAAAGACGTTCTTTTAGTGGAAAATCTCATAATTTTAGAGAGCTACAGTATTAATCAGTGGTGACTTTAGCTCATCATAATGACAGAATCTTCAAGTATGCAGGGATACATCTCAAGCCTGCTTTGTATGCATAAAGAGTACCAATCAGCCATTTGGCACATATCTAGTCAATAGTGGGATGCCATTTACCCCACAATACTGTGGAACTCTTTGGATAGCAAACATAGGAGCTCTGGATATTTTTCCAGCAGCATCTAATTCCTTGGCAAGTTATGCTAACAGGCAGTTATGCTAACAGCTTTAGTTGTACCACATGGACATAGTGTTGCTGTGCATCTTGTCATGGCTTTTCCTCCTGGGAAACACAGAGTCTGAGTATCAAGTTAGGCACAGCACCATAAATGGGTGCTATCTAGAAAAAGAGAATTTCACTTCCATGGCTAATCCATGCTTGGCCCATTCCAGTCCTGTGGTTCTTCTCCTGCTCAACTCCTATGCCCTTATTGTGAAACTTGAGAATTCTTGATTTGTGGTTCAACTTTGCCTATGTCTCTGTTTAGGTATTTGACCCTAAGGCCCTTAAGGACACAAGCTGAATCTTATATTCTCATTTACAGCCTGGAAAGGGCTTGGCAGGTTGCTTTGATAGGCCTGCCACATAATTAATGTCTATGAGTTTAATTTACATGAGTACTTTGCCTACTTTCTTCACCAAGGTAAAATATGAAAGATACTTGTAATTTTCTAGAGAAATATATAATCTATCTAGGGGGAAAAAAGCAAACAAACAAACCCTGGAACCACTCCAAGGTGAGATAAGAAATACTAAAAAGTATCATCAGAGTGCTGATTGACCTCTAGGTCTGAGTGAAAAGCTTAGTTAAGGTCCAAAAGGACTGATGTAAGATAGCAGGTTAAGTTTGATTCAGTAGTAACCGATGACCTGAAATCACCAGTCAAAATAAGCAAAATATAGACCACTCAAAGCCAACATCAACATAATCTGAAATTGAACATTTTCATTTTTTGATAAAACATGCTATTCTTTCATATTTAATGTTTCTGTATAATTATCTTTTCATTCTAGTACATTTCATCTCTATGGATTTCATAGGAATTAGAGTATTCAAATGTCATTTCAACTCTACTGTGTAATATATGATGGCTCAAATTTATGATACATAATGTAGCTAATAAAAACATTTTCAGATAGGTATAAAAACTATCCAGTAATATATACTATACATAAAAAATACCATAATATACTGTAAATTACAACTTACCTGGGAGTCATAATGCATCAGCATTATTTTACTATTGTGTTTTTTAGGACTCACACTGATAAATACAAGAACCAGTGAATTCTCTAGATCTCTCTAGATACATGTGCATATGTTTAGTCACTGGTTAACTGGATTCTTGTACACACGCACACACCAAGAATAATTTTTTGTATTAAAAATGGGAAAATCCTCAAATCCAATAATCTTTCAAGAATATTTTGACACATGATAAAATAATGCTTTATTCCTGAGTCAAGCATGCTTTAGTGGGCAAATTCATACCTGCAGTACTTATTTATGTCAATGCCAAAAAAAAAAGTATAAAATGAAAGTCATGCTGAGTATTAACTCTTTAAAATAGACAGTCATTTTTTAAAAATATTTTATTTATTTATTTGACAGAGAGAGAGAGATCACAAGCAGGCAGAGAGAGAAAGGGGAAAGCAGGTTCCCTGCCAAGCAGAGAGCCTGATGTGGGACTCGATCCCAGGACCCTGAGATCATGACCGGAGCCAAAGGCAGTGGTTTAACCCACAGTGCCCGACAGTAATCATTTTTGTGTGCTAATTATAAGCCTTATTTTCCAAATACTCCAAATACTAATCAACCTGTAACTTTGAGCTGAATAAACTTACTGAAAGTACTACAGTAAAGAAAAAAAAAAGAGAACCTTTAATGTGAGATAACAAAACGTTTTAGTAAACTAATTCATTTTTAGTGAAAATTTTTTTTCCAGAAGCCAGGAATAAATCATTTTATACATTTATTTATTTATTTGTTTGTATGTTTATTTACACATTATTTTGTATACAGTAATGAACATACAGTAATGTCAAAAACACTTCTTCAAAGCAAAACAAAATATCTGGAAATCTCTCAGCAAAGTGGGAGCAAGAAATGATGAGAAGGAAAGCTTTGAAATTTACCTATTTTTAGTTGATTCATTTGCTAAAGACTTATGCATTAGAATTGTATAAGATCAAAGAATTTAAGAGTTAGGGGAAACCCTGGAGTTGGGGGTGGGAAAGATGATGGAGGGAAGAAAGGATTCCAGTATTTTTTAGGCACTTAGTTACTATATACCAGGCACTCTAAATTCCTCTACCAACTTCCCATTAATAGGGGGATTCTATGAGATATGTATTATTACCTTTGTTTCAGGAAACAGAAGTCCCAACAGATAATTGCACCTGGTGGGGTTGAGATTTAATTCTAATTCAAGTTGTTCTAAGTCTAGAATGTATATCAGTTCACCTATATGAAAGAAACTAACTTTTATTTAGCCAGACAATCCATATTCATTAACACATTCCATCCTAAAGTCTCTAATATTCCCTTATGACAGATGAGGAAATATAGACAGTAAAATTAGTAAAACTGTCTAAAGCTACTTTCAGATCTTCTAATTACATGGTCACATGTATGTTTTCTCACATAACTCATTTGTCTGCTAAGGAAACCAAAGTCCAGAGGACTCACATGTCTTGCCCAAGGTTAAACAGGTGGCAAGTTCAGAAAGACTATGAGCTGGGCCTATTTGCGTTAATGTATCATATCATATCTTTTTTCCCCACACTTTGTCATTCAAGATATTCACACATTTCATCACTGCCTAATGTAAAAAGCCTCTTAAATGATGTCATATGAAATCTACCCCAGCTAAAATGACATTCAAACTTACTTAGCATAATAACGATAATACCACTCAAACTGAACCTTTTCCAATATCCTAAAACTTTTACTCAGTTATGTGCTGGGAGGAAAAAAATACTATGCTATAGCCGGTCTTGGGTGAAGTACATTTAGGAAGGAAGGATAACAAAAGCATCTTCTTTGTTTTACCAACCCAGGGCACATCCACTAAGGTGGGTTCTTGGTGGCTTAAGAACAAGTAGGCTGCCATTTGGGACACACCAAGACAGCTCAGAGACAAGTGGCAGTGATTAACTCTCTACCAGAGTGGGCTGTCACTGGGGATACTGTGAGGAGAAGGGAACATGGCTCCTCTGGGAAACCTTTGAGACTATAACCGTGTATACCTGAAAGCAGTGGTAGTCACAATTGGGCCCAAATGAGAAGCAGCCTGGAGTTTCTTACAGATTCTACCCTTATTCCCCAAATCTTCTTCTATGGCCTCACCATCCTCAACTTTCTAAGTCCATATTGTACCATATTGTACACCTTAGTCTCATTAATATTATCTTCTCCTACATCATGACCCTGTTGCTCTTATCATCTCCCAACTACCTTGAGTCTGTATTGAGTTTCACTCCCAAAGAACCTAAAGTATCAACTACCTCAACAGATACACCAAACCTGAACCAACCCCTACAAAGTAAAGAGCACTTGAAGACTTTGGTAAAGGATATTCTTTCCATTTTTATTGTGGTATTTAAGGGACAATGTTCCATTTTGACTGTACTTTAGAAAGTTCAGAAATTTTAGCTCAGGTTGAAAAATTTCTCACAGATCAGAAGATAAATGGCAATGTGGTGGTATAGCCAAACAGAAAGGTCATGTCATTCCATGGGAGGCTTTCTGGCAGTCAAGTCAGAAGAATTGGTTTCTAGTCCAGACTCTACGACTTAATGACTTTCTAGTGTTTTTACCAAAGTCAAATACCTCTCTGAATCTGTTTCTTTATTTGTAAGGGAAAAACAGTAACTCTTCTGCCTGATTAAGAGATTATGAAAGAGAGGAACTTGGGTAGCACAGTCAGTTCAGTGTCTGACTCCTGGTTTCAGCTCAGGTCATAATCTCAGGGTCATGAGATCAAGCCCCAAACTGGGCTCAGCACAGAGTTTGCTAAAGTTTCTCTCTCCCTCTTCCTCTGCCGCACACCACCCCTCCCCTGAGCTAAAATAAATAAATCTTTCAAAAATTATGAAAGAAAAATGAGTTAGTCTACATGAAACAATTTTAAAACTGAAAAACAGATTAATGGTTTTATTCCTTCAACATTTACTAGGCTCAGCCTATACACAAATAACATTAGCATTATCTTAACTTTAACTTTCTGTATACATTCACCTTGATTGCCTTATAGGGCCTCAAAGTAAAACTCAAGTGCCATATAGTAAGTAGATAGGCAACAAAAAATCTGGCCGTTAAGCTGATTTTGATGATACAATAAGAACCCTAACTAGCCAAAGTCAAATGCACTGTAACTCCGCCCTCTCCACAGTGCCAAGATCCTGCAGCTGACCTCAGTCTTAACAACAATAGTAGAAGGAATCCACTACACAACATGACTTTGACCCCACACATCTTTTCACTTTAAAGTCTGACCATTCATTTCTTCTAGTCATGCTTCTCCTCTTATCACCATGTCACTAAATATCAAGTATCTGTCTACAGACAGAGAGATAAAAAGAACAGTATCACTGCTTTTGAGGAGCATACAAACAAGTAGTGAAACGTATTTACACATAAGAAGTGTAAATAACTAATTTTACCAATGTGGTTAAGTTCCCTAATAGAACAAGAAGAGGAAATGCCTAACTTTGCCTGAAGAAGGAAAAATGTCACAAAAGAGTGCCAGCTGAATTTAAGAAGGATAATTTGACTAAGGAGCAGGTCACAAGGAGTGCAACCACTAAGGTGATTTCTTCTAAGGAAGATGAGAAGGACATGATATAAACAATGGCAAAATGGCAAGAGAGAAGGCAACACATTTAAGAAACAAGTAAGTTAGTATTGTTGGAGGGCAGATAAGGTACAAAATAATGAGAGATACAGGTAGATAAGTATGATCATGAAGAGTTATGTATGTACCATTAAGGAGCTTAGACATCATCCGATAGGAAACAAGAAATTTGAACAAGAAGATAATATGATGTAAATATATCTAGCAAAGGTATTTACACTGAAGAAGGGAGATGGACTAGGAGGCGTAAAAGAAGGAGACTTGAAATAGATATGGGAGAAAATGAGAATCTAAATAAACTATGGCAAGAATGACAGAATGACAGGGGAGACAGATCAATGGAACAAAAGAATGAGAGCTGAAATCATAATAATTCTTGCTATTTGCTTGTATAATTCTAATATCACAGCAAAATTTTATAATTATAATCTATAGCAACAAGAATCTATCTGCTTGGGTATAATGATATCAACTCCCTAACTTCCTTAGTGTGTTAAATTTTAAGCTGTTTCCACATATATAGTCTTATTCAAACCTTGCAACAATATTGGGTAGTTTAAAGAATGGAAAATTGAGGCTCAGAAACATTTATTCATTCAACCAACATTTATTGAGCACCTACTCTCTTAAAGTATTAGATACCATGGTGAATAAAAATAGACATCTGTCCTTGTGGAACTTACAGTTTAAAGTGGGAAATAATCACTTAGATAAAATATAAAATCACAACTGTGGTAAATGCAAAGAAAGACTGGCTTCTATAAATAAATGGTTGATTTGGAAGAGTAAGTAAGAATTATAAAGCATAGGTCTTTGGGAGAGTATGTCTGTTTCAGGTGGAGAGAACAACATTTGTAAAGGCTCAATGATGGTACATTAGAAGAACTCACAGAACAATGTAGCTAAAAAACAAGAGACAGTATAATATAACTAAGACAACACTAAAGAAGTAAGCAGAAATCAGACTATGCAGGGCCTGGTGAGTTATGTTAATGATTTTGGTCTTTATTTTGGATTTAAACAGAAAGACCACTTGAGCATACATATTTATTTTTAAAAAAGAATAATCCTGTTGTAGTATTAAGGGAAGGGATATAGACTTGAAATGGAAGGGAAAGTGGATACAAGAGGCCAGTCTGTAGGCTTTTGCAATAGTCCAGATTCAAAAAGTTGGTATCTTGTATTAGGTGGTAGCAGTGGAGATGGAAATAACGGAATGAATGAGAGATATATAGTGCTAAATTTGACAATAATTGAATATTTCTATAAAGCCAGCAAGGGAAAGAGAGGTACCCAGAGTTAACTCCTATCTGACTTCTGAAACTGGATGGACAGTGATGCCATTAATGGAATCAGGGAATTTTAGAGAAAAATACAAATTCAATTTTGGCTATGTTGAAATTAAGGTACTTTGGGACCTCTAAGAGGTGATAAGAAGGCTCTTCTGGAACTTACATAGGAGGACTGGGCTAGAAGTATAAATGTGTTCATCACCATCACACAGATGACAATTTAAACTATAGGTATGATGAGACTGCCTAGAAAGAACATACAAAATGAGACAAAATGAGTACATGGAACTATGCCCTAAGGAACTTAAATATTTAGTGATTCCAAAGGAGACCAAAAAGAAAGAAACAGAGGCAGGGGGAAAACCAGGAAAGTATGGTATCCTGGAAGGCGAGGAAAGCGCCTTTCAGGAAGGAGGAGTTTTCAACAGGATCTAATGCTGCTGAGAATTAGTACTGATAATAGCCCGCAAGTGGAAACTACCAAAATGCCTGTCCCATCAATAGTAAAACAGATGAATAATGCAGAACATCTATACAATGCAGTATTATAAAGCAATGAAAATGAATCTAATATAACTACATATAAGAATATGAATGAATCTCATAAACATAAGGTTAAAGAAAAGGAAAAAAGGAAAAGAAAAAGTAAAGAATGACTAAAGAAGACAAACAGTATATGATTCCATTTACATATGTTGAAAGCCAGACAAAACTAATATAGGGTCTTAGTTTTAGATGAAGGGGACCTGAGAGGGCTTTCTGGATGTTGCAAATGTTCTCTTCCTTAGTCTGGATGCTGATTACATAAGGTATTTATTTTATGAAAATTCACCAAGCTGTACATTTATGAGGTGTACAATTTTCTGAATCAATGTATTTCCATTAAAATATTTTTCTTTTTCTCTAACACTGTTAAGAAATCAAGTAGAGCTACAATGAGGATTGAGAGGCCAACTTGGTTTAGTAATGTGGCAGTCAACAGTACCTCAGGAAAAGCTATTCCAGTGGAGAAATGGGTTAAAAATAAGAATAGAAGCCATCAGTCAAACAGGAAAAATGGAGATGGTAAATACAGATAATTCTTCTTGAATTTTCGCTTCAAAAAGTAGGAGAGAAAGTAATAAAATCAGAGAGGATTTGTTTTTATATGTATGTTTGCTTTTTGGTGTGTATATGTGTATTTCTTTTAGGATGAGAGGCTTTTTGTGCTTAAATGTGGATAGAATATCCAGCCCAATGATATTAGCTAAAATTCTAAAGAAGAGATCATTGATAATGTATAGTTTAGAGAAGACAAATGGGAATGGGGTACAGAGCACATGTAAAGAGATGATCTTGTACTCAGCTTAGATTAGAATCCATGTTTTCTGACCTCTAACTCCAGGGCTTTTTTCTACACACAGTTACCTGATTTCAAAGTATGGGATTACAAAAGTGGCAATTTTCTAATGTTCAGTGTAAAGGAGCTTCCAATTTTTAATCCTGTCTCTGTGGACCTGGACAAGTTTTTAAATAACTAACTAACCATAGTATCTTACTTCCATGTTTAAAGTGGAAATTACATTTAATATCATTTCTGGTTTTATGGATCAACTGGTAAACCCTCAGCTATTGGCTTTAGAGATGAAAAAGGCTAGAATGATGATACCTTCTCCTTGAATGTTAAAAGCTTGTGAGTAAACAAAGTTGCCAATTGTCTATAGATCAATGAATCTAAGAAAGAATTGGCAGACGTGGTACACACAGTGGTCTTACTTTACAGTAAATTATAGAAAGATCTAGTTTCCATTTTCCCCCTCACATTCCATAAAAGTAGAAATCTTGACACTATGAATGTGGCATGCTCATCTGTGAGCTACTCCACATTGAACATTATGCTATGGTGAAGAACACAGATGTCAGACAGGCTTTCATAGATGTCCTGTCATTCATCTACCTTTGCCATTATGAGAGGCATACAATGTGGGAAGGCCATGAACTCTGTTCTACTTGGGTTCAAATAACACCACCACTTACTAATTATGAGGTCATAAGAATATGCCTCAGTTTGTCCATGAGTAAAATGGAACAAACTATAAACTTCAGTTAGTTAGAAAGACTGAGTTATATTTTTATATACATTGCTAAGACTAGCACCTGTGTATAGTATTTTTAAAGTACTACCTAATGTTATTATTCCCAGGGAGGTCAAAGATGAGCTTAAGGAAAAGGGACCCATCTTATGGAACAAAATAGATTCTTTAAGGAAAATATCTGAATGTTCATAATAGGTGAAGTTGAAGAACTATGAAGGGAAGGAAAAATAAGAACTTGGGATTTAGGATTCATCAGGAAATTCCTTTTGGTACAGTGGAGAGAGATAGCCTTTAGAGTCAAACCTGGGCCAGGATCCTCTTTCTACCCAGTTCTTCTCTGTGCATTGTTGGAAGAGTTACTAAATGACTCTGAGTCTCAGTTCCTTCACATGTAAATAAGGAATAGTAACATCTACCTTTCAGGACTGATTAATGAGAATATTAGGAATAAAATATATAAAGCCCCAATAAGGTGCTTAGAACAAAGTAGGAAATGGCTATCGTTCCAGTTATTACTATTTTTGTTAATAACAAAAAGAATAATAATTATAGAGGTGAAGAGAAATGGTTATATTTCATCTAGACTTTCCTTTTTCTTTTTCTTTTTTTTTAATTTCCTAGGGGTCAAGCCACAAATGTATTCCAGTTTTAGCTATAACATTTTTTTCTTTACTATTATTAAGTAATCTCTATGCCCAACATGGAGCTCGAACTCATAACTCTGAGATCAAGAATTGCATGTTCTACTGACTAAGGCAGCCAGGTGCCTCAGTTTTAACATATTTCATATTAAAATAACTAAACTTTAATTTCTGAAAGTTATTTGAAATGATCTTGCTGTAGTATTAGATGTCACACTGTAAAAGGCCAATTTTCATTAAATTGTTTTTGAGTTTATAGTCATCTGAAAATAGATAAACATCATGATGAAATTTTTGCTTCTGAATTCAGGGAACAAGTAATTATGTTAATAAAAAGAAACAATTCCCTAAATGTAATAGCCACTTTAAACATGGAATCTTAACATTTTTTAAAAGACTATTATGCCCTTTTCCCCAACCTACATGTCTTATTTTTCTGGTTTGTTAGCTTGTTTGTTTTGTTTTTTGTTTTAGTAATAATTATAAGCTGATATTTATCAGTTCTAAAACATGTGAGGAGGATATAGTCCTCCTTAGTGGATAACTAAATTTTAAGAGACTCCTAAGTGGATAACCACAGCACAGAAAAGCAGATCATATAATAATACAACTCTTATAAATCTTTCTTCTCTCTCTTATTTAATATATCAAAGAAGAAGACTGATTACGCTAACCGTAAAAAGGAAAAAATGCAATTAACACCATGGAGTAACACATTGCTAATAAAGGTCTACCAAATATCATTTGAAAATGTCATATTTATTTGTCACTAGTCTGAAGGTTACCTCTTTTTGTCTGAATTACAAATATTTGAATTTTATGACAGTTGAGTTTACATCTGCTCTAAATGAGACAGAAAGGTTAGAAACAAGTAACACAAATCAGATCTCCACCTTTTCAATTGCATACCTAATCCAAGATAACCAATTAGATGTTTTAGGCCAAATTTCTCTTCTGGGTCCTCATTCATATGCTATCCATATGCTTGTTCACCTAGCAAGATTCACTAGCAATTTACAAATCAGGGAAAACATCTATTCTTCTTCATCTCTTCAGATTTTCCAGTTACTTCTCTATTCAGCTCGTTCTGCTTGCTTCCTGTTTAACTGTGAAATTACATTTAAATTTAAGGGGTAAGGTATATAAACAATTAACACCTTCCTTCAGATTTGCATGGTTTAATTCATGTTAGTGTTCCTGCTTCTTCTTGGTGTTTTTGTTTGTTTTTGCCTCTTTTCAATAACATCAACTATACAGACAGTGGTTTCCAGCTCTCATGGCTTCTTATACTTAGCCATTGTTACCGGAGTTCTTACAGAATTAAGACTATTAACTCTCCTAGCTTCCAGAGTTTAGGGGGGAAAACATGGCCTCTTAGGGCATCGATATTCTTTCCAGGTAAGATTCTATTTTCTCCAGCAATTTCTTGATCTGCCCACCCCTTTCCCACACCACCATGCTCTATCATCAACGGTGTTTTCTTCTAAACTTGAAGCATTTTATATAAGCTACTATTTATAAAACATTCATTTTAAATTATTCCACTGCTGAGAATACTGAAAAGAAATTAAAGTAACTCAAAGTATCCAAATACAGCTCTTTACCTCTAAAACAGCAAGATGTTGAGGAAATGGTTTCAAAATGAGAAAATGATACACATAAATGGAAGATAGCTTCTAAACTTTGCGATGGAACGGCTAGCATGGTTCACCAGCAATTTAGAAGTCAGATGCATTTACTTATTAAGCAAGTGCCTAACTATATAATCATTAATAACTTAAGATATCCAAATTAATGTTATAGTTGAAGAACATGTAATTGGTTCTTTAAAGTTTTATTTGTAGTATCAGTCCTGTATTTTCTAACCTGTCATAATTAATTCAGTCCCCTTGCACTTCGAAATCTCCACAATAATAAGAACTTTATCAGGCTGGTGTTGGTATGAAGTGGCACAGCAAACCGAAATCCCACCGGGAGCAGTCCACAGACTTCCCTTCTAAGCAGCAGAAAGCTGTTATCATTTTCTGA
Source organism: Mustela nigripes (assembly GCF_022355385.1). Lineage (NCBI taxonomy): Eukaryota > Metazoa > Chordata > Mammalia > Carnivora > Mustelidae > Mustela > Mustela nigripes. Next base: position 40,138,692 of record NC_081570.1, read on the forward strand.
ATTACAGGAACTATAAAAGGACACTCTACTCAAGCTGCCGCTGAATGTCACCTGAAAAGCAATCACAAAAGGGCTCTGTCTTGGCTTATCTCTGAGCTCTGTCACTACGGCAACCAGCAGGGAATAAGTATCTGTGGGTCTATGAATTTCAGAATCCCATAAAAGCCAGGGCTAAAAAGGCATGTGCAGCCTCTCAGAGATTGACTGCATTAATACATTAGCAAATACTGTGAAACACTGGATAAATGTCAGCAATTATGGAAAAAGCGTCTAATAACGATATTCGTTGCCTGTCAAACCCCCGTGAGGTTTGATATGTAACTGCCACTCAAAGCTGTCTGTAATTTTATCTCTTTTATACATCTGAATCCACAGCATTCAAATTTGTACTTTGAAAGTAATAAACTGTAAAGCAGTTCATTCCGTGTTGATCACAACTGTCAACAAACATACAATAAAAGAACAAAAAGACTTTCATTGGCTGTGGGAACAATCAGGACCAACAATCTCTTGTAGATGTTTATCCAAAAAAACCTTTATATATTATACATGTAGAATATTAAACAATGTCATGATGTGGGCCAGCAATTGATATGACTATTGATTAAGTCACCTTGAACTCAAAAAGCTACTTATCATGCATAAATTTTCATTTTAAGCCTTCTCTTTCTGTTGGAAAATTTATAGGAATTTAGCAAACTGAACATAGTTGCAAAGAGCCCTTTTCTTTGCACATCAAAAAATGCCATGGAATCTCTGTTAGCTCCGAAACAGGTTACAATGCTATCTTCACTACCTTTCTCAAACAGAGAATTATAGGCAACTGATTATTTAAAATCCAAGAGTCTAAAAGCATGATTTAACAAGCTGGGAACATTATTCTCCAGATTCATATTGCCATTGCTCAAGAAAATGACTTATTAAGAAATCTTATCACATATGTTACAGCTGTTCAAATGCAACAGACAGCATGTTAACTTGCAAACACAAATGCCAGAGATTAAGTAGTGCACATATGTATTATAAACAACCTTTCATTTCTCAGTTATAGAATAGGGTCAAGTACAAGGGTTCCAGTAAGACCTTTCTCAATAACAGAGGAAAAGAGCTTGGTTTCTTGAAAAAGAGCAGGGAAACCTCTGAAGAAAGCAGTAAAATGTATTAGAGTACTGGACTAGCAGTTATTTATTGAAATTTAGAGCCAATCACTTGAGTTTTCAGAGTTACATTTAATATAAACACATGAAACACTTACTGTTATTTTATGCTGGGGCAATGCTAAGCACCTGAGACACAAAGATGAATGAGATCTGCTTCCTGCCCTCAAAGAGTTCATAGTCTTAGAGATCAAAGTGTATATAAACAAATTCATTATTAAAACTACTCTAAGAGAGGGGCGCCTGGGTGGCTCAGTGGGTTAGGCCTCTATCTTCCGCTCGGGTCATAATCTCAGGGTCTTGGGATCGAGCCCCACGTGGGGCTCTCTGCTCAGCGAGGAGCCTGCTTCCCCCCCCCCCCCCCCCCCCCACCCCTGCCTACTTGTGATCTCTCTCTGTCAAATAAATAAATCAAATCTTTAAAAAAAAAAAACACTACTCTAAGGGATAGTTAGAAGGAAGAAATGGTTTGAAGTAACACTAAGGAAAATGCATAATACCAAATGTATTCTACTGTATACACTTTCTATAAAAAATTTTTACTTATAATTTACTACTTGGCTCAAATGAGATCATGTATATGAAATAGGCTTTGTAAACTAAAAATAACTATGTAAGTGTCTCTTAACATGCTTACCTAGCACTATATTAAGCAACTGTGGGTAGCAAAAGAGTATTGCTGAACATCCCCTGCCACATTAATCATATGGCTATTATTCAAGAACACATACATATACAAACCAAAGTGCTACAGTGAAAATCAAAAATTCATTTACACTTAAAGACACATAAACACTAATCTAAAAAGGAAAATAAAGAAAAATTTTGTTTTTCTGTTTTCACCTTTTATTGAATAATTGTTACACTTCAAACCAGTGTTAGTGCAATTCTAGAAAAAATTTGGATATTTAAAAATTGAAACTATCTTGGGAAACATGGAACACAAGAAATAGCATGGTACAAGATAAGGTCCATGGCATCAGGGAGGGAGCAGATTTGGAGATGAATAATGGGTCTGCATTTTGCCTTCTCATTTATCACTTATGGTTTTAGGCCAACATATTCATCATAATCCACTATTAAAAACAGAACTTACAGGTTCCTGTGTGGCTCAGTTGGTTAAGTGACTGACTCTTGTTTTAAACATCTTAATTTAATTTTATTTTTTTCAATGTTCTAAGATTCATTGTTGAGCAACTTGATTCTTGATTTCAGCTCAGGTCATGATCTCAGGGTCATGAGATCCGAGCCCCATGTCAGGCTCTGCATTGTGTGTGAAGCCTGCTTAACATACTCTCTCTCCCTCTCCTTTGCAGTATTTCCAACTTTTCCATTATTATTATAGTTATTTTTTTAAAGATTTTATTTATTTATTTGACAGAGAGAGAAATCACAAGTAGGCAAGCAGAGAGAGAGAGGGGAAAGCAGGCTCCCTGCTGAACAGAGAGCCTGACATGGGGCTTGATCCTGGGACTCTGAGATCAAGACCCGAGCCGAAGGCAGGGACTTAACCCACTGAGCCACCCAGGTACCCCGTTATGGTTATATATGATTAGTGATTTTTGATGCTACTATTATAATTATTTTAGGGAACCATGAACCACACCCATATAAGGCAATGAACTTAACTGAGAAATGTTATGTATGTTCTGATTGCTTTACCAATGAGCTTTTCCTCATCTCTCTCCCTACCCACAGGCTTCTCTATTCTCTGAGACACAATACAGAAATTATACCAATTAATAATCCTACAATGGCCCCTGAGTGTTCAAGTGAATGGAAGAGTTGCATACTTGTCACTTTAAATTAAAAGCTATAAATGATTATGCTTAGTGAGGAAGGCATGTTGAAAGCCAAGATAAACCAAAAACTATGCCTACTGTACCAAACAGTTAGCCAAGTTGTGAATGCAAAGGGAAAGCTCTTGAAGGAAACTAAAAGTGCTACTCCAGAGAATATATGAATGATGAGAAAGTTTGAGTGGTCTGGGTAGAAGAACAAACTAGCCACAACATTCCCTTAAGTCAAACTCTAATCCAGAGCAAGACCCTTTCTTCAATTCTGTGAAGGCTAAGAAAGGTGAGGAAGCTGCAGAAGAAAAATGAGAAGCTAGCAGAGGTGAGTTTGTTAGGGTTAAGGAAAGAGGCCATCTCCATAATATGAAATTGCAAGGTGAAGTAACAAGTGCTGATACAGAAGCTGCAGCAGTTATCTGGAAGCTCTAGCTAAGGTAATTAATGAAGGTGGCTATACCAAACAACAGATTATCAGCATAGACTAAACAGCTTTATACTGGAAGAAGATGCTATCTAAGTCTTTCATAGTTAGAGAGGAGAAATCAGTGCCCACTTTAAGGCTTCAAAGGACAGGCTGACTCTTGCAAGGAGTTAATGCAGCTGGTGACTTCAAGGTGAAGTCCATGCTCTTTTACCTTTCTGAAAATCCTAGGACCCGTAGGAATTACACTAAATCTACTCTGTCTATACTCTTCATATCAAACAACAAAGCCTAGATGAGAACACAGCTGTTTGCAATATGGTTTACTGAATATTTTAATCCCACTGTTGAGACCTACTGCTCAGAAAAAAAAAGATTTCTTCCAAAATACTAGTGCTCGTTGACAATGTTCCTGGCTACCCAAGAGCTCTGATGAAGATGTACAACAATAGTAATGCTGTCTTCATGCCTGCTAACACAGCATCTATTCTGCAGCCCATGAGTCAAGAAGTCCTTTTGACTTCCAAGTTTTATCATTTAAGAAATCCATTTTGTAAGGCTTTAGTTGCCACAGATAGTCATTTATCTGATGGATCTAGGCAAAACAGATCAAACAACTGGAAAGGATTCACTATTCTAGATACCATTAATAACATTCCTGATTTGTGGGAAGAAGTCAAAATATCAACATGAACAAGAGTTTGGGAAAAGCTGATTCCAAACCTCATGCCTGATTTTGAGGGGTTCAAGACTTCAGTGGGGGAAGGAACCACAGATGGGGTGGAAAGAGCAAGAGAACTAGAATTAGAAGTAGAGTCTGAGGATGTGACTGAATGGCTGCAATCTCATGATAACCTGAACAGATGAGGAGTTGCTTTTAATGGATGAATAAAGGAAATGGTCTTGAGAAGGAATCAACTCCTGGTGAAGCTGCTATGAAGACTGTTAAAATGACAACAAAAGATTTAGAATACTACATAAACTTAGCTGATAAAGCAACAGCAAAATTTGAGAAGACTGACCCCAATTTTGACAGAAGTTCTACCATAGGTAAAATGCTATCAAACAGCATCGCATGATACAGAGAAATCATTAATGAAAGGAGGAGCAAATTTGGTTTTATTGTTGTCTTAATTTAAGAAATTGCCCCAGCCACACCCAACCTTCTACAACCACCATCCTGATCAGTCAGCATCACTGACATCAAGGCAAGACCCTCTTCTAGCAAAAAGTTTATACTTGCTAAAAGCTCAGATGGTGGTTAGCATTTTTTTTTTTAGCAATAAAGTATTTTTTTAAAGATTTTATTTATTTATTTGACACAGAGAGTGATACAGCGAAGAGGGAACACAAGCAAGGGGAGTGGGAGAGGGAGAAGCAGAATTCTCGCTGAGCAGGGAGCCCGATGTGGGGCTCCATCCCAGGACCCTGGGATCATGCCTGAGCTGAAGGCAGACACTTAATGACTGAGCCACCCAGGCACCCCAGCAATAAAGTATTTTTAAATTAAGGTATGTATATTGTAACAGTGGGATGTAAACACAACTTCCATGTACACTATGAAACACAAAAATTCATTTGACTCGTTTTATTGCTATATTTGCTTTAATGCAGTGGTTTAGAACCAAACCTATGACATCTCCAAGGTATAACTTATTTCTTTATGCAGTAATTTGTAGTTTTCAGTGTACAAATCTTGCATATATTTTGTTAGATTTATCCTTAAGTATTTCATGTTTTTGGGTAGAATCATGAGTGGTATGTATAATACTTCAAAAACTCCATCTTCAATGTTCTCTTTGGTGTCGTGCAAGTTTTTTTTTTTGTTTGTTTTGTTTTCTTTTTTTGTATATTAATCTTGTAGGCTCTGCCCTGGTTAATTTCACTTGTCACTTTTAGTAGCTTTTTTTGTTGATTATATTGGACATACAAAGAAACAAACTACTAAACACTCTGTAAAAGAATAATGATAACTTACATAAATTATAAAATACATAAATTACAAAATATGCAATTTAATTTTGTTTTGGTCAGATATAACACACTTGATTGTAGTCCTCTAAAATTCATTAAGACCTCACTTATGGTCCAGGCTATGGTCTATGCTGGTGAACATACCATGTACACTTGAAAAGACTGTGTACTCTGCTACTGTTTAGTAAAGTGTCTATAAATTTCAATCAGGTCAACTTGGTTAAGAGTTTGCTCAAATCTTCTATACCCTTATTTGTCATTTTCCTATAATTGCTGAGGTAGGAATGTGAAATCTCTAGGTATAATTGTGAGCTTGTCTATTCTTTTGGTCCTGTTAGTTTTTATGTATTTTGAAACTGTTACTAGGTGCATACACATTCAAGACTGTTATATCTTCTTGAACTGTCTTTTCATTCATTACAAAATGACTCTTTTTAGTCCTGGTAATATTTTATCTGTACTCTGATGTTAAGATAGTCATTATAGCTTTCTTATGTTAAGTGTTTGTAAATATTTCCCCATTTCATTTATGTCTAACTTTTTACTGTTATTATATTTAAAGTATGTTTCTTACAGGCAGCATATAGTTGAGTCTTGGTTTTAAAAATTCATTTTAACAATCTTCGCCCTTTAATGTATAGGCCGTTTATATTTATTAAAATTATAATGTGGCTGGATTTAAATCTTTCACCTTGCTATTTGTTTTGTACATATCCCATTTTTCCTTTTTCCTGCCTTATTCTGGATAATTTTTTTTAAATTAACTATATTTTGTCTTTTTTTTAGTGGTTGCTCTAAGGTTTACAATATACATCTTTAATATATAATTGACTTAATATTAAATATTAAGTTTAAATATTAATATCAAATATTAAATATTAAGTTTAAATATTAATATTAAATATTAAAGATTTAACTTATAATATAATTAAATATAATATATTTAATATATAATAGATATATAGACTATCTTCAATTAATATTATATCACTTCATGTATAAGAAGGAACCCAACTATAAATCTATTTTGTTTTTCATGCTATTGTTGTCATTTATTTTATTTCTATACATGTCCAAAAGTCAGTATTAGTTATTTTTTCTTTAAATAGTTATCTTTTGGGCGCCTGGGTGGCTCAGTGGGTTAAGCCGCTGCCTTCGGCTCAGGTCACGATCTCAGGGTCCTGGGATCAAGTCCCATATCGGGCTCTCTGCTCAGCAGGGAGCCTGCTTCGCTCTCTCTCTCTCTGCCTGCCTCTCTCTCCATCTACTTGTGATCTCTCTCTGTCAAATGAATAAATAAAATCTTTAAAAAAAAATTAAAAATAAAAAGTAAATAGTTATCTTTTAAAGAAACTAAAAACAGAAGGAAAAATGTCTTTTATATTTAACCACATTTTCCCATTACTAGCACACTTCACTTCTGTACAGATCAAAGTTTATTCTGGTGCCATTCTCTTGCTAAAGAACTTCTTCTTCTTCTTCTTCTTTTAAAGATTTTATTTATTTATTTGATAGACAGAGACCACAAGAGAGCAGAGAGGCAGGCAGAGACAGAGAGAGGGGGAATCATGGGATTCCCTGGGATCATGACCTGAGCCGAAGGCAGAGGCTTTTTAACCCACTGAGCCGCCCAGGTGCCCCACGAACTTCTTTTAATATTTCTTATAGTGCAGGTTTGCTGACTCCAAATTCTCTCAGTTTTTGTTTAAGAACGTATTTTTCCCTCAGTTTTAAAAGATTATTTTCACCTTCTACAGAATTCTAAGTTGTCCTTTTTTTTTTTAACTTTTAGTACTTTGAAAATGTCATTCCATTGCTTTTTTAGCTTGCATTTTTTCTGATAAGAAATCTAACATCTATATTCGTTCCCTTGTGTAATCTGTGTTTTTTTTTTCGTTCTCCTTGAAATTTCTTTCTCATTATCACTTGTTTTCAGCAATTTGACAATGATACTCCTTACTGTAGAAATCTTTGTGTTTATCTTTCATGGAGTTCACTGAGCTTTTTGGAGCTATAAGTTTTATAGTTTTCATCAACTATGGAAAAACTTTAGATTATTTCTTCAAATATTTTTTGTCTTGACCTCCTTCCCCAATCTTTTCTTTCCCTTGAGGATTCCAACTGCCTGTTTGTTAGACTGCTTGATTTTGCCCTAGAGGTCACTGATACTTTGTTCATTTATTCTTGTCTTTTTTTTCTCTCTGTCCTTCAATTTAGATAGATTCTTATGTTATATATTCAAGTTCGCTGGTCTTTTCTTCGGCAGTTTCTAATCTGTTATTAAGCCATCCAGTTAAACTGTCATTTCAGATATATTATCTCTAGAATGGTATATTATTCCATCTTATATATTCTATTCTCCCTTCAGTAAGTTCATGTTTTTAAAACCTTGAGCATATTCATAATACTTTTAATAGCTGAGGTCCCAATGTACTAATTCATTATCTAAGTCACTTCCATTTCTTTTAACTAATTTCTCTCCTGATTGTGGGCTAGGTTTCCCTGCTGTTCATATGTATAGTAACTTTTGACTGGATGCTGGGACTCTGTTTCTTAGAAGCAATTTGCTAATTTATTAATCAACGTGTTCCTTTTGAAGGTTGCTTTTTAAGCAGGTAAAATGGCAGTCCTAGAAGAGTCTTCACCCCAGAAGTTGTTTATTCATTCCATTAAGGTGTGACTCTTCTGGAGGGTATCTCCTGAATGCCCCAGGTAGTCAATGAGGTGTTTCTACTATGGCTGGTGGGAACTCAGATTTTTCTCAGTTCCACGAGAGTTCAGAATTGTTTGCCTTATAGCTTTCAGTTAATTGTTCTTTTTCCTCGCAGTCTTTCATTATCCAGCCTCCTGGATAGCCTCCTCCAGCTATATCTTGCAAAAAGTCTAGCTGCCTTGACTTCCCTAAACACTCTGTCTCTTCAAACTCAGTAAAATAGCAAGTTCTGCTTTCATTTCTTTTCCCTATTTTGGGATCCAGAAATTAACTACAGGCAGAATGTAAGACCACCATGGGGCTCATGTGTTTCCTTCTTCAGAGTCCTGCATTACCTATTGTCTAATATCTGAAAATAGTTATATACCATATATTTTAACCAGTCTTCTAGTTGTTTATAGAAAGAAGAACATTTTCATAGCAGTTACTTTTTCATAGGAAGAACCAGGAGTCTACATGTTTGGGATTTTAATAAACTGAAATCAAGATTCACAGCATCAGATCATAGTGCTTGTAAATTTCCTGTTGGGGAATGCCTTGCTTCCATGTGTTTGCCCTCATATTTACTGGGTAAATATGTCCCTTGAATGTTTCATCCATCTTCCCGAATTTCTCACTCTCTGTTCAGGGTTTAGTCCATTTCACAACTTTTCATTGCTTTTAAAATCAAACTTTCTTCTGCTTTTAAAGCTGTTCTTTCTGGCTGTTTAGTCTTTGCCTGTGTTATTTGTAAAAGACTCTATATGTTGACAAGGGCAATGAATGCTCTGAAGCTATGGAGTTTCACCACCATCAGAAGCAACATTATCTATAATCTTGCCAAATAAAGAAAGAGCCAGTGAAGACATTCAAAGACTGCCTAAATTTGTCTGACCTAAGCCAGGCCAACAGAGTAATTTAAATAGCATAAAATGGCTCTGAAGCTACCCAAAGAATGCTTCTGATTCTGCATGTGTATGTGATATAAAGAAGGTGCTTACCCAAGGGAAAAGGCGCTAATGTTTGTTGAATGCCTACTAAATGCCAGACATTACACAAGGGGTTGGCAAACTTATTCTGTAAAGGTCCAAACAGTAGATAGTTTAGGCTTTGTGGGCAGGTGGTTTTGTTGTAACCACACACCCCTACCATCAGTTATAGTGTAAAAGAAGCTGTATACAATACATATACAAGTGAGTGTGACTGTGTTCCAGTATAACATTATTTACAAAAATAGATGTTGAATAGATTTGGGCTGACAGTTGTAATTGCCAAAACCTGCATATTATGTGCTTTACCTATTAGGTAAAACCAACGGAAATCATTAATATTCAACTATTTCATTCTTTAAAAGTGGCAATTTCATGTTTCAACCTGTTATGTTAATCCATTTAATCTTCACAATAGACTTTCAAGGGTATCAAGAGCATCCTCATTTTGCAGATGATGAAACCAAAATTCATACCTTAAGTAAACTACCCAAATAAGAGCAATATTGTGATTCAATGAACTTGGATTACCCTGCTCTGACACACAGACATGCACATGTTGGTATGAAACAACTTGGTGTCACCTTGTCCCCTCCAATTATGTTTTTCTATTTGCCACTAAAGAAACATTGAGGTTAAAAAAAAAAAAAAAGATTTTTTATTTATTTTATTTGACAGAGAGATCACAAGTAGGCTGAGAAGGGGAAGCAGGTTCCCTGCTGAGCAGAAAGCCTGATGGGGGGCTCTATCCCAGGACGCTGAGACCACTACGTGAGCCGAAGGCAGAGGCTTAACCCACTGAGCCACTTGGGCACCCCGAAACATTGAGTTTTGATAATTTAATTTTTATTAGAAAGAAAATAAACCCGATTCTCAGTTTTTCAAGTTACTATACTCATACAAATTCACTGTTTAGTTGTTTATTATCACAGATGTCAACTTAGTGGAGCTCTGAACAATTCAAATGACTGAATGTACTCTATGTTTGATCCTTATAAAACATAGAAAGATCAAGACAACTGTTCTTACTCTCAATTTTTAGAATTTATAAAAGAGAAATACAAGAATACAAATTAAAATACAATCAAATATCCCCTTCTCTGGGAAGTCCTTTTTTCACTACCCCCATCTGTCAGCAAAACTGGTTGCTTCCTCTTCAATGATCCCTCTGCATTTACATAAACTTCAGTTGTCATTGCTTATACATCTGTCTCACACTATATTTTGCAGTCCCTGAGGAAGGGACCTGAACAACAGGACCTTATTCTTGCAACTTTCAGGGCCAGCATGTTTACTGGCCTATAAAGTTGTTCTACAAATGTCAAGTGAATAAACAGATAGATAAAAAACAAACAAACAAACAAACAGTAACAGCCAAAGGTTAACTATGTTAGATATTATCTTGTATTGACTACTTTAATCTTCAAAATAAACTTAAAGGAGTAACTATATTTGTAACTACTGACTCTTTCCGTCTTCACAATACCTCTAGGAGTAATTATCTCTCTTCTACAGTTATAGAGACTGACACCAAGAGACGTTAATTGTTTGTGGTTATTCAGATGGTAAATAATAGAACCAGGTGAGAGGAATAAAGGAAGCAAAGAACCAAAGAAGGAAAAATTAAAATAATTTAAATAGAAGAACAGAAGGGCTTCTGGGTGGCTCAGTCAGTTAAGCATCCCCCTCTTGGTTTCTGCTCAGGTCATTCACGTGTTGCACGTGTTGTGGGGTTGAGCCCTTGTCAGTCTCCATGCTTGGCAAGGAGTTTGCTTGAAGGTTCTCTCCCTCTGTCCCTCTCTCACATGGATGCATGCACTCTCAAATAAATGAATAAATCTTTTTTAAAAAATAGAAGAAAGACTTTTAAAAAAATAGAAGAAAGAAATATAAAACTTATTTCTAAGAGGGTTGGAGAATGTGGCTTGGGAAGAGGCATATAGGCAGTTTCTTAAAGAAAAGTTTGAAGGAAAGAAATTATTGCTCCAGGTATTCCAGACAGAAGGAATAGTATGATTAACTGACACAGAGTAGGACAGAGTATCACATATATTTCAAGAATAGAAAAATGAGTAGTTAGCTAAAGCTGAGAAATATATGTTATCATATTCCATCATTGAGAAATATTTACTGAGCATTTATTCTGGGCCTATATGGGAAAATAAACCTGGAAGAGAAATTTCAGATCCAAGAATGAAGGGTTCTGAGTGCCAGCATAAAAATCTGTACATAAATCAACAAATATTGGGCTCCCATTGAAGATAAATAAGTAAGGCTGAATGTGATTCATTCTGGACTTCAGAAATGTTAACCTTGCAACAATGGATGGAATGACTATAGTGGAAGCTTATGAGTTTACTTAGTAGGTAATTATAGTGTAATAAGTATGTGGTAACTGTGAGAGTCTATTCAGAGAGCAGCTCCCATATCCCTCCCACAGCAGGGATCCAGTGGCAAGGGAATGTCCATAATTTGACACCTGTCAAACCCAGTGCATCAGGGAGGTTACAGAAGAAAATGGTTTCCGTCACAAGGATCAAAGTAGATAAAATACTCACATTCACAAATTCTTTTTATTTAAAACTACGAAAAAGAAAGAGGGATATGTGTGTGGGTTTTGTTTTGTTTTTATTTTACAGAAGAACCATTGTGGGATGATTCTGCCTATAAATGATCTCAATTTCAATGCGAAAATATTTAATATGCAACTTTCTGATTCCTAACACATGCGTAAAGAATTTCTCAATAGGCACCCGGTGGCTCAGTTTGTTGAGTGTCTAGCCCTTGATTTCAGCTCAGGTCATGATCTCAAGGTCCTGGGATGGAGCCCTGTGTCAGCCTCCATGCTCAGTGGGGAGTCTGCTTAAAGATTCTCTCTCCCTCTCCCTCCATCCCTCCCCCACCTCAAATAAATAAATCTTTAAAAAATAAAATTCCTAATTTCTAAAATTCTGAGTTAACATTCCTTTAGCCAATGATGGATCCACAGAAGCCCATTAGTAAACTCAAAAGAAAAAAATAGTACACAATAAAAAAGGATTAAACCTGAAGGATTAAATTGTGTTTGCAGCCATTGCTGCACCACCTCTAGCTCACCCAGCTCTAGCTGAAGGAGAAGGGGGGTAAGTAAGGAGGTCTCTATTCCATGGCTCCTACAAAGTGGACTGGAAATCCACTGGTGGTAAAGCACTGAGGAAACAACGGATACAAAACCCACTCGCAAGGACGCACCCTCTCCTAGAAGGGGGAGCAAACCTAATCATTACAGGCCTGGTATTATGGCACTCTGTGAAATTAGGTGTTATCAGCGAACTTCTGATTCATAAACTTCCCTTCCAGGAGCTGGTACAAGAAATTACTCAGGACTTCATAACAGATTTGTCCTTCTAGAGTGCAGCTATTGGTGTTTTGCAGGAGGCAAGTGAGGCCTATCTGGTGGGCCTTTTTGAAGACACCGACATATGTACTATCCATGCCAAATGGGTAACAATTATGCCAAAAGACATCTAGCTAGCATGCCACACACGAGGAGAATGTGCTTAAGAACCTACTATGATGGAAAGCATTTCATTCTTTAAAAAAAAAAAAAAAATTCTCTTCTTCCTGTTATTGGTAGTTCTGAATGTTAGATATTTTTTTCCATGGGATCAAAAGATACCTCGGTATATGACTGAAAGTGGGAAAACAGAAGACAAAAATCAGGTACTGGCAATTTTTCCATTTTCATTTGTGTGAATTTATTTTTTATTTTTTCAGTGTTCTAAGATTCATTGTTTGTGTGTGTGAATTTTTAATATAAATGGAGGGATATAAACCATTAAAGCAAGTCAAATATTTCAGTGAACAAGTTTCAGCAGTTCAACTTTATAACATTTATAAATAAAACCGCTAAATATTTTGCACAATGCCAGCATTTGGATTTTTTAAAAAATGAGTGAATTTTCTTATGATGGCAACTAAATGGTGTTCGTAGCATTTTTATCATACAGTGGATTCCATTCATTCACTATACTTTTCTGAGGTGTCCTACAGGCAAGTATATGTTTTAATATGGTCACTCTTCTGTGCTGTTCCTGTAAGTTTTCTATTAAAATATATTAAACTATAAAAAATTTTTAATTGAAAAAAGGCAGGATTTTTCTTACTTTGTGTAAGCACTATTAAAATTAGAATTTTAAAAACTACTTATATTCAAATTGTCTGCATTATAATAAGTAAGAAGTCTAGACATAATTCAGAGTGTTAAAATTATTTCTACTCTCTGGAAACCAAGAGCGTCCTTGTTAAAGTGTAAAATGAGATTTCGCCTACTTGCAACTCCTTGTTCTCACAGCTGAACTGTCACAGCATGAAAACATTCCCCTACTGGTGCAGCTTTAGATACCTATTTCCCTGGTGAAAGAGTGCAAAAGGAACTGAAAGAGTTATTGACAATTCATACAGTATCCCATACCCCATTAAAGTACAGCTACAAGCAAAGAAAATATTTTAACTCTGAAGGGAGATGGGACAACAATGTTTTAAATGACTGTTGACTTCACTGAGTAGCATTGAAAATGTCAAAAGAGTGTAGTCTATCATGTTGGTAAGAGACTCAAGATTATACAAGAATCTAATTATAAGAAGTCTACTTCTTTGCCCTGTTTGCTAAGTCAAAGGTTAATGAGAAGTACGCTAAAGAAAACATCTCCTGTGTTATTGCAAAAAATTTCTCATACAACATAAAAATGTAAATGAAAAAGTATTTTAATCTTAGTTCTCTCCATTAACTTTTTAAAAAATAGCTTTTGAGGTATAATTTACATGCCATAAAATTTCTCATTTTCAAGTGTTCAACTCAATGATTTTTAGTAAATTTACAGAGTTGTGCAACCTTGCCACAATCTAATTTTAGAATACTTGCATCATCTCAAATCCATTAACTTCTTGATCTATGATGTTTCCATAAATTCATGGAAGCCACTGGTATCTAAAGTTACTATATATTCAAAGCCACACAAATATCTGCAATTGAGCAGGGAAAGTGTAAACTAACCTCACTTTTAATGACCTTTATAATCAATCCTCTACTCTGGCACTGGGAAGAAAATGTTCAGGTGCTTTCTCTGAAAGTTAAACCATTCTAAGTATTAAATTATGGCACACTGTCTTGGAAAGAAATTAATTATATTTTTGTTGGTAACACATTTCAGGCTGTTTACACAGCTGACATTTCTCAGCTGTACCCAATTCATGCCCTAAGCTGTGAGGACGATCTTGTTTTGTAGCAGATGCCTCCACTTGAGTGATTTAAATAAGTAAAAAAACACCATCGCCTGCAACAATATAGATTAAAAGCACCAGCTTTATGAGTTTTTATAATCCTAATGAAAGAAAGGTTTCATGACATTTCTTTGGCTGGGATCTTCTTAGAAGACTACAGTTATAAGCCATTTTTGCCAAAACCTAAGTACTGGAGCTAGTGGATCTGCTATGGCACCAGTTAAAAGCAGTCTGGCCCCAAACATCTTTGTTGTATCAAATCATGCAGCTCAAGGCAACATTCTGCCAATGTGGCAACATTTGCTCTAGGGAGGTGTGGGCAGGCATCACTTCACAGGTTCTGGGACAAGGTGCAAATATGAATAATGAGGCAAAAAGAATCAAGTCTCTTAATGGAGATTCCCTCTTGTGTAAGCTGTGACTTAGAGACAACATCAGGTAGTATTACAGTCTTGAAAACGGTAAGTTTAAGCTGAGACAGGAAGTGTTTCAAAATTTACAATAGGATAATCATCATAAATAGATATAGTAACAGGTAAAAATGGCAGACTAAATGTTTTCCTCTAGCTTATTATGGCAGTGAAAATTATGGGTAGTTTAAGAAAAAAGGGCCATTAATATTACTATAAAAATTAGCTTTTTTAAAAAGTACCAACCTACTATGGGAAATGTAGTTTTAAAATTAAAATAAAATATACTGGTAAGGTTGATTTTGAGAAATCTGTAATTTAGGAAGAAAAATTTGTGCTTAGGATATTTCATTAGGAACGTCTAAATATATTCTTTTCATTAAGGAAAAAATTAAATCAAGTAGCATCAAATTCCTGATATTGACACTATAATATTACCAAGAGAATGTTGATATACTTGGTTTATGATATCTGTCCTGCAAGTGAACTCAAATGATCACAACTCCTTATTTTGACATTATTTTGATATATAAAGTTCTTTCAATGGAACATTCAAAGCATTTGATTCTGCTTATTATCACAACCAATTAGACTGAAAGTGGCAAGAGAGAACAGAATAAAAAAACTGATAACTCAACTGTCACTTACCGAGTCATCTGTGGCAGAAGTTGGCCAGCCCTCCCATAATTGATGGCGAACAGGAATACTCGTAAGGTCATACACATTTCTCTTTACCTATGCAAAGAAAAAGATAGCACAATTAAAATAAGGTTTTCCCGCGACTTATGATCATTGGCACTTATGTGATATTCATGTACTTCCTTTTCTCTTCTGGATTTGAAACAAAAATTTGAAACTAGGAAAAGAAAAGTCAAAAATTCTGTAAAAAAATTTAAATCAAATTTAAAAGCAAATTCTCAATGAAAACTGGGTGAAATAAAGATTTAATAAACACCTCCCTCTGCCGATTGTTTTTATATTCCTGGATGACTTCAAGTTTCTTTTTAGTCAGGAAACTTTAGGTACACAGTTCATCTATGATGGACTATAATTTTAAATGTTAATAATGTATCACATCTTTAAATGACTCACCATATACAATAAACAAAAGATACACTTCAAGTTTCTCTGTAGGTTTTGTTGTTTTTTGTGTTTTATTTTTTGGAGAGGGCAGGAGGAAAAACCTGAAGTTATCGTTATTGTTTGGTGTATGTTTCAAAAATACAAAAACTTAATAAAGCAGCACAGATTCTTTGGTATCACCCCAAATTAAAAACTATTTCAACAGAATATTTATTAACTGAGAGCCATCCATTAATATACTATTTAGGCTCTTCCTGAAAATAGGTAATGATACATTTTAAATATGGTTAAAGATGAAAAACTACTTTCCTCAACAAGCAACATTATACCTTTCATTTTAAAAAGGACAGGAGATAAGTAATTTCTCCAAATAAAGTGTTGGAAGGTTAAACTCTATGTTACCCAGTAATTAAGAGGTGTCATATCTGTCTTCAGCTTTACTTACAAATAGGATACAGAAATTCTATTTCATTCTGAATGTATTTAATTTAAAAAAATAAACAAGACCTAAGAATAGAGAGATCAACTATCTTAACTAACTCTTCAAATTAGGTAAAGGGATACCTGACTGCAACAAGTAAAGCTAGTATTGAAATGTTGCACATAACCTGTTCTGTGATGCTGCTTCAATATGGAAAACAAGCAGTATTCATTCATGTTTTAAAAATGCAGAAGCCTAAAGTATCATGTTGTCCCATTACAGCATCTTGTATCACATTACTGTTTATTATACATACACACATCTAAGTTATCATTCCAGTGAAATAGAGATATATATTCACTGAGGAAAAGAAAAACAAAACAAAACAAAACATGGAACTCAATCTATTTTTATCTCTAATGTACACCTGTGAAAAAAGACTAAGTAAGTGAGAACTGAGGAAGTTGGGGGCATGGCTTGATCCCCACTCAATTCAAACAAACAGCTTTTCTTCAGAGGTTCTTAGCAATGGCCAGTCTACCATGCAGTATTTTGTTTATGGTCAGTTGCATTAAGTTTGGAAATGTTCACTAGTTATTATCAACCCGACAATTCAACCAAATGCAACTAGGCAAACTTCTGACCACTTTCACTAGCCAAGACTATTTTGTCATGCTTAAACATTAGTGCTCTTAAGAAGGGTGTTCCATAAACCCAAAACATTATATTAATGAAAGAAAGGGAAAGGACGGAAAAGGGATTATGAGGAGACTTTAGGCCTCAACATAAAAAAAAAAAAAAATCCTTTCTTAAAAGTTATTTTTGAATTCTGTTGTCTAGATAAGCTTCCTCAGCTATTTGGGGAAGGGGGATAGAAAAAGACAAGGCAAATATTTACCTCTGTTGGAAAGGTGGGAAGCCTACCCCAGCACTGAAGAGTATACACAAATACTATGGGTTGAATATATAAACAAATAACTCTGGAATGGGATTCTTTAAATTCCACCTTAATTCCAAAACACAACAATATGGTATTATGAAATAAACAGTATTTTTTCTTCTTCCATTAACTCATCTGTAACCACACTGAATTGAATAACATTCCTTTGCTATTCTAAGCCTGAAAAGCATGTTCTGGCTATAGTGTTATGTTGGTATAAAGCACAACGCCAGACTGATGTGCTGAACAAAAGTGATCAAAGTTAGAGTAATGTTAGCCATTGCACAAGTATTTGGCTTCATTGTTCTTCCCAGAATGACATCTGTTAAGCAACTTGTCATAGAATAAACTGGTTAATGCGGACAGAACTTGGCTGAGAC
This sequence comes from Mustela nigripes, assembly GCF_022355385.1. Lineage (NCBI taxonomy): Eukaryota > Metazoa > Chordata > Mammalia > Carnivora > Mustelidae > Mustela > Mustela nigripes. The sequence continues at coordinate 40,156,217 of NC_081570.1, forward strand.
AGTACAACATAAAGCATTTTAGGGAAAGCATATTAGGCTAATGTTTGATTGTTCCAATGGAAAAACTAAATTGGCTGAGTTTCTGAGATTAAATGAAAAGAATCATGTGTTAAACAACAATCACTCAACAACAATTTAAGTGAAAACAAACTAGTCTTTCAAAAATAATTCCCTATTCTATCAATGTTGTAACCATTGGCAGATTTTACCATTATATGAAAGAAAGGTAAATGATAATGATAGCAAAAGTACAAAATGAGAGATGGTTTAACTAATGGAGATATTCAAATTCCATTATCTTCATTGATGTTTTTACTTAATTAAAAATTTATGTCACAATCTTGTAGAGAAAGAAAAAAATCCTAAATGTACACAAAAGTAAAAATGATTCTTCTAAAAAATCAGTATTCTAGGAAACCTGAATAACAAAATACAGCTGTGTATAAAATGATGCAGATGAGTTTAAGGTCACCAGGAATCAAATGAAGAACACAAGTTCTCTCAGGGAGGGAAGAAGGGTGGAGAAACAGAGAAGGAGAGTGAGAGGCTGGGGGGAGAAAGGCAGGGCTAAAGGGAAGGGAGACAGGGGACGGGGAGGAAGAGAAATAAACTGAGAGACTGATTTGAGAGATCTGACAGCACTTGAGAGAGGCAGAAAGAACACATACACACACACATACAAGCTGGGATGCTGTAGCAGGCATACCCAGCTGCCATTATTGTGCTACTTCTGATGGAGTCCCATCTTTAGAGATTTGTGTTAAATTTCAGTTAAGGACAAGTGGCACTTCACACGGTAACATTTCCTAAGGGCCTTTTTGTCTTACACATTTTCTTTGATCAGCATTGGCTCAATAACATGCTGAACCTTCATAATCTTTTCAATTCTGGTTATGCATTAAGCTCTAAATCTATGAGATTTCAGTCTGCTAAACTATGCAAATGTTTCAATTAGTTCTCAAGAAATTTAATAAATGCTTTGATTACCAGCTGAACATAAAGTTATGTTGCAAAGTATACTCTATATGGATCAAGTATTCTAGACTGACAACACACTTTTCAGTTTGTTTCCAATATTTTCTAAAAGGACAGTTTCATCTCTTCCCATTGCTTCAGATAAGACAATTGTTTGTGACCAAGAAAAAAAAATTAAATCAACCTGAAATAGTATAGAATTAATATAGTACTGATTTATTTGCTTTTCATAATAAACATCTATTTATTATACTATAATTAATGTATAAAACTAAGCAATGCTCTTTACTTCAAACTTCATATTCCCTCATGTGCAATTTTCAGTGATAAATATAGCACTGTGGAAAAGATCATTTTTATTATGACATGGGCAATATAAAATTATGTAAGATCTTCATCTCCTACAGTTTTCTTTTGAGTTCCATGAATTTTCAAATTATTTTATTTTTTAGTTATCAGAATTTCTTAGAAAAAAATTCTTAGGAAGTTACTCTGCTAAAGGCGAAGTTTTAAGGCTCAGATTAGCGTCAAATGAGTTGTTTGTAGCTATTCAAACTGAAATATAAAAAACTTAATAGAAACTTGTCTGCCTTAATAAAATCATTCCTTGTGTGTTAAACGTTGATCAAACTACTGAAAAACATTTCAGGGAATCTTAAATGTCATTTCGGTATTATCCTAAGAGAAAGCAGATTCTGAGAGTAGGAAGCAGATTCTGATAGTAGAAAAGGCACAAAGTTTGAGGTATTATGGCATAATGAGAGGAAAGAACTAGATTGATAATCCTAATTTTGCCCAGCAGTTATTGTGGGCAAGTTGGTGAAATCTCTCTGAGACTTAGTTTACTCAATATTAGAAGAGAATAAAACAAGATCACTTCTGATTTTCAAAATTTTAAAATTTTATGACAATATTGGGAATTAATCTTAGGAACAGGAAAAGAAGAGGTAACTACATGTAAGACAAGCAAGTAATGTGGAAAAGTTTAAAATGAAAATGGAAGAAAAATAGTAAAGAGTTAATACATCAAAAAGGAAAACTGCAAATAATTTCAGGTAAGAAATATAGATTTATAATAAGTATTTATGTGATTTTTTTCTTAGATGAGGAAATTCTTAGCTTCTGCTATTTATTATATTAAAAGTCTACATTTATTAAAAGGCTAAATAACAGTTTCCACTTACGAAATCTCATTTAAAAATAAAGCCAGTCATGTTGGTTTCCCAAATAACTATTCCATCAACCAAATGTTATCAGTGAGGTTACGGTTTTGCCCGAATACTACTAGCTAAGTGTTAAAATTGTAAAGTTCCATTAATTTATGTCAACAGCTTTAAAATTTTGAAATGTGGCTCAGGATTCATCACATAACAAACATTTTAATACAGCAAAAAAAGAAACAAAATGCTTAATTGCCATGGGATTAGAACAGCTATAAATTTATGAGCATTCTAGTTCCTAATTTTTCTGAATTAAGAATACTATGACAAATTACAACTCTTACCAAAGAGCACCCAGAAACAGACAACTATCTCATTCTCTTATCAATCTCAGAAGAAAAAGCCTTTGGTTCTATTAGAACCTGAACTTATCCAAATTTTAATTCCATCAAACTTTGAACTCCAAGTTCTTCACACTATCAAAAGATGCTCTGGTTAGGAGTTTGCTAAATAGTAACTGCACTAAACAAATAAGTATTTGTGTGTGGGTGTTTAAATCAAAATAAGGCATACAGACTAGGCTTCCTTCCAGTTTCCTAGCAATCTTTGGTGCTCTGAAAGGCTTATAGTTAAGAAACCAATCATTCCTGATCCAGACTGGGTTTTGAACACATACTTCGTATCTAAGGATTTTTCTTTTTCTTCTTTTTTTTGAACATATTATATACTCATCACTGCAGTTGCAGATGGATTTGTTTTACTAAGATGCAAGTTAAAAGCCTCCTAAAAATCCTTCCTGAACAAAAACACTTGAAACCGGATGGTGCAAAGGGAATGAGAAGGTGGCATCAGTAATCAAATGTTAATTAGCAAGCTTTTTTTCCCCTTCCCTCAGGGCTGGCCTGTGTTGGAGAATTCAAATCAGAAATCAATGCTCCAAGTGTTTAACTATTACTTCTTCTCATTAACCATTTAAAAGACTCAGCAATTCTCTCCTCATAAACACAGTAACTCGAGACATTTCTTTTTCTCAAATACCATCTTTCCAGAAAACAATGAAGATGTTGTTTGAAGAAAACTATAAAATTGAAGCTGCTTTCAATCAGGCTTTGAAATGACTGTATTCTGCACTTTAAAACATCTTTTGGCTCTAACTGAATTCTTCATTCCAACAACTGTAACTAAGTTTTGTTTTGTATACCATACTTAAAAAACTTACTCTACCTCTCACTTGTCAGCAAATAAGTTTGACAATTAACATTTTAAGAGATTACTGGGAATGATGACAATAAAGCTAATCAAATATGGAAATACATTTGAATGCATATACTTGGAAACGAATTTTAACCACCCCGAAAAACTACCAAGGATAAGATTTAACATTTTCATTAGAAACATGGTTATATTCATAACTGCCTATCCTAAAATGTTGGTGTGGGTGAAAACGATAAAAAAAAAATTGCAAAGTTAGATCATATAAAATATGACTGAAGTGATCATTAAATTAAAATAGATTTGTATCTTTAGCTAAAGGTTAAGCCTGGATTTTAAAAGAGAATTCCTACAATGCTAAGAAAATGCTTGTAGATGAGCAAAGCTGAGAATATTCCACAAATAGTAAAGATACTAAATTTTAAGAGCTCTCTGGGAAAAAAGGGTTTTGAGAAACTATGAAATTGCGAAGGTGAAACCATAAACAATAACAATAAATAGAACAATTATTTTTCTACAACTGTGGTTCTCAAAGTGTGGACCTGGAGAAAAATATTAATATCACTTGAAAACTAGAAATGAAAATTTGGGGGACCTGTCCCAGGCCTAGTGTGTTGGAAAGTCTGGGGCCTAGCAATCTGTGTTTTAATGAGCCCTCTAAATAATTCTTACTAAGCCAAAGTTTAAGAAGCACTGTTTTAGGATGTGTGAATCATAGGCTTTCCCAGGTAACCATGCCTCTCTAGTATACTCATTCTAAAGGTCTTTGAATTTATGCCTAATGCAGACATCCTTTCTGAGAATAAATATGATTAATAATGATTTGTTATAGAAATTCTAGACATGCTATTTTATTTGAATGATAAAGCAATTTTGTTAGTTTAAGAAATTAATGAGACACTCCACTATCTCTTTACTATAGACTTTATAGCACTGAAATAATTGAGAAATAATAATCTTCATCATTGGAAAAATCTGTGTTATTCTTCTGTTTTTCTGCCTTACCTTAAATGTGATTGCTTTCTGGGTATAATATATATTTGGACAATACAGTAAAACTGCAAATCTATAATAAATGATATATTGGTCATAATAAATAAATAATAAATAAATAAGTAAACTTGGAAAACACCTCTACACATCAGCTAAATTGAAGAAATGTTCCTAAATGTCAGAGAACCATGTTTGAAGCAATTGAAAAGGTAACTAGTTTTTTTGTTGTTGTTTTTTGTCACTCTTAAGCTAGCTGAAACAAGACCCAAAGGAAAAATAGCAGGAGGTTAACCTCATATCAGTCAATCAAGATCTTGTCCTAGACAGTAAGAGAGCAAAGTTTTTTGAACTATTTAATGTTCTAATAGATACAAATGTTTTTTAATGCCTGCAATAAATATACCAGTCACTCAGAAAATGCTCTTAAAATTTCCTCCTTTTAAAATAAAGTAAATCAATTTTTAGTTCTTTCCACAATGGAAAACACCAATTAAGTCAAAAGTCAATCCTAGAAATAACTAAACAATGATAAGATTTTTAGGAATTTTACTTTAACGTAACCATTTTATAAAGTTCAATTTTATGTATTACTTTAAAGACTGTTTATGTAAATCAAGAAATACTTGTACATAAGAAATGTTTTGATTTTTAAGTCTGAATTTTAGTAGAAAATTTGATATGATGTCAGAAGCAGTGTATACGTTAATCTTAAGGACATAATCATATGTGTAAAACCCAATATATAACTATAAGGACATTCACTGCTCCTTGTATATCATCAGACATACACAAAATTGGCACAATTCTTAATATCCAGTAATAGTTTAAATAAATAAATGGAATACCATGCATCCATTACAATGATGGTGAAGAACCAGGGTCAGCAAAGTAGAGCCCAGAGGCCAAAATCAGTGTTTGTAAATGAAGTTGTATTGGAACACTACCACTTCCACTTGTTTATATACGGTCTATGGTTGCTTCTGAACTACTATAATGGCAGTTAAGTAGATACAACAGAGGCTATATGGCCTACAAAGCCTAAAATATTTATTATTTAGTCCTTTACAGAAAAAGTTTGTTGACCTTGATAGAAGAATATATACTAACATTAAAAGTTGTTACATATTAAAGAAAAACTGGGTTACAAAATTATGTAAATTTCTTTTATTAATAAGTTACATATATACACAAAACACATGTGTATATTATATTACATATATTATACATTTGTATGTATACTATGTGTACTCACAGAAAAAAGATACACAATAAAGATCAAATTTGTTCCCTCTGTATCACGGAATTATGACTTTTTTTAATCTTTTCTAAGTTTCTTTTACTTCTGAAATAAGAATTTTTTTTTTACTTTCTTTTTCTTTTTTTTTTTTGTTTTACTTTCATTCAAGGTAAAGACATGCCCTTTGAATCAGAACAACCTCGTTTTCATTTCAGCTGTGCTACTAATTATAAGTAAACCTGAACAAAGGAAAGGGGGAAGGAAAGAGAAGCACCCGAACATTCACTGAGTATCTTCTACAAACCAGGAACTAGGTTTTATATTAACATATTGTCTTCACAACAACCTTTTACATACATTATTATCTTCATTTAACAAATGAGAAAAATTGAGGCTCAGAGACAATAAATAATTGACCTAAGGAGACTCCAGTTTACAAATGGTGAAACTAGGATTTAATTTAGTTTTTGAAGATTCTAAAGTCTAGATTCTTTCACGACTATGACATAATCTTCTCTTAGCCTGAATTTCCTCTTCTGTAAAATAAAGGGTTGTAATAAATTATCTTTAAGATTCTTTCCCATCTGACACTTTTATAAATGCAATGTGTAAGAATTTTCTATGAGACCATTTATACTTACGCTAAATAGTGGGCATTAAGTGGTAACAAGTAAGAGTAACCAACTACAAATAAAAAGCTCTGTCATGAGACCCAGATAGCCTTTTCACACCTGTTATGCTACAAGAGGCAATGAAGAGCAAGTTATAGGCTATAGATTTTGTACTTTTAAGCACTACAGAGGAATGACAACTGCCAGACCAAATAGCAACTTGTTATTGTTTCAACAATTGAATGTGGCCTTCACAGTAAGAGGGCAGTTCCTGGTGTCACACACAGCTGGATAAGAAATAGCAAGATAAAAAATTTTCAATGAAAATAAAGGCAAAAGAAGAACAGCTAAAACAGTAAATAAATTATAAAGTGAGAGGTAGCAAAGGCTCATTCTCCTACAAACTTTGGCCCAAAGCCTGAGTTTCTACCCCATGCTAATGTAAGAGTTCTGCCTAGAATAAAAGAATATGCAGACATTTACACTATAGGCCTATTTCTTCCACTTTGCCAATATACAGTAAATTACCCCTTACCTTATTATTCTAGTTTTCACTCTCTAAATATTTGGGCACTCTTGCCAACTCCTTTTTTATGCTTTTGATTTGGACAAATGAAACTCTGGTCAAGAATTTGTTTTACTTACAATCTCTATAGGTTCTAACGTAAAATTGTGGGGCAATGACATTAATATACCCTACCAATTTGTTTTTTCATAGAATTGCATTTTCTTTTAAATTTTACACACACACACATGCACACAGAAATTAAACTATTTGCCCAAATGTCATTCAGTTAGTCTAGGTCAGGATGTTAATGCAGATTTTTAAAGTTCTTAATTCATTTTTTCTTTCCTCTTAAAAAAAATTTTTTTAAAGAAAAGATCATTGCTTCTAGAAGGAAACTTCAAATTTTTAAAAATGCTGCCAATCCTACTGTTTTGGGCAAAGACCCATCTTTATATTTTGATAAAGACTGTGTATCCTTTACCCATTCTGGTAGCACCACACTGATGCTTAGACATGATGTTTATGTTTGCTTTGCTGCTTTCTGTTGCCCATCCAGGACTTAGCCTTTCTCTGAAAAAAGTGGTGGGAACCATCAGCAATGGAAGCTCAGTCTATAATCAGGTCTCTTATAATTTTATCTTTTCTTGTTAACAAAAAAATGCAAAAAACAAAGACAACAAAGGGACTTAGTGTTGGGGTCTGCCATGAATACTAAAGTGGCCTGGGGGTGTGGCTCATCAAGTGAAAATAAACCATTCAAGTCATCCACATCAAGGAGAAAGTTTGGGAACACTAGGCCAGTGTTTGCATTTGGGGCCCTGGAGTCAGGAGAGTTACATTTTCCTTCACTCTGCTTAACCAAGGCACCAGAGACAACCTATTTAACCTCTCCTTTTGGAAATATTAAGTAATCTCTAAAGAGCAGCCCTGAGTGATATTTAGAAGTGTGTCCAGTTAGGTTTTCCGATTCTAACTTGCTACTTTCCAAGATCAGTTTTTAGTATTACTTTCTCCAAGAGATATGTGGGTGGGAGGGCAGAAAAGTAGCTGCCTTAACTAAGAGCAAAACTATAATAAGAGGATGGGCACATAAATCATATACCTTGTTAATTTTAGGTGAATGAGGTAGAGAAGGAAACTTGTTCCAAAAGACAATTTAATTAAAGCTTATCAAAGTGAATTGACACTATGAATTAAGGTCTAATACTACACACCAAACTCTAACTAAAGACTGATGCTGCCAATGCTCAGAAGCTCCACACAACTGGGTTTTAATTAAGGCAGTTACAATCCCAACCCAAGGATTTCGCCATTAGGGCTGGCTCTGAAATGTAAATATAGCTATTTTATAAAGAAAATAACAGGAATACCCTAGTCACTGTATTCTGATCTTAATGTATTAAGATCAGAAAATGGTTTTTTTTAAATCATGATTCATTAAATAAGCAGACATTCTAAATAAATTGTCTGAAGTCTCCTGTTAAAAAAAAAATTACTCCTATTTATTCATTAACAAAGCTATTCCTTAGCTCATCCTTGCCATAACCTACTCTATTCAAAACCATATGGGAAAGGACATTAAAAAACCGCCACAAACCATGGACTTCTGGTATTAGTGCTACACACTGCATACCCCTATTCATTATTCTACCTCCCTTGTTTAATCTATCATTAAGATTCAGTGACCCTACACTAAATTTAAAGCAGATCCTTCCTTCCTCCCATGCCTAAATTCACATACTTTTCTAGTTGGGGATGCCCTCAAGTATTAACAACTCTACGGGGTTTCTCTAATCTCAGCTCTGAACTATGTCATGCTATAGAACCAAGAAATTGCTGTTTTACATCTCTAACTATGGAGGCTTCCATATAAAAGGACCATATAATTTACTTAATAAGATAAAGGGGGAAAAATCACCATTTAATAAGTATTTTTTTCATTGTATATGAGGCACAAGGAGACACTGTCATATGTTATGTTGTCTTATAAGTTAATAATACCTAGAGGAATTACTTCAACTATATTCATCACAGAACTCAAGAGTTTTTAAAAATGGTGAAAATGTCAGATGTTGACTATCTTAATAAATGGAAAAACAAAGGAAAAAACATGCTGATTTAAATACATAGTTGATAAAACAATTTTAGGGAAAATATTTCAAGAAATTAGCAAGGTAGGATTTCTAGAAAATATTAAACTTCATTTTCAAATTATAAAAAAAAAAAGAAAAATCTAATGTACAATGTGGCAAAGTAAAGGGGAAGGAGTTGTGTGTATGATGGCCTACCAGTGCTAACAGAATTTTCTGTGATGATAGAAGTGTTCTGTATCTGTGCTGTCCAATAAGGTGGCCACTAGTCCCACATGACTACTGAGCATTTATACACAGCTAGCTAGTGTAGCTGGTTAAGGAATGTAATTTTAAACTTTATTTAATTATAATAAATTTAAATTTAAATTGCCACACATGAATAGTACCTATCCTACTCAACATGTATTAAGATTACTTAGAGAACACAGAACAACATAAAAACATACTACTGATAAAACTATATACTTACATACTTGATCTCATTCTTATTTCTTAATAGTTCTTGAGACATAAGGTTAGAAATATTGTGCTAAATTAATTTTTCACACATATATTTTTATTGTTTTTAATGATGCTAAAGTAGCCTAGTAAGTACCAATAGGAACTATTTAGTATTCTGTAACTGAAGGAACACTGACAGAATACACATAAATGATGCCTTACTTGAAAAAAGCAATAAGGCTATATTATAATCATTAAATATCCAAGATAGTAAAAAATTCTTTAGGTAAAAATATAAGCCTGAATTACATAGCTGTCACATTATGTAGGTCTAATATTCATCAATTCCTTCCTTTCTTCCCTCCCTCAAAAAATGGGTACCTGGGAATAATTACAATGATTTAGATGTTACTACAATAAATGATGTTAACTGTACATCTGGTCTGGCAGTTTTTCATTTAAGAGAGTGATGGTTCAAAATTAACTCCTTCTTTTTGGGCCAAGGTTCCTAAAGCATTCATAGGACTACAGCTGGAAAGAGACAGATAAAATGGATGCTATAACCACTACCACTCTCATACTCAGTTCCTTATTGATTCCATAAGTTCTTACTGAGCATATACCACTTCAGTGATTACAATACAGCAAATAAAGTGCCAGGTGAACAAAATGCAGACCTCTATACTCCCTCGAGGAAGTGCATCTGGTTGGTAAGAAAATATGTGAGAATAGCTATAACATACTTGTTATAGGGGTTTTTTAAAGGTAAATAAAATGACTGAAGAATTAATAAAAAAAAAATGCAGATGGGACCAGAGAAGAGAGTTAAGAATGAAATATAAAACATTCCTCCTCCTTTAAAAAAGCATCATCTTTTTATTAATGCTAAAAATTAGGGTGGCATTAAAAAATACTTTTAAAGAAGGCACATAATATACTGCTAACAAAGTATTAGGAGAATTTCTCACTGGATTTTATGAACAATAGATAAACCTGTTCTAAGTTTAACAAATACATTCATTGAGTGCTAATAATTCATGAGAATTCATAGTTGTCCAGCCAGTCAAAAAATATCTACTGAGTGTCTACAATGAGGAAGGTACTATTTTACAGTAGTGACTAAGAGCCAAAGTCTCTGCCTTCATGGAGTTTAAATTTGTTCTAAAGTATGTATATGGCAGGTGGGGTGGGCAGTAAGGAAAGAGACAAAAAAGAAATAGGTAAATATATAAACAAGATAGCTTCAGATTAGTTAAATTCTATGAAGGGTGATTTTAGACTCCTAAAGTTGTTCTCTACTTTAGAAGAGTTGAATCCTGAATGAGAAGGTATGTATCCCAGAAAGAGTGTTCCAGGCACTCAAATGTGAAATGCAAAGGTACTGTCAGGTGTTCTAATACACGTATATACTCTAATTTTCACTATCAAGTCCAGCGCAGCTTTTTTTTTCTTTTCCCTTTTGGTAACAGAAAAAGCAACTGAAGATTCAAACTCTTCATATAAGTAGTAAAAACAAGATTCAAAAGAAAATGTATGGGACTCTGAGGCACTTTCTCTTTTTCATTGTACCATGATACTTCCCCCAAAACTAAACTAGAAAAGTCTGTTCTTTTTCATTAGATTATTACTGGCCCCACCCTTGCCAAATATCCCTTGCCAAAGAAATGTTACCCATACAGTTCACTTGGCTAACTCTTCCTTCACAGATTGGGTCATGCATTAGTTCAACTAGACTAAATAATTATCAATCCCAAATTACTGTGAGGTATAAATTAATAAAGTTTATTATACTAATAGCTAAACTCAAAGGGATATTTCAGAGATTCTGATCAAAGATACCCTGTCTTCAAACACAGTTGGGTGTTGTTTGTATGTTTCTGCTCAAGTGAATAGATATTGTCATGCATTCCAAAATAAATGGCAAGTGCATTTGATCATATTTTACTTTGTGTCACGTTTTGCTGCATTATGCCAGTACTTAATAAATTTGAGGATATCTATTCTTGAAAATTGTGGCAGCCTGGCAATCACATCCAATGAAAGCCAACTATTTCAGAGCATCATTCTCTGACACCCCAATACCACCACACCTTCTAAATTGAAAAAGAGGATGGGAATAGTTGTTGCTAAAGCACAGCTAAACCCTTGTCACCTGCATTTAAAAGTAAATATGGTAAACTTTCTATACTTGTATGTTTATGGTTCTTTGATTCAATCATTCAACAAAGACTTCTTGGGCTCTTCCAAAGTTCTAGTCTGATAGTCACTACAGCAGCTTTCTCAAATCCAAGTGTCCAGAGCAGCCAGATAGGCATATAAATGAGTGAAATGTGATGGGCAAATGGCATTTAGCTTTAGTTTAAAGAAACAGTTCCTGGGTGCTGGGGACTATGGCAAACTGGAGAGCATATTTCATCCAATGAGGTGGCTGCTACTCCAGAACAGCTGATTGCTGCTATGGAAAATCTGGGGTTCAATGTTGCCAGAATTTTCTCATTCATTGAAGAGAAGCCAGAAACCAGGAATCCTGTTTTTGTGTGTGTGTGTGTGTGTGTGTGTGTTTAATGTGAGGCCGCCTCCTGACTTTTAAATGTTGAGCAACCAGCTCAAATTTAAAACACTCTCACATCAAAACTGATAACCAGATTTGCAGTTGGCCAGTTTGCAGGGCAGATAGATACAAAGGTAAAAAAAAAAAAAAGGCACAATATTCTTGCCTTCAAAGAAGTCACAGCTCTGTGATGGTTACAGAAACAAATATTCATGGTTCAATGTGATAATTATTATGATAAAGATATCAGCAAAGTTATTAGGAGTGCAAAGAGAAGAGATAATTATAAACGACTGCAGCTACCATTTACTGAATGCCAGGGCACTGGTCTACACACTTCCCATATGTTACTAGAGTTCATTTTCACATCAATCCTGTGGATACAGAAAGGGTTTTATTATGTGCTAGAGGTGGATTTGAACCCTACTCTTTCCAACTTCAAATATCTGTGGGTTTTTCCCTACCATATGACACTATTCATTGCTTCAAATAAAAGTCTTAGTTTCTGAAGATAAGTCATATGGAATATTTGAAATATAAAACTAATACTTTGGGCGCCTGGGTCGCTCAGTGAGTTAAGCCGCTGCCTTCGGCTCAGGTCATGATCTCAGGGTCCT
>NC_081570.1:40169114-40240714 GCF_022355385.1 Mustela nigripes
CACCACCACTAATCTTACAGATAAGGAAAGAGTTGATATAGTGAGACAGAAGGAGGGTGAGGTAGGCTATTTTTCAATAGAGATAATGTGAATGAATTAAAGATTTAGGAAATGAAATAAATGGGAAAAAACAATGACTTTATTGGGCACTCTTATACCACTTACCTATAATCTGCATCAGCACATCCATCCATCTATCAAAGATTTTATTTCTTAAAGTAATCTTTACCGCCAACATAGAGCTCAAACCCACAACCTCAAGATCAAGAGTCACATGCTCCACCGACTGAGCCAGCCAGGTACCTCAGTACCTCTATTTATATAGAAGAGTGACTACACCTGTACCTCTGGGGCTAATAATACATTATATGTTAATAAAAAAATTAAAAAGTTAAAAAAAAAGAAGAGTGACTATATTCATCAAGTCCTACATTCATATCCTCATCAAAATCATTGTTTTTCACAGTTACAGTTCCAATTTCAACCTGCAGAGCTGTATGCAGCAGGCCTGACACTAGCAGATACTATAAGAATCAAATGCAGTAAGGCAGGGAAAGGAAGTTGAAAAGTATAAAACACTAACCCAATATGACTTCCTCCTCTAAGTGACGTAATCAGCAACTTTAAGGTCAACAACTAGAATATCACTGACTACAAGAGTCTCTGTAGAAACTCATTCACATTTCTTATTACTTATTCACATTACTGTGAAATAAAAGCCATTCCCTCTTTTAGTGGATCTCCACTAGATTATAGATAGATGATAATAGAATATGTTTTTCTAACAGACTAATTAATATCTTTACTCTCATACAAAGTATTTATTCCACGCTCAAATATGCTTCTATTACATTCACAGTAACAGAACAAACTAATGGAAGCACTACCCAAAAAAGCACCAGTCACAGAAACTCTGTATGATGATATCATCAGTACCCTTTAATAGCTTTTGTGTCCACGTTACCACCATACTCAAAAGTTGGTAATAATTCACTGGAATGTTACTCAATAGACTTACTTGCTACTTGTTCAATAGACTTAACCATCAAATAGTCCAAAACTAAGTAAGAATCTGTCCCCTTTTAAATATTTAACAAAAATTCTTATGTGATTCCATCCAACTCTCCAAAGCTTAATAATGTCAAACTCAAAAAAATTCTCACCAACATTACGAAGTCCATTTTCTCTTGGCTTAACTTCAATAGAAAAAGAAGATATCTGGTTACCATCTCAAAAAGAGTTCTTTAGAGGTGCCTGGGTGGCTCAGTGGTTTAAAGCCTCTGACTTCGGCTCAGGTCATAATCTCAGGGTCCTGGGATCGAGCCCCGCATCAGGCTCTCTGCTCAGCTGGGAGCCTGTTCCCCCTTGCTCTCTGCCTGCCTCTCTGCCTACTTGTGATCTCTATCTGATAAATAAATAAAATCTTAAAAAAAAAAAAGTTATTTAAATTCTTGGTAAATATTAGTAAATTGAAACTTGGTATTTTTATATAATTTATCCTGGTGGCATCATCCCCAAAGTCTTTAATCTTCCTTTTTGGTACAATTATCCAATTTGTAGTTGTAGTTCTCTTATAAATTCTCAGTTCTCCATACCCATTTTTTGGTTTAGTTTATTTTTTATTATTTTTATGTGTACAATTCAGTGGTTGTTGGCACATTCACAAACTTGTGCAACCATCACCACCAATAAATTCCAGAATGTTTTTATCACTCCATAAAGAATATCCCAAGTGGGAAAAGGACTTGAATGGACATTTCTTCAAAGAAGATATAAAATGAGCAATAAGTACATTAACTGATGTTACATCAGGAGTACTTAGGAAAATGTAAACTAAAACCACAATGAAATACCATTTTATATCCACTAGAATGGATATTATCCAAAAGACAGAAAACAACAAAAGTTGGGGAGGATGTGGAGAAATCAGAACTCTTACATATGCTGATGGGAAAAGTGAAATGTTGTAGCAACTGTGATTAGGTATTTGTCTACCCATGTTCAGAGCAACATTATTTACAATAGCCAAAAGGTATAAGCAACCAGAATGCCCCATCAACAAGTTAATGGATAAACTAAGTGTGGTACACACTATGGAATATTATTCAGTCCTAAAAAATAAATTCTGAAAAATGCTATGACATGAAGGCATACTGAAATAAGCCAGTCACAAAAGGACAAGTACTAATCCATTTATGTAAGGTACCTACTGTGGTAGTCAAATTCATAGAGACAGAAAGTAAAATAATAGTTGCCGAGGCAGAGAGGGAGAGAGAATTGGGGAGTTACTGTCTAATGGTTATGGAGTAACACACTGGGAAGATGAAAAAATTTCTGGAGATGAATAGCAGTGATGGTTATACAATAGTGTGACTGTATCTGATTCAACTGAACTGTACACTAAATATGGTTAAAATGGTAAATTTTTTGTTATGTAAATTTTTACCATGAAAAACAGAAAAATCATACATATGGCAAACTCAGATATTTTTTGCAAAGCTGTGTATACTTTTTGTTTTATTATTTTAGAATTCTAATAATGAGTTTAAGTAGGGGGAGATATATACACAAAAACAGATTTGTACACATATAAACAAGAAGATTTAAATCGACTTTCTTGGGCGCCTGGGTGGCTCAGTGGGTTAAGCCGCTGCCTTCGGCTCAGGTCATGATCTCAGGGTCCTGGGATCGAGTCCCGCATCGGGCTCTCTGCTCAGCAGGGAGCCTGCTTCCCTCTCTCTCTCTGCCTGCCTCTCCGTCTACTTGTGATTTCTCTCTGTCAAATAAATAAATAAATAAAATCTTTAAAAAAAAAAATAAAAAATAAATCGACTTTCTTAATTTATTGAATATTCAGAATATACATGAAATCTTGTGCTGTATTTAAATTACATTATAGCTCTCATGTAAAACCTTGTTTATAAAACATGTAAATAAACAATTATTTGAAGATATTTAATATCTTAAATGCATTGTATTGCATAACTAGTGAATTATGTAAAAAAAAAAAACCAAAACAAAGCAAAACAAGAAATAAAACTCTGTACTCATTAGTAGCCACTACCCACACACCTTTCCCTCACCCATGTTGTTCCTGGCTAAGTGTAACATACTTTTAAATTTTTTTAAATAGGCTTTATTTTTTATTTTTATTATTATTTTTTAAGATTTTATTTATTTATTTGAGAGAGAGAGACAGTGAGAGAGAGCATGAGCGAGGAGAAGGTCAGAGGGAGAAGCAGACTCCCCGTGGAGCTGGGAGCCTGATGCAGGACTCGATCCCGGGACTCCGGGATCATGACCTGAGCCGAAGGCAGTTGTCCAACCAACTGAGCCACTCAGGTGTCCCAATAGGCTTTATTTTTTAGCATAGTTTCAGGCTCACAGTAAATTTCAGCAGAAGGTACAGAGGTTTCTCATATATCCTCTGCCGTCACAAATGCAGGCCTTCTCCATTAGCAATATCCCCACCAAAGTAGTACTATTTATTACAAATGATTAATCTACATTGATTGACATATTATCACCCTAACTCCATGATTTATATTGGGATTCACTCTTGGTATTATACATTCTATGGGCTTGAATAAATTTATAATAACATGTATCCACCACTGTGGTACAGAGTAATTTTACTGCCCAGCAATCTATCTTTTGTCCCTATACATTTGATCATTCTAGGGATTTCATATAAGTGGAATCATATAATATATGGCCTTTTGTAGACACAAAAGACACTTATTTCACTTAGCATAATTTTTTTTTAAGATTCATCTATGCTGTAGTATATATCAGTACTATATTCCTTTTTATGACTGAATAATATTCTACTTATGGATATACCATGTTATTTTTTTCATACATCAGATATGTTGATGGACATTTGGATGGTTTTTATATTTTGTCTACTAAGAATAGTGCTGCAGTGAACATTCATGTACACATTTTTGTGCGAACATGTTTTCAATTCTTTTGGTATATGTATAGGAGTGGAATTACTGGGTCATATGGTAACTCTTTGTTTAGCTTTCTGAGGAACTGACAAACTGTCTTCCACAACTACTCCATCATTTTGCATTCCTACCAGCAATATCTGAGGGTTCCAACTTCTCAACATCTAATCAACACTTGTTACTGTCATCTTTTTCATTCAAGCCATCCAAGTGATATGAAATGCTTTTTCATTCTGGTTTTGGTTTGCAATTTTCTAATGACTAAAGATGTTGGACAACTTTTCATGTGCATACTCACTGCATATCTTCCTTTGAGAAATATCCATTTAAATCCTTTTCCCATTTCTTTTTGAAGATTTTATTTATTTATTTGACAGACAGAGATCACAAGCAGGCAGAGAGGTAGGCAGAGAGAGAGAGGAAGACAAGCAGGCCTCCTGCTGAGCAGAGACACACACCGCTGCGCCCACCCCCCCATGCAGGGCTCGATCCTAGGGACCCTGGGATCATGACCTGAGCCCAAAGCAGAGGCTTTAACCCACTGAGCCACCCAGGTGCTCCCCTTTTCCCATTTTTAAATTAGGTTATTTGTCTTTTCATTGTTAAGTTATGATAGTTCTTTATATTCCAGATATAAGTCTCTTATCAATAAGTGATTTGGAAATATGTTCCTCCATTCTGTGAGTACTTTCTTTACTTCACTGATGGTATCCTTTAAAGCATAAAAGTTTTTTAATTTGATGAAGTCCAATTTACCTATTTTTCCTTTTGTTGTTTGTCTTTTTGATGTCATATCTAAAGAAACCATCATCTAACCCAAGGTCACAAAGATTTATTCCTATGTTTTCTTCTAAGAGTTTTACAGTTATAGCTTTTTTATTTAGGTCTTTGATCCAGTTGATTAATTTTTACATATGATGTGAAAGAGTAGTCCAATTTCATTTTGCATATAGATATCCAGTTGTCCCAGCACCATATGTTGAAAACACTATTCTTTCCATGTTTAATTGTCATGACAACCTTGCTGAAAATTAACTGACTTTGAGTGTAAGGGATTTATTTCTGGACTTCCAGTTCTGTTCCATTGATCTATAGATATATCCTTATGGTAGTTATCTTTATAGCCTTGCTATGCTCATCGAATTTTAATTCACTTACCACAAGTGAAACTAATGACTTTAAATTGATACCATTTACTTTTATGTATCTCAATACGTAAAAAATCTTATGTATTAGAAAGACTTGTTATGTTAATGGAATTAACCTTTAAAGTCTTGTTAGATCCTATGTATTCAAGGTTAAAGTCTACTTTAAGATAAAAATTAAAAATCTCAATTCTAGAAATTCAAACACCATGGCAAGAAAGACCTCTATTTCAACCTTGAACCTCTTAACACCTTAAATATTAAAGAGATATTTACATTCCACGGGACATATGTAAATATGTAAATACATATTTACATACATGGTGACTACCTATTGACTAGTTCTCTCTATGCCACCCCAACCTCACACACAAGGTTCAGTTGAAGCACATATAAATTTCTAAATTCACATGTAATGACCAAATTTTAGAAGCAGGAAACTCCTCTGAAACCATTTCCTATCTTTCATAAATGACCCAGACCCAGAGCAGCTAAATGAATTACCCAAACTAATATAGCTAAGAAAACAAAATATCAGATATTAGAATCCAGGTTTCCCAATTTCTTTTCAACTACTGGATGGTGACACACATAAATATTTGCTCATTCAATAATCATTTATAAGGCGCTACATACTATACTTAGTACTATAAATATGAAGATTAAATGACTGAGATCCTACCCTCAAGAAGCCTACCATGAGAAGGAAAATAAACACAAAACAGAAGAACTGAGGTATTGCAACAGAGGTATACACCAGGTTCAATGGGACATGGGTATTTTATGCATACTTTAAAGTTCCAAGACATTTTATATTTTCACCAGCAAAAACTTCGAGTTTCTGCAGTTCTCTATTAATGTAAAGTCAAACAAATGAAAAAGAAATACCAAGCCACTCAGGGCTAGATGACTGTGCAGCTTGTTAGTAGCAGGAAGATTAGAACTCAGATTCCATATACCATAGTGTAATGATCTTTCTGCTATCACAAGTTAACAAATTGCCAATTGAAAAATAGATTAAATCTGTAAGACTGCAGCCCCTAAATTTAGAAAACAATTTTAAAAAACCAGCTATAACTTCATTTACAGAGAAAACACCAAGAAATGACCTGGCAGATATTACAAATTAAGGATGCCATAAATCTATTTTAAAGTCAGAATTTTATTTTACACTTTGTGGGCAAACTATCCATTCTCAGTCTCATTTTTAATAAATAAGTGAGAGTTCACATAGCCAAATCAGAGAGATCTCTCATAACCCCCATGAGAAAGTACCTATTTATGTCAAATTAATACTTAAAATGCTCGAAATACTCAGAAAGACTTGAGTGACTTCACTTTTGCGAATGCCTTCAGGTGCAAATAATCTCATTAAGTTAGATTCTTTTTTAATTCAGTCATTCATTAAGCATACCATCTCTTTAACAAATTCAGTGGTAGGCCCAGAAATAAAGAGATGAGGTTGATACTTTTCCTGTTCTTAAGGTGCTCTTATTCTAACGGGAAAAAAACAAGTAAACAGGTAACTGCAAATGAGTGTGGTAAATGCTACGACAGATATATATTTACAGGGAGAGGAGAAGCTCAGCAAAGAGAGAATAACCAAAAATTTGACTACCCAGATTGAATAACGACCTGCCTTGCAACATCTGGCTTCCAATTACTTTTGGCAGTTTCAACAAATCAATTTCTCCCCTTCATGGGACAAAGATTGGTCATACATGAGGTCATTCAAAAAGAAAAATTTTAAAAAGCATCATCATCTCTAAAGCCAGTTCCCAGAAATCTAGAATAACTTTTGAGCAACAGAGGATATATATATCAATAACAAAGATAACTAATTAGAAGAAATTGACATTCATTTAAATTTATGACACATAAGCATGTTAATATATTACTTTTAGAATCATGTTCCACATATTGCTCCATTCATTATATACAAACATTGGTTACGATATCTGAAAGTACAATTACCAATAGAAATTAGGACTTATAAGATATTTTACTATATTTCTGAAATTTCAAATTCTAAGCAAAGTGATCCATGTGCATACCTATTATTAGCAACAAAAATTTTTACCCACAAAAAAACCAGCAGCCTTAAATACACCTTATTAAAGTTCCCCCATTTTACAATGTGAAGCATAAGGGAAATACCTCCCAACTCAACAGAAATGAACTGATGTTTAACTGATATTCTATAATAATAATAGTTATTATTATTAGACATTACAAACATACCTCTTAGTGGGAAATACTTCACATTTTCATCAGGCAAAGGCAAGCATGTAAATGTGAAGTGCTTTTTTTTTTTTTCTGAAGATTTATTTATTTATTTGACAGAGAGAGACAAAGCAAAAGAGGGAACACAAGCAGGGGAAGTGGGAGAGGGAGAAGCAGGCTTCCCGCTGAGCAGGGAGCCCTATGCACACTTGATCCCAGGACCCTGGGATCATGACCTGAGCCGAAGGCAGGCTTTTTTTTTTTTTTTTTTTAAGATTTTATTTATTTATTTGACAGACAGAAATCACAAGAAGGCAGAGAGGCAGGCAGAGAGAGAGGAGGAAGCAGGCTCCCTGCAGAGCCAAGAGGCTGATGTGGGGCTCGATCCCAGGACCCTGGGACCATGACCTGAGCCGAAGGCAGAGGCTTTAACCCACTGAGCCAGCCAGGCACCTCTAAGGTGCTTTTGATAACAGAATACCAAAAGTACTAGAAACAAATGGCGACAGCATAATTTGAATTTAACATATGTAAACTATAACTTTAATGTTTATGAAATGCAATTTTTACAAAATTGTGAATAAGAGAATCAACAATGTCACTATCTCACTCATAATTGGTTTTACCTAAATATAATTTTTTATTATTATAGTCAATTAGCCAACATATAGTACATCACTAGTTTTTGATGTTGTGTTCAACGATTCATTAGTTGCATATAACACCCAGTGCTCATTATAACACGTGCCCTCCTTAATACCCATCACCTGGTTACCCCACCCCCCCTCATCTTCCTCCCTTCTGTAAGCCTCAGTTTTGATAATTTTTTCCTTCAGAATGATTACAGGATCTCTTCTATATTAACTGCAGTGTGATAAATATAGTAACAGTATGATCACAAAAGAATTATGACAAGTATCAAATTGGTGAAACAGAAAAAAATCACAAAATGAAGGAAAGGGCCTGAGAAAGTCAACTGTAAAACAAGATTTCAATTCACTTGAAATAAAGCTCTAGTTTGACATAGGAATCTTTAACTTTCCTATGTATGTTAGAGGAGTTTCCAATGTTGCCATCTTGGATAGACATTTACTATACTAACATTTAGAACAGGCTTAGCTCTATCAGAGAAAAGAGAATTATATAAATGGATAGAAGTTAATGCTCTGGAAATGCGACATAATCAAGAGGTCCAGCAAGTATGTAAAAATTCTAAAACTGCTTATCTATAAAATGGAAGGTTCAGTCTCTTTTATAAGATGGTTTCTCTCTTTCTAGCTACCTGCTTTTTTTAAACTTCCTATCTGCAAGGCAAGGAAAACTTTATCAGTATTATTAAATATTCCCCTCATGGACAATTTGAAAATAATTCAGACTATATCAGTCAAATAAGAAGTCATGGCACCCTGAATTCTAACAATGAAACAGAAATTACTGATACACAATAGAATCTTATTTAGAACACTTTCTTGACCTTTCACTCCATTGGCTAATCCTGGACTTCCTCTGGAGTCATCTTACACTGCTCTTCAAAAATATAATTAAGATTTACACTTACCCAAATAGAGGATATTTAATCATAAATATCATCCCCCCATATACACACATACAAATATGAGCCCCATTGTCCTTCACACAGTCTTTGTTTTAGAAGGAGAAAATATTTTCTTGGCTGTCCACAGTCATTTCAAAAGCTTAACTAAGAGTAAGAGGTTCCTCTTTTACCTTATTCTGGAATTGGTCAAATCATATTTATTTCTTCACTGTTTTTTTTTTTTTTTTTAAAGTCTCTAAGTCAACCCCAACAAACATCTGGCTTTTATTCTTATGCCTTCAATTACTTTTAGTTTGTGGGCACTTGACTTTTCTAACATAAAGTTTTAAGGAAATTATTCCATAATCAATGTATGGAATAGCTGTAGCCAAAAAGGAAAAAATTCCTTCCTTGACTTCATCTACCTGGATACCTACCATACCTCTGGATACCACAAGCTAAAACTACTGGCATTTAAAAAATTCTATTTTGTACTTTAAGTGCAAATCTAATTTGTTTTCCACTGTCACTCATAGGAATTTCCCAGCATTACTCTTTTCCAAAGTACCTTCTTCCCTCATTTCCTTCATCCCTTTCCATCAAGTGCTCATGTTCAGTATTATTTCTCCCCCTGCTCTCCCTCCACCACCATGCATAAGCTGTAAAATAGATGTAAAGCTTGGTGTAAGTCCAAAAATTTTATGATCAAAATACATACTTAGCAAATTGTTTGGCTAAATCTTTCATGTATGATGAAAGATTATTACCACAATTCATTAGCAAATTATAGACTTTGAAATGTAGGCAGACAAATATTTGGCCCTGTATCAATCAATTTGGACCAGCTGGGTAGAAATTCACACAATCCCAGGAAACCCGGGAAGTGAGGTGCTCTTTCATTTTTCATTCACTTGAAACATTAAAGAAAAATTATCATTCTATAAAAATGTCCACTTCTCAAGATTTTAGCAGAGCCATTTTAGATTGAGTTTATTTTCAGTCAATTACTACTTGAGTGACCAATAAACTGATCATTTTTCTTGTAATCAAATGTGGAAGAATAGTGCCTGTGTATAAACAGGCATCATAGTATTTGACCATTATACTCCAGTTTAAAAGCTTAATATTTAATAATGGTTCTGTTGCCCTAAAAAGGGGAAGGGTATACTTCTACATACACTAAATCAGCTTGGAAACTAGTTTTGCAGTTATTCATAATAAATATCATTAACATTCCTTCTCTGAGCCTCTCTAGCCTAGTAAGGTGACCCTGTACAAAGATTCTGATTGATCCTATGTCTGTCTATTTTGGTTAAGCTACAAGGCCATATATGGGGACAGCTGCACTTTGGGAGCAACTTAAAACAAATTTCATCTTAGTGGCATCTAATCCAGTGCTTGGTACAAGACGCATGTAAAAGTCAGTGTCAAAATTAAACAATGCCGGCTTTGCAATGAACAGATGCTTTTGCCTTGCAGCTGTAAAAACCTTAAAACAATCCAGTACTCTACTGTCTGGTCACGCAATGACCACAAAGCAAGGAATACATTTTGTCGTTTATAAAAAATGTTTGTTACAAGCTTTTAAGGTTTTTTTCGTTAAAAAAAAAAATTTTTTTTAAGGAATGTATTGAGGGTAATAATAAGATAATATAGCTCTAAACTGAGCTATAAAATTTTTTAAAGTTTTATTTTTCATACCAAATATGCTTGAAAAAGAACTCCTTGACTAGATAGTATTAAGTCAAATAGAAGACACATTAGATGAAAGAAAAATTATCATAAATAGATGTTTAAGGGGTTATGGCCAAATAATCTTTGGTATATAAGGATAAACCTGTAAATAATTTTTAACATGCAGGCCTTAATATACCTTGAATTAATCTAGGTTATGTTTATGAGCACTTTATATTCACTTAAATATAAGTGATTTACTTCTCTCTCTCTCTCTCTTTTTTTCCCTGGGGTTGTCCGGGAGAAGAATGAGGTCATTATTCTTATTTTATGGCTGGAGGATACTTAAATGTTAAAATATTTCTCAGCTTAAATAACATGGTACCTACTAAATCTATTAAAAAAACTGTAGCCTTTTCCAACCCTTCCCCTACAGGACAGAACCTTGTCTCTGGCATTCAGGAATCTAGGGGTTAATATTTTAATACTGAAATAAACTCTTCTTCATGAGGAGAAAGGCTCCAACCACTGTGCCTATGAAACCAAAGAATCAGCCCCACCTAAGTAAGTGACTGCATGGTCATGGCCAAACCACGTTTGCTAACTGAAATTTTAGATTTAAAGAGAGCTTTTTATGGTACCTACAAGAAAGTGAATCTAGTAGTCTACCGTCAGTTTTAAATAGTCCACTGTAAAATAATTTTTTGTACGTTTTCCTAATCATTCATATTTTTTTCTCCCAAAGGACATTAATTCATTAAAACCTCATTGCTTATAAATTTCATTATATGTTTTCTTGGTTGAAGATTTAGGGATCCCCCTTATATTCTTCCCCACCTCAAAACTTATACTTAAATGAACAAAGTCCCAAAGTAATGATATTAATAAGAAATAAATCAAATTTTATTTTAAATATCAAAGAAGGCATCCTACTATTAAAAGTCTTTGAAAAATAAAATAAAATGTTTTTGTAGTTGTTTTTACATTTCTACAT
Source organism: Mustela nigripes (assembly GCF_022355385.1). Lineage (NCBI taxonomy): Eukaryota > Metazoa > Chordata > Mammalia > Carnivora > Mustelidae > Mustela > Mustela nigripes. Next base: position 40,180,638 of record NC_081570.1, read on the forward strand.
TTTATGTCCTAAGAATATAATTAACATATATTGATATATGTTAGTGCTTTATGTCTTTTAAAGTATAAATTCTAGACATTCATTTAAAGAGATGGGCCAAACTTAGAAATAGTCATCTCTATGACTTGTTTACAATTATCTTTAAGTTATATGTTACTGGCATGATTTTGTTTTATTCTTTGCTTATAACTATAATAAAAATGCACTTGAATTAGTTTCAGTATGCCATCAAACAAAAGTAGGCCATGCAACAAAAATGTATTAGAATTAAACTTAAAAGTACAAAAACACAAAACTTACACTCCCTAGATATGATCTCTTGTATTTTATCTTAGAAGAATCCATTATTTTACAGTGTCCGTATTCCAAATTACAACTGTACAAAATAAACAGCTTTAAGGATAACCATAAATCTGCACAAACTGGGCTTGCTAATTTTCTTGTTGTGTCATAATAACTTTGGTTATTAATTAGAGTTATGTTAACAAGAACTATATGAAAATATTTTAATATTTCAGGTTATTAGTTATACAATTTCGTTCACATTTAATGGACTTTAATATACTACCTATTTTTATGGGGCCATGCAGAAATTTGTAAAAATGGTTGACTCAAATAAATGGTTCTCTATTAAGTGCATTTTATCCTTTTGGGTTCACTCAATATCAGCAATATATTTTTAAAGTATAAATTTTACTTAAAAAATACATAAGTAAGTCACAAACCAAAAGCTAACAGATGTGTGACTTCTAATTAGTTATAATAATCTCTGCTTCAATGCCATTAGAATGAGCCTTTTCTTTTGAAAACTAAAAAAGCTTTCCTTTGAATTTTAAACTGTCAGGGTGCTTCAAAGTCAATGTACAAAATCTGCTTTGATTAAAAATTTTAGACATCTACAGTGATAACTTTATGAAAGGAAAATATTAAATTATAATTATCCTAAACAGACACAGTCTTGTGAAACTAACCCTACATTCATGTTAAAACACAAAGAGTTGAATATAATGAATTTGATTCATCCTCGGACACAAAGCTTCACCACAGTAAACTCAGTCAACTGTTGCTCTTGCGCCTATATTCATGGTGCTTAAATAGCGCACTTTAAAACAAAAAAAACTCCAATTGGCTTTTCATATATCCACCCTCCCCAAAAATAACGCACTTGAAAAACTCAAATGATATGAAAGGCTTCAAGGCCTCTTTTCTCCCTTTCATAGCCCTTTTTTTTATTTCTGTTTGCAGTAATCTGCCTTTCTCTTTCTCTTTCTCATTGCTACAGAGCAAGCGAGGAGGCTCAGAGCTTTGAAAAGGGGGCTCAGTGTGTAATGGGTCCACTAGAATTAATTTACTTGCACCAAATCCATTGAGCACAGAGGGGTTTTTTTCTCCCCCTCTCTCTCTCTGTCTCTCTCTCTCTTCTCAAATCATTTGGAGTCGAACGCAGCCCCCAGCCTTTGTAATTCTAGTAAAGCACTTAAAGTGCACAGTAGGTGTTCATGAGGACCATCTGGTCAAAAGCAAAACAAGCTGCTGATTTTGCCTTTGAATAGAATGAAGCAAGTGTGAATTAGTCTCTTCAATTAGCACTATTACAACCTGTCAAGTGCATATTGTAAAACAGGATTATTACAGTATTGGTCACCAGTGCAATTATTTACTCTCTGCCTTTTCTTGCATATAAAAATGTCTTATGTTTATTAGTTTCTGATAACTGAACATAATTTCTCTTAACCTAGACATTTCAAAACTACCAACACACAAATCTCAGATTATGAAACATGGCCAGTTAAGATGATGTTAGGATACACATATCTTAAGTAACAAAGGACTAAAGCATTGCCTTTAATTCTTAACAAAATTTCATTGTTTCTATCTTCTTGGAAAATAAGTGAAAAATACTTACATGGGCTTAAAAAAATTTCTCAGAGAGATTATTCTAAAATACTTTTGGAGAGAGACTTGTCAGTTCCAAAGAGCGGCAGTGTAAATATTACTTAAACTATTTCCTAAGGGGATGATTTACTAAGAATCACAAGTAACTTCAATATTTATAAAATGATCATTTGCAATTTGTTCACTTATAGTAGTTAGTATGACTTGAACAGATTAGAAAATTCAACTTGAAATGAATAATATACATACATATTAAAAGAAGCTCATAATGTCCTTTTCTGAAAGCTGAATAAGGCTTGAATTCATTGCCCAATTGCTTAAGAAATTATATCCATTCTTGCTAAGATGTCATTTGTGATTTTAAATTTAAAAAAATCAAACTATGATATATGCTAATTAAAATGGGTTCATTCTAATTGAATTTATTTATGCCATTTATCTTGAAGTAAATTTATAAACCACTTAAACTTTTAATTAAATAAGCACACAATTTAATTTACCCTCTTGCATATGTACATTCTCAGCTACTCTACTCTTCAGTTCTGTGCCAGTACCCCCCCAACTGGAAAACAAACAAACAAACAAAACAAACAAACAAAAAAACAACTATACTTAAAACACTTACAGAAAGGCATGTTAGTAAGTAGTTATAGTCAACCCAATACCAGAAAATTGCTTATTAGTACAATGTATAAAAAACTACATATTTAATACTGTTAATGATCTCCAGCATCAAAGGAAAATAGTTTAAAATACACGTTACTCAAGTAAGTTCAGAAAGTAGCAACTAGAAAAATAGGCACAAAACCCAATGCAAGTTTCAAATTTGCAGAACCAGAACAAACAAATTTTCACAATTATTTAGCCAAGATTATTTTTAAAGACTGGTATGATTTATGTATTTAGTTTACTTCTTGTCGCCAATTCAAACTACTGGCTTCTCACTTGACAATCACTAATATTAGAAGTGAAATCTTTCACCAATTTATGCAAGATATATCTTTATAGGTCATCAATTTTCCCCTTTCACTCCCCCTAAGAACTAAATCAACATTAATGAGAACAGTGAGAATTCTAGGGTAAAGTGAAACTTGGAAGAGGATTTAAATAATTCCAATAGCTATTTATCATGCTTCTCACTATAACAGATAAGTAATACTCCACGATTCCATATAAAAAATACTTAGGTTTCTTAGTATTGTTATTCTGGGTCATGTGTGTATTCCTTAAGTTTGTATGACATCTGCAAAGAAAAGTGGGTATTTTGCCTAATAGAAGCTTTTGCAATAGTAATATGGACAACAAAGAATTAGTTTCCAAGAAAAGTTGGCTTGATTTCAGGGACGTCATAGTCTTTTCCACACCTGGGTTTAGGATTTGTGCTAGGCAAATCAATCTTTTTTCCCTTAATTGAACCAATCCCAAGTGCATTTGTAATCACAGATTTTAATAGTATTAGACAGTATTACTAGAATCTGTATAATCAACTGTTTAAAAATCTGAATTCTCAGTGTAGAAAATTCATTAAAATAAGGTAAGCTTGTTTAAATTTTCAAAGAAATTCACTGTTTTAAAGTGTGGCAAGTAGCTACTTCAGGGCCCAAAAGGGTGGAAAGACAGACATGAAGTAATTGTCATATTATCTGATAATTTCATAAACTATTTGTTGAAATGGAAAAAGAGAAAGGATTTTTATTCTATGACTGCTTGCAACTTTCCAGTCTGACCTTTTTTATACTATCACTGTCTTTTCCTCAAATAGAAGGATAATGTAAGTGGAATGATTTGTAAAGAGCTTAAAAAAATCCTCAATATCTAACTAGCTTAAATTAAAATCTAGAGCACCCAAAGGACGTAAGTCATGCATTGTAAGGCAAAAGACCACAGAGCCAGAATGAACAAACACTTGCGCAACTACGGTTTATCACCACTAACTTGCATGAACATATGGTCACTGAAGAGTTTATTTGAAATTCAAACTGCATCTAAGTTCTATTTTCTAATTCAGTATTTAAAAAAAACATATTTTGTCTAGTTAAAGGTTGAAATCATAGTGCCTTTTTCAACCCTATTTCATTTAATACAAATTTGTCTCTGGGGGAAAAACATTGCAAAAGCTTTTTTTTTTTTAAACATACACAAGGCTTTCAAAATTTAAAAATAGCAAAAAATGGGCTGATTTTTCACCTATAACAAAAATAATATACTCTTACCCTGGGAAAAAAAATCAGGTGTTTTTTACTTCCTTTCCCTCATATCCTGGTCAGAATTCATCCTTGGAACTATTAAACAACACTGAAAAGATATTTCTAAAACTGATGACAGAAATTAATTTATAATTTAAGATATATGGAATCATTAAACTTCTACATTAATAGCAAAAATTCTAGCATTTATAAAATTATACTGTAAAATCATAACATTGTATTTTTATTGTGTTGCAAACTGACTTTCAATCATACAACAAAAAAGAACATACCTAAGTGTCACTATGGGTTGCAGGGCTGTAGCATCAGAGCAACTATTCCTCCTGAACCACTGCCTAGACCCCAAATATCCATAAATTGAAGAAGAAAAGTCTTAGGACTAGGCCTACAGAGTGTGATCCTAGACTCAGAGACTATACTCCTATATTCTTTTTTTCTAAATTGTACAGAATAAAAGAGCCTATAAGAAACTGTCTATTCACAAAAAGCACTGATACCAGAAATTGCATTTATTTTGTCCTGGCACCTAGAATTTCAAAATATTATTTTAAATAAACTTAAAAAGGGGAAAAAAAGAAAAAGAAGAAATCGAACTCTCGTGAAGAAATACATAAGAATATCTGTCTTTGCAAAAATATTTCTGGGACATTTTTCATTTAGGAAATGGTATGAAAAAGGTTTACTGTTTTCAAGTCCTTGAAGCTTAAAATATATTTGATAATCTAAATAGCAGGCCATGGAGAACAGTTTCAGCCAACTGTGGCGCACAATGGCACATTTACAGAATTTTAAATATTTCTTTTAATAATTGATGTAGTCATTTTGAATCATTCTGCATAGGATATCAGGTGTGAGCAGATTGCATTAACGCTGCTTAAACATTTCAACTTGTCAGTATGGCCAACTCGATTTCGGAAATATTTGCAGTATTTTCCCATCGAAACAGTAATAAAGGCAAAATAAATATATGCCACTACTTTATAATCACCGAACATTAATGAATATTTTATGTCTTTTTAAATCTCCCTGTTTAATTTAAAAGGGTGAAATTAAGTCTCCTCCCTGCAATATGCCAATTATCTGTAAATCAAACAATAACTTGGCCATTATGCTCCTTTTTGTTAATATAAGAGAAGCTAATTTGAAAACACTGAATGACATTTTTAGACTATCAGTTTAATAGTCCTTTCTGCCCTCTTGTGGGAGAAAGTTGAAACACACTCAAACTATAGAAATGTTAAAAAAAAAAAAAGGTAAAAACTCTGGCTATAAAAATTTCAATCAGAAAGAAAAATAAAGCAGTGTGTATTTATCAATCATACATCGTACTAGTCTTCAATTTAAAAAGGTAAATCAACAACAAAATGAAATTTACTTTGTATTATTTTTGCTTTTCTTGATTAATATGGAATTGCCTTAATTACATCCAATATAGAATTTAAATTTTATTACCATGAAGTTACTAGACAAAATCTGGTATAGTGCCATAGTTAAACTTTATTTCTAAAGTAAAAGCATCAATGATTCTCCAAGGAATTGAAAATTTAGAGACTAGAACACCCATTATAGAGGTTAAAATGAAATGCCAACCAATATGTTTAAAATCCTGGAAAAAAAAATCAAATAACTCAAACTTATTATTCAAAGTAGGGGTCAAGAAAAGTTTTAAAGATTTTAGTTACTAGTCAACAAACTATTCAAGTGATAAACAGAGAAAATAAACTTCAAACAATGAACTACTTATGGCAAATTCAGAAATTGAAATTCATTGACAAAACATCCAAAAAGGAAACCATTAATAGTCTAACCACTACTAAAATAATTCATATACATCTGAAAAATGACTGGGTGAAAACAACTCATTCTTTTAATATGACATTAATAATTATCTTAAGCAATATAGACCAAGAAAAAATTTATGAAATAATCCAAGATTAATCATAATTATCTTTATAAAAATATTAGTAGACAAATTATTGTTGTCTTCACAATTAACAAGATGTAATTGTCATAATCGTCATCTCAGTGTTTCTAAATACAAGTCCTGTCAAAGCCTTATACATTTTCCCCAGACGGATATAAATTACTGGCTTTTAAGTGGGTGGGGCCACAGGCGAAAAGGTACCTTTTCTCTCTTGGGGGCGGTTCTTTTTTGAAACAGTGGCCCTGGTTGGCCATGTTAAAGAAAATATTGACACTACATCTCAGATATTCTAAGCTAAAAACTGACAGTATGCAACAGCATCTCACGAATACTGCCTAATGTTGGGATTGAGCTACTAAAGAAAAGCCTCCTCAAACTCCTTTTGGAAAAAGGCAGCGTACACATTATAAATAATATATTTGAGAGCAACCTTTCAAATAAAATATAGGCATATTAAAAAATGCATGCTGTCAACAATTTCCAAATTAATATTTTGACTTACTACTACAAAACCATAAAATACATTATATAACAATGAGTAATTTTTAAGCAAGGTTTTAAGTTGACTATTTTAAGATTTATCAAGAGCTCTATTTATAACATTTATTTTTCTAGGTCAAGTCATTTAATAGATCTACAGTAATCATTGATGCTCCAGTTAATTAAAATTAAGAACCCAATAATGAAACATAAAGAGAGTTTCCAACTAGAACAGATAAGCCCTCTTTAACAGGGTCAACATTAGCTATAATGAGCTACCTTTATTCCTTAGCTGTGAGACATAACTCACCTCTTGAATGGTACTGCTTCCTGAGAAGTTCAGGTTGTACTCCCGCTGGACTTCTCGGTGGGTGATGATCAGCATGAAGTTTTGATTTAATGATTCCTGCAGGGCACTGAAAGGGTTGAAAGAAAAACAAGGAACTCTGAGATGAACATGTTCTAGCTTGCTTTACAGCTAGCTGCAAAAACCCCAGGAGTACCATAACCTCCACACAGGCATGTCCGGGCCCAATGTTATCATCTTTTCAGCTCCTAAAGGCAAGAGAGGATGCAAAGAGCAACCAAGGGGAGCTAACCTGTTAACTCCTTCTCTACCAAGGTGTTTTTAAATTTCAATTCTAAACTCTGTGTATACATAAGAATTTTCTAGAAGTCATATGCATATGTATTTCCTCCAAGAGAACCAAATTTTTTAATTATATAAAATTCCAAACATGCTACTAATATGTATATTCAAAGACTCTGGTTCAAATCCAAGTGAAATATAAAATATTATTTATCCTCATGAATGTTGTATAAGAATAGAAATACGTTTTAACTCAAAATTCAGAAAATACCAAAATCTACAGAACTTTAACTGCTCTATCAGAATTACTTCAAAACATCTGTGCTTTCACTTAGAACTCGGGAATACAAAGAATTTAGAAATTGGAGAATTCAGAGCAACATTAACCAAAATGTTAGAAATATGTCAGAACCACAAAGAGTAAATGAAATTAACCACATAAATTAAGAAATATAAGTTGTGGTTCTATTTGTTTATGACAATATTAAAAAGCACTATCAACACTGAAAATAAAAATCTGCCACAGTTGTGTATAAATAATCTATACTGGCAGCCCCATGCTTGTAGAACTGGGGAAACAATTTGGTGTGCTACACAGTTTTGGCCTTCATTAATCCTCCTTTGCTATTCTATAACTATGCAATAAACATACATGCAACATACAATTAGGATTAAGAAGTTAATTTGTCTCTCTCATTGTCTCTCATGGAGTTCCCAGGTTAATTACAGATGAAAAATATCTAGGAAACACCAAAATACAGCATGAAATATTATTGATCAAAATCAAAGGAAATGATATCCAATTAAAATAGAGTTTCTTCCGGCAGAAAGCTTTGTCACTGTATCCTTAGCAGTTAAGCATAATGCCTGTCACACTGTAGATAAATATTTATTGAACAATGAGTAAATTGTGAATTTCCAGAAAGCAAGAGTCTTACTCATCTTTGTATCTCTGAAAGCAACATTACTTTCTGGAAAACTACCAGGGGATTAAGATTTTTATTTTGATTCATGTCTTTCAACATTAAGTCAATGCCTTGTATTATTCCAGGCATTAAGGAAACCAACCCAAATACACAGGTCCTATCCATAAAATACTTTACAATCTAAGAAGGGTAGACAGATATATAAATAGTCAGAGTAAAATGGAATAAGTAGAACTGAGAAACTGAAAAAAAGTGAAAGAGGGGAATGGTTAGGGAAAGCTTCAGAGGAGAAGAAAAATGCAAGTTGAAATATGAAGGATAAGTAGGACCTTTGTATTTATCATTTGGAAGGCATGAAATTTTTGCTTTGTTTGGGGAATAAAGGTGGCATTTTTTTAGACAAGAAAAAAGTAAGTCGAAGAAAACAGCTGTTCATTCACTCAGTTAACATGTATTTATTGAGCACCTATGTACATTTATGACATTGCTCTAGCTGCTAGGGATACAGTAGTGAACAAGAAAAATATGATCCCTGCTTTCATGAAACTTACATTCCAGTAAAGGAGAAAGACAATAACCAAATAAATGAGTAAGTAATTTGAGAAAATACTAAGTGCTGTGAAGTAAATAAAACAGGATTACAATTAAAAAGGTAACAGAAGGGCTGAGTGAAGGGAATTATTTTCAACAGAATAGTTATGGAAGGCATCTCTGAGGAAGTGCCATTTAAGTTGAGGCTGGTATGATAAGAAAGAGATAGCAATAGTCTGATCATGTAGGTCCTTGCAGACCATAGTAAAGAACTTGGTATTTATAGTAATTGCAACGGAAAGCCACTGGAGATTTTACACAGGAACATAGTTAAGAACTGACTTACATTTACATGTATACAATACTATTCCGGCTGCTCAGGCTATGGTGAAGAAAGAGTAAAGGTTGGGACAGCTAGGAAACTTAGGAGGCTGGTCCTGGCAAGAAGTGGTGGTGACTTGGACTACTTTAGTAGAGGTAAGAGAGGCAAAGAGGGTGAAGTGTTGTCAGGTTCAGATATCTTTTAGAGGTAGAAGCCATACAAATTACTAATGGAATGAGAGAAAAACATAACCCCAAGTTTCTGGCCTAAGCAAATGGAAGGATGGAATTGCATTCAACAAGGAAAATGGGTAGGAACAGGTTGGGTGGGGAAATTAAGAGTGAAGTTTTGGATATATTAAGTTTAAGATGCCTATTACATATGCAAAAAGAGATATCATGTACATCTGTACAAAGGCCAATGTCAACAAACACAGCTCAGAGCAGGAGAGTTCATAGCACATAGAACGTATCCAGATTTTGTGAGCAAAAGAAATAACCTAGAGAAATAAGTTGTTTAGAGAAAAGGAGAGAGGCCACGATGGAGACCTGGGCATTCCAATCATTTGAAATCAAGCAGAGGAGGAGGAGTCAGAGCAAAGGAGATTGACAAATGGTCAGTGAGATAAGAGAAAGACCAAGAAAGTCTAGTATACGTAACTGTTTAATTTTAAATAGGAGAGCATGAGCAATTATGCCAAGTGACACTGAGACATTAAGTGTAGTAAGGCCAGAAAAATCACAATGTTGAGGAAATTGTTTAAAGTTCATTACAACCACAATAAAGGATGTGTGAGAGGAATGCCATGAGGCTCAAACAGTAGGCTGGGTTAAAGTTTGGTATTTGTATATTAAATGAACTTGGGGTCAAAAGTGGCAAGTAATGGAAAGCCTACTTGGAATTTCAGGGCCTTTCATTGGTAGACCTAATTTGCAACTATTCTCCAAGATTTGGCTTTTGCTCTAGAGTTTGGCTAACTTCTCATGTCATGGCTAACTTCTTCACACGAAACTCAATTCAATCTCTGTTCACGTTGTTCTCATCCCCTTTTGCAACTATCCCAACACTGCACAGCTTTCAGGCCACCTCATGGCCTACCACTTGTATTTATTATAGACTCCCTCTTCTCTGAATTCCTTTATCATATAATTCATTCAATACTTAATAATAGCATATTATGTATAGTTTGCTTTGTTTCATGTGTGGAAGTCCTAAATTCAAGACTATAAGCCTTTTCAGGATAAATATCTTATTACTTATCAGTATTTCCCTTGGCAACTAGCATATTCAAAGGTGATTCAATCGAATCCTATATACAATTAAGGAACAGTTCTGCACATTCTGAACTGCACATAGCTGCATATTTTTTGAGCCTACCTGTGAAGTGCCTATTTCTTCACAAAATTGTGGTTCAGAAAGGTTAAGTAATTGCCCAATGTCATGCAGCTACAAAAAGACAAAACCAAGTTTCTAAACTATATTTAATTCTGTTCTTTATAGCATCCTATCTCCCAAATGGCTGGGCTGCTTTAGGGATACAAAGATAAATAAGACTCCTGCCTGCTGGGAGTTCAGAATTCATTCTTCCTATAATTATTTGATTCTTATTATTTGTAACAGTCAGGATAGACTATTCACAAAATTTAAAAAAGAGTTGTGAAGATTGTGAAGAAAGGAGACAATACTCTAAAGTAATATGAAGAATGGATAGTGATTTGACAGGTAGCTATGGAGGATGATTTCAGGCATAGACTAGTCTGAGCAGAGATGGAGACTGGAAAATATAAAGAAAGATGTAGAAGGCAATGAGGAAGAAGTGTAAGGAAATGTGAAGAAGGGTTTGTGAAAAAGAAAACTTAAAAAAATTAAAGACCACCATTATGGGGCTACAAATGAAAGGTAAGCAGCTCAGAATTCTGTAATTTTGGTGATTACATAGATCCTCCTTTATCTTTACATATGAATGTACACATATATTTAATACCTGTAGTGCTTGCTTTTATGCAATTCCTTAGATATGTTTCTTGATCTTGATTGGCAGACTTGTGCAATAACTTCGCAAAAAAGGTTTGCCAGCATGAGCATTAACCACCAGACTACTTTAGAAGATCACTTTTGGGGCATCTGGGTGGCTCAATCAGTTAAATGTCTAACTCTTCATTTCAGCTCAGTTTATGATCTCAGGGTCTTGAGACTGAGCCCTGTGTCAGGCTCCACACTGGGCGCAGTCTGCTTAAGACTGTCTCTCCCTCACTCTTTGCCCCTCCCTCCCTCTAAAAAACAAAAACAAAAACAAAACAAAACAAAACAAAAACAACAAAACCTCATCATGTTAGCCTAGTTCTATAATTTCTCAATAGTCCTGGCAGAGGTTAAGTTGGCCAGAGAAAATATTTATAGCTTTAAACTGCTTGAAAGTCATAAAGCCAGATTTGAGTCCCTGCTCCACTGCTTGCTAGTTGTTGGATTTTGAAAAGTCAATCATACATTAAACATATTTGCTGAATGTCTACCACATAAGGCCTCATTTTAGGTACTTAATTATTCTGTAAATTCTCGGTTTCCTCTTCAGGAAAAGGGTATTAATTCTTCATAGAACAATGAATATTAAATTTTAGAAAGCCACACAGAAATTTTTTTCCAAGTGGAAATTTTTATTGCATATGAAATAGAACATTTTTGAGTGTTCTTATAATAACAAAACATTAATAAAAAGACCTATAGTGTTTTGTGGCAGTTATTTTTCATTTTTTAGTTCCATTCCTCTATAGGAGTTCATAGAGAATAAAACTTTTTTTGATGCACTGAACATAATTATATAAGCCTAATGTTATCCAGACTCACTCACAGTGTTCTTTTTTACACAGGTCTTGTTTGGGGTTGATATACCACATTCATGCTTCTTGTGAGAATGGTTCATCTGGAGGAGTAAGTATTATCTGTGACCTAACTCATTTCCTTAGCCATTAACAATGATGGCTAGCCTTTGATGAGTGCTACCATGTATCAGGCATTAAGAACTTCATGTCAACTTTATGAAGTTATAACTATCATTTTTCATTTTACAGATGAAAAAAATGATGTTATATTACTTGCCTCATGACACACACGAAGTAAGTAGCAGTGACCCAGGTCTAACTCAGGATTTGTCCTCTAGGTACAGGGGAAGGGAGCCCAGTAAAATCATAGTTCTGCCTTCACTGAGTTTATTGAAAGATTGGGAGACAAGGAAATTTACAACTCCTCTTTGGTTCTGTTTGCTAAGAATTTTAATACCACTTCTCCTAAGGTGCTATGGAAATAAAGAGGAAGAATAGCTAAATTTAAACAGAGTCTTTCCACAGAAGCTGGCATATCAACTGAGCAAGTTTGTTTCTTAGTTTTCTGAGGGGTTTTTCCTGGGTGGGGTGGGTGGGGGAGGACAGGGACTGAAATGAAAGAGGGGTGAAAGCAGTAAAGAATTTACTGTGGTCACTGGCATAATTTGCAAAGACTTTACTGTTAAATATTATCTAGGCAACTGATTCTAGCTGCAACTTAGCAGAATGAATTGAAACCTCACCCGTTACTGCACCTAGGAGCAATTTTCTAAGTGTCTTCTAAAGGTTGGCTAGCATAGTTAGCCTCAGATAATCCACCTTCAAGCAGTTTCTTTTACTTCAAAATGCTGTTAATACTTAGCATTACTCTACCTTCAAATTCAGAGTGAAATTTAATGTTTAAACTGTAGTAAGAATCACGTACATTGCTCCAAGCTTAAAGCTAGTGGCTATGTGCAAAAAATATAATACACTACAATATAATACAATGAACATTAATATTTTTATGCAATAGTAGACCAAGTGTTAGATATTTTCATATAAGCTATCTCATAACTCCCCTAGCCAGTTTCTTCGTTTTAAAATTGGCAGGGAGTTGGTTAGGGGGTAGATGCCTGGGTGGCTCAATCACTTGAGCCTCTGACTCTTGATTTCAGCACAGGTCATGTTCTCGGCATTACAGGATCAAGCCCTGCATTGGACTCCATGCTCAGCAGAGTCTGCTCGGGATTCTCTCCCTCTCCCTCTGTCCCTCCCCCCATTCACAGTCTCCCCTTCTAAATAAAGAAATTAATTAACTACTATTAATTAACACTGAAGTCACCAACACAACACTGGAAATAGAATTTCTAGGCATCTGGTAGATATCTAGATAATCTGGTAGAATTTCTAGATAATCTGGTAAAACACCCCTTCTCTGCTTTCTTTTTTGTCCAGAAGTTTTACACTTCTAGTGCCCTTTCATTAGCAGAATGTCCACCTCTGCCTGGGGTGATCCTGTTTCAATTTAACCATGATTATTTATCAGAAATCAAGAAGCCATCTATAAAATATCTGTCTTCTATTAAGTTCTCTGGGTTAGTTTAATATATTTTATATTCCCCTCCAGCTTTTTTTTAATAAAGGGAAAATAATGTGTAGCAAATTTTAACACACAGGACCCAGAAAATAAATTTGAAACTAGATACACTTTTATTACATGTGGACATGAAAAGCGATCAATTATTAGTCTCTATGGATCAAGTATTGGTAAAAGCAACACTATGAAATAAATCTAACAGTCTACTGTCTCGACTGAGTTTATTTCACACTGAGAAAGCACTTTAGTGATCCACTTACACAGAAAGCACATGGCTATTTAATATGTATGATGCAGTGATTTCTTAAGGTTAACTTAAAGCTGCATTATGGTAGTGAAATAATCAATTGATCATCATGTAGCTATATACCTGCTGGTAATTCCTGATTAAGAAGAATGGCTTTCTTCCTGCCAAATAGCAGCAGGCCCATTTCATAGGGTAGCACAGTAGTAGGCAGGATATCCTGCATCAAAGATAATAACAGTAATTTAAGGATTTCCTTTCCAGCAAGTCCTTGAATCAAGAATTCCCTCTTAAATTTTTCAGCTAGCAAATCTGGCCGGGCTACACCACAGTCTTCCTATTAAAATAGTTACTAGTTCTAAAAGAAATACTCTTATAAGGTATAAACCCATCAAGATTAAACACCAACCTAGGAAGCACAACAAATTCAGACTTAGGTTTCAGGGCTCTTATGGACTGAATGTTTGTGTCCCACCTTTCCTCCCCAACCCTGCTAAATTCACAAGCTGAAAGTCTAATCCCCAATGTGATGGTATTTGTAGGTAGGGCCTTTGGAAGGTTAAATTTAGCTAAATCATGAGGGTGGGCTCCATTATGGGATTAGTGTCCCTATAAGAAGTGGAGGGAGACCAGAGGTTTTTCTCTCTGCCAAATGAGGACACAGCAAGAAGGCAACCATCTATAAGCCAGGAAGAGGGCTCTCACCAGGAACCAAATCTGCCCATACCTTTCTTGATCTTGAACTTCCTAGCCTCAGAACTATGAGAAATAAATGTCTGTTGTTTAAGTCACCCAGTCTATGGTATTTTGTTATAGCAGTCTGAGTTGACTAATATAATGGCTTTTAGAGCTTCTGTATTCATAGTACCATGTAAACAGCTGCTATCAGTTGAGTATAAGCTTCTAAATGGGTGTTAATCACATATTTATATACACATCCAAATTAGAATCTCACTCATTAAAATCCATGGTAGAAAACAATATGCTTTGGTCAAAACTCTTGTAACTGTAAGAAACTTAAAAACTGTGCATTTTTGGTTGGGGTATGGGCAAAATGGGTTAAAGCGAGTAGGCGATATAGGCTTTCAGTTATAGAATGAATAAATCACAGAAATAAAAAGCATAGTATAAGGAATATGGTCAATGATATTGTAATAGCAATGTATGGTGACAGACTGTAGTAACTACACTTGTGGTGAGCACAGTATAATATATAAACTTGTGGAATCAGTATGTCGTACACCTGAAACTAATATATAACATTGTGTGTCAACTACACTCAAATAAAAAATAAATTTTAATTGTAAATAAATGTGCAAAAACAATTGTGCATTTATTGTATGTAAATCATATATCTATAAAAAATGTAAACCATAAAAATAAATACTTGAACAATCTGATAACTACCATTCTTGCAATTAATTCTTTCTTTTTAAGATTTTATTTATTTATTTATTTATTTATTTGAGATGGGGAGAGAAAGAGAGCAAGCACAAGTTAAGGGGGGCAGCAAGGGAGAAGCAGACTCCCCACTGGGCAGGGAACCCAACATGGATGTGGCTTGATCCCAGGACTCTGGGATCATGACTTGAGCCATGCAAATACCCTGGGTCCCATATT
Source organism: Mustela nigripes (assembly GCF_022355385.1). Lineage (NCBI taxonomy): Eukaryota > Metazoa > Chordata > Mammalia > Carnivora > Mustelidae > Mustela > Mustela nigripes. Next base: position 40,195,775 of record NC_081570.1, read on the forward strand.
TTTAACTTCAAAAATACAACATGCTTTTTAATCAATATAAATGGAAACCATGGGTTTGTTGCCACTGCTCGGTTAATACATATTTCCACTGACGCATACAGTTTGTTGCCAGTGAAGTCATACTTCTCAAATCAATGCTGCCTATTTAGTTACAATAAGTAAAGCATTAACACCAATATAGGGATCAAAAATATCTCTTGTTTCATTCCTGCTATGTGTGCATGCTATTTTTTTTCTTGTACTAGATATTTTAAACAAAAATATCAGTATAAGATTAATAGGCTTAGAGGGTTCATTTCCAGTAGTTTTCTTTTTAAGTATGACCTGAATTTGAAGCAAAAACAGTAAGTTCTTTCAAATTACTGTGAACCTTTATTAGAAAAATGAAAAAATAATCTTGGAAGAAGCTATTGAATTTTTCATTAATACTTTATAACTTATATCTTTCCAAAAGGCCCTACAAAATGTTCTCCTTTTTGTTTCTGGGAATATTTTATGATCTACAGTGATCTTTTTATCCTTTCAGATATGTCAAGATTTTAAATTAAAAAGCATCACACATGGCAATTTAAATTTCCATTCTAAACTTACAGAGTCATATGAGCTCTTGTCAACAAAAGACCAAATTTACTATAATTATGGATTATTTACACTAAAACAAAATAAGAAATCAATATGTAAATGTAATGTTTGTTGTAGCTAATGCAGCCAGCAATGACAGATTAGGTTCAAATAGCAATCAGTTTGGAAATCTGGCACATATGTAAATGAGCTAGGGACTTGATGTTTACATTTGACTGTGTTTCATTCAGGATTTTTAAATTGTCTCAGGAACAGCATAAAAATAAAATGTTAATCTTTCCACTATAAATACAACTTGAGCCCTCATCATAACTGAAACTAGGTTTTGCTCCTGTCCAGCTAAACTAACATGCTACTAATAATTCTGAGCTGCAGATTACATCATTTTTAATTAACACTCTGCTACAGTTGTTAACATCCTCCAAGACACCATGTTATCATCACCACAAGTTCTGTAACAATCTTAAAACCACGTTTAACGAAGGTTGGCCTCTTACTCTGCAGCTACTTTTAATTGCTTTCTTTCCTGGCAATTAAATATGTCTAGATAAATAAACATTTGGTTTCACATATTCTTAATAACATTTTTCAGGATAATTTCAAGTTCAGGTGTCTTTATGTCTATAATTACTGTTTATCAATATAGTGATATATTGGATACAGCAAAATGTATTAACCAAAGAATATAAGATTAATCAAAATGTGGTAATTAGTGGTGATAGTGATATATTGTGATCCATCAAGTAGTTTATAGCAAAAGTGTCAAAACATAATTTTATACATGTAGACAAAGTGGAAGAAAACAAAAAAAGATATTCATTTACAGATATATTGATTTTTGTTTCAAGAATTAGTGACTAAATTTCTGACTGTTCATTAAATCAACTATAGAGAATACCTGCAATTCTTTTTCAAAGTGTGATGTTAACAAGCTAATCTCAGTGGTCACCGACCTATCAATAGGCAGTAAACTATATAAATGGGTTTGGTACATCAATCCAATTAGATGTGTCGTGAACTCCATCAATGCTTTAATTGGGGACAAGTTTCTTCTTTCATCCAGGATGCATAACTTCAGGGAAATGTCTTCTTCTTAAATGAGCCATTTTTCAGTAACCCCTTATTAAGAAACATTTACCAAACCAATACTTCATAATTTTACCTTTACAAACTCTAATAATACTAGTCATTTAATTAAATTTAAGTTGAACAGCAATTACAATAACATACTGGAAACATTGCTTATATTTATTTTATTCTTGAGAAATGAGTTACTCTAAGAATGAAACATCAAACTAATACCAATTAAAATTATTAAAACACTGGTAAAATATTCCCATAGGTAACTATCCTTTGTAAAAACAACAACAAAAAAGTTATTTTGTAAAGCATTTTGGAAGAAAAAATGAATTGATCCATTAAGAACAATGACTTGCATATATGAAATTTTCAGAAAACTGTCATATATGGGCCATTTAAGGTCTTTGTTCCTACCACACTGCTAAAATCTCATGAATATTGATCAATAAAAAGGCACCATGAGAAGACACCTCATAAACACCATTTCAAATGACATCTCAGCAAATTATTTAAAAGTGAAGTCCACTGTGGCTTTTTTCCCCTAGTCTGAAAATAAAAATACTTAGCCAAAAAAATTCCCCCATTGAAAGCTGTTTATTTCTTCCTAAAGGGACTATATCACTTACCCACTTAAAGGATTTATTACCCACTTGTCTTACCCACTTAAAGGATTAATTGAACATTTACTTTACACATGAACTAGGCTGAAATGAGACTATGTTTAGGACCATATTCACCCTGACCTTAAGAGCAGTGCTCAGAGACACTATGAGTGGTTTGGAGTTAGTTAAGAGTTCTATGATAGCCAAGTTCTGGCTCACGCATTAACTAGCTCTATGATCTGCCCAGTGCTCTTACTTGTTATTATTTATTATTTATTATGTGTACTAACAATACACATAATAATGTGTATTAATAATAATCTGTATTATTATTATTTATTTATTATTTTGTGTTCTTATTTAATCACATTGTCTCTTTCCAGAGCCCAAGGAAGCAAAATTATCAACCTGATCATGCTGGGTGAAGAAGCCAAGGCCTAACAGACTATTTAACTTCTTTCTGTACCTCAGTTCTCCCAATCATAAAATGGAACTGGATTAGATGGCTTCTTTAACGCCCTCCGAAGAGGATATCCTTGAGCTTTCCTCTCATTCTAAGTCAGAGCTCTTATAGGTATGACTCTTCTTGCACTAAGGGAATATACCAAAAATGAAAATAGCAAGATATACATAAAAGAGTGAAAAATACTATAAGGAGTAACATCTGTACAGAGAATGTGAGGTGTTTAGGGAAATAGAAGTAGAAAAGAGAGTTAGTTGGAAGCATTCTCAGAAAGTCCTCCAAATAACTAAATTCCACAAATTATCTTTCTTAGTTGGGATAATGGGGGCAGATGAGTGTCTGGAATGGTCTCAGTATAGGGTGGGACAGACTGGAATGAGAAAAAGAAAAAGGTATCCTATGTTTATTTGAATATCAATACACCTCTTAGCTAGACCTAAGGCTAGGAGCACAGGTAGATACTTATGACCAGAACTGCTGGATGGTTACAAGAAGCTACAGACAGAGGAGGAATACTTCAGTCTTTCCCTTATCATACCATGTTTAATGGGTATAGTGAGACACATATCAAATAATGGAGTTAGAGACCTCAAGGATCCTGAGAATAATGTTTCATCTGCTTTTCTTCAAATTTCTCCCTCTGCTCATAAGGGTATACTATTTCTGCCCATACCACTTTTTCCGACAAAGGGAAGTTTTAATGAGAACACTTATAGCATTTTTCCCTATTCTAGACTTGTTTGTCCCAAAGGAAGAGAAGACACTATTACAATTATTCACAAGGTAACCCCGTGCTAGATTAGGTTTCACAGAAGGCAGAGACTAAAAACCCAGCAGCTTCTCTTTTACTTATGCCCTGGTGCACTGAATTCCCTCCTACTTCTTACCCTCTGTGGTAGATAGACCCGAACAAAGTTTGCTATGAGCTCTCTAAGATATTAATCCTACTGTAAGTGAGTTGATGAGAAGGCCTATTGCACCAGGCCGTCAGGCTCTAAAGATCCAGTCTTAACTCTTTCTACAGGCTACCTAAGGACATGGTTCCTAAGATTTAGATCTAGAGTGAAAGGTAAATGACTCCACTTAGCATTCAAGTATAAACCACATGTTCACTTTGTGATAGGTGCTCAGCAGATGCAAATGGTAGAATTCTAGGTGGGTCATTGTGGTCTCAGGATTCCAGGAGACACAGAACAAATGGAGGGTGCTTGAACCAGTAGAGTGCCCAAGCAACGGAGAGAGGAAACTGGTTACAGTCAGCAAGGCCAAGAGGGGACTCTCAGCTCGTGTTGCCCAAAATGGCAAGCCAGTTGGGTGAATGCTCTCTGCCTAAACACATGAAAATGACTGAAATATGTGGGCTGTTTACCATCTCCTGGGAGGAATGAAACAGCTGCACTCACAACTGGGTCATACTCAGGGTGGAAATGACCTCGGAAAGGATAGCAGAGTGAACCTCAGCCGTGGCCTGGGAGCAGCAGAGTAAGGTACGGTGCACAAGCCCACAGCCACACTTAGTCCCAAGGGCAGTGACATGCATGAGTCCCTCAGACTCTCCTTGGGAGAATTATAGTGGGCACGCACAAGAGTCTGTAGAGTTTGGCACATGCAAAGGTGAAGACTCTTTGTTCCTTACTAAAGAAGGGGGGACCTCGATCTTTTGGCTCTGGGCCAGAAATTCAAGCACAGCCATTTTTATTGTGATCCTCTATAAAGAGGAGTGGAAAACCTCTAGGGAACAAAAGCCACACTGAACAAAGCTTACACTGAGCCCAGCCCCCTGGCAAGGGGCAGTGTAACTCCACCCAGGCAAAGACACCTGAGAAGCAGCACAGCAGGCCCCTCCCCCAAGAAGACAACCTGGAAGAATAGGTGCAAACTAGGTTACTGATCCCACAAGACTAAAAATCCAGTGCCAGGGGCAAATAATATATTGAGCTTGAGGGGTTTTTTTCTCACAATTCAGTTTCTTTCACTCTAAAATTTTCCATTTCTTTATTTTAACTTTTTCCTCTTTCAACTAGTTTCTTATTTTACCAACTTACGTTTTCAAGTTACTTATTTTTTAAATCTACATTTAATAGACGTGTGCTTCATTTTAGGCCCTTTTTTTCACTCTATCCAATTCTATTTTTGTATATAGATAAGTTTCACTATCTTTGCAATTTGGGGAGAGTCTTCTAACACACAGACCAAATTTCACTCAGGAAAAAGTGGATCACCCTGCTTTGTCCACGCTGTGAGATTTTAGTCTCTCCCCTACAACCTATCTTTTTCTCTCTTCTTTTTCTTGTTTGTTCTGTTTTGGTTTTGTTTGCTTTTCTGTTTTGGTTTCCAACTGCCTCAGATTTGTCTAGGGTACACGTTCCTTGGGTAGGGATTGATATTTTGGACTCTGCTCACTCACTCACCCATTCTTTTCTGGGCAAAATGACTAGAAGGAGGATTCACCACAAAAGAAAGAATCAGAGTTAATATTCTCTGCCATAGAACTAACTGATATGGATATAAGTAAGATGTCAGAGATGGAATTCAGGATAGCAATTATTAAGTTAACAGCTGGGCTTGAAAAAGCATAAAAGACAGTAGAGAATCTCTAAGTATAGAAATCAGAGCTAATCAGGCCAAACTTAAAAATGCCATAACTGAGATGTAGTCTAAACTGGATGCTTTAACAGTTAGGGTGAATGAGGCAAAAGAAAGAGTAAATGATCTAGAAGACAGGCTGATGGGAAGGAAGTAGAGGAAAAGACAGAAAGACAACTCAGAGCCTATGAAGAAAGAACTTATTGATGCTTTGAAACAAACAAATGTCAGAATTATTGGTGTGCCTAAAGGGGAGGAGAGAGAGAGAGGGAAAAAGAAGGTATATTTCAGCAAATCATTCCCTAATTGGGGGAAGGAAACAAGCATTCATTTCTAGACGCAGAAAGGACTCCTCCTAAAACTAATAAAAACAGATCAACACCTGATATATAGAAATGAATCCAGGAAATTTTACAGTAAAAGAGGCTATCCTAAGAGCAGCTCGAGACTAGAGATTCTCTAGGTACAAGAGGAGGAACATCAGACTAACACACCTATCCACAGAAACCTGGCAGGCCAGAAAGGAATGGCATGATATATTTGGGGTACTAAATGAGAAGAACATGCCGCTAAGAATTCTTTATCCAACAAGGTTGTCATTTGGATTGGAAGGAGAGATAAGAGCTTCCAGGACAGACTGAAACTGAAAGAATATGGGACTACCAAGGCAGCCCTGCAAGAAATATGACAGGGGATCCTGTGAGCAGAGACAGACCCCAAGAGTAACACAGACCAGAAAGAAACAGAGACAATCTACAGAAACAGGGACTTTACAGGCAATACAATGGCATTAAATCCATATCTTTCAATAGTTACTCTGAATGTAAATGGGCTAAACACTATAATCAAAAGACACAGGGCATCAGAGCAGATAAAAAAGCAAGCCCTATCCATATGCTGTCTACAGGAGATTCATTTTAGACCTGAAGACACCTCCACACTGAAACTGAGGGAGTGGAAAACCATTTACCATGATATTGGACCTCAAAAGAAAGCTGGAATAGCAATCCTCATATCAGATAGATAAACTAGATTTTAAGCCAAGACTATAGAAAGAGATGTAGAAGGACACTATATCATATTTAAAGGGTCTATCCAGTAAGAAGATCTAACAACTGTAAAAATTTATGTCCCCAACATGGGAGCACCCAATTACATAGACCAGTTAATAACCAAAGTAAAGAAACACATTGCTAATAATACATTAAGAGTAGGGGACTTCAACACCCTACTCACTGAAATGAATGGATCATCTAAGCAGAAGATCAACAAAAAACAGGGGCTCTGAGTAACACATTGGACCAGATGGACTTCACAGTTATAGCTGAACATTCTATCCTAAAACAACAGAATACTCATTCTTCTCAAGTGCACATGTAACTTTCTCCAGAATAGATCAAATACTGGGTCACAAATCAGGTCTCAACCAATACTAAAAGAATGAGATTATTCCCTGCATATTTTCAGACCATAATGCTTTGAAACTTGAACTCAATCACAAAAGGAAATTTGGAAGGAACTCAAACACTTGGAGGTTAAAGAGCATCCTGCTAAAGAATGAATTTGTCACCCAGGAAATGAAAGAATTTTAAAAACTCATGGAAACTAATGAGAATGAAAATACATTGGCTCAACACCTCTGGGATATAGCAAAGGCCATCCTAAGAGGAAGTACAGTGCAGTACAAGCCTCTCTCAAAAAATTAGAAAAAATCCCAAATACACGAGCTAACTTTACATCTAAAGGATAGAAAAAATCCCAAATACACGAGCTAACTTTACATCTAAAGGATATGGAGAAAGAACAACAAATAAAGCCTAAATTAAGTGGGGGAATTTCATTTCAATGCAACAGAAACCAGTAGAATAGTAGAACATATCAGTAAAACTAGAAGCTGGTTCTTTGAAAGAATTAATAAGATCAATAAACTTTTAGCCAGACTTAACAAAAAGAAAGAAAAAGGGCCAAATTAATAAAATCATGAATGGGGCGCCTGGGTGGCTCAGTGGGTTAAGCCACTGCCTTCGGCTCAGATCACGATCTCAGGGTCCTGGGATCGAGTCTCATATCAGGCTCTCTGCTCAGCAGGGAGCCTGCTTCCCTCTCTCTCTCTCTCTGCCTGCCTCTCTCTCCATCTACTTGTGATCTCTCTCTGTCAAATAAATAAATAAAATCTTTAAAAAAAAAATCATGAATGAAGGGGGAGAGATCATAATGAACACTAATGAAATACAATTATAAAAACATATTCCAAGCATCTATATGCCAACAAATTAGGCAATCTGGAAGAAATGAATGCATTCCTGGAAACTTAAAAACTACTAAAAGTGAAAGAGGAAGAAACAGAAAATCTGAACAGGCCCATAACCAATAAGGAAATTGAAGCAGTAATCAAAAAAAAAAACAAAACCCAAAAATAAGAGTCCAGGGCTGGATGGCTTCCCAGGGGAATTCTATCATTTAAAGAAGAAATAATACCTATTCTACCACAAAGCAGTTTCAAAAAATAGAAAGGGAAAGAAAACTTCCAAACCCATTCTATAAGGCCAGCATTACCTTGATCCCAAAACCAGACAAAGACCTCATTAAAAGGACAACTATGTACCAATACCCCTGATGAACATGCATGCCAAAATATTAACCAAGATACTGACCAATAGGTTCCAACAGTATATTAAAAGGATTACTCACCATGACCAGGTGAGATTTATTCTTGGGATAGAAGGGTGATTCAACAATCACAAACCAATCAATATGACAGATCACATTAATACATTAATAAAGAAAACACAAGAACCGTATGATCCTCTCTTGATACAAAAAAAAAAAAAAAAAGCATCTGACAAGATACAGTATCCTTTCTTGATTTAAACTCCTCAAAGTGCAGGGATAGAAAGAACATACCTCAATATCACAAAAGCCTTCTACGAAAAGCCCACAGTGAACTCTATGGGAAAAAACGGAGAGCTTTTCCCTTAAGGTCAGGAACAGGACAGGGATGCCCATTCTCACCATTATTGTTCAACATAGCACTAGAAGTCCTAGCCTCAGCAGTCAGACAACAAAAAGAAATAAAAAGTACTCAAATTGGCAAAGAAGTCAAACCCTTACTCTTCACAGATGACATGATACTTTATGTGGAAAACCCAAAAGACTCCACCCCCAAATTGCTAGCATTCATGCAGCAATTCAGCAACATGGCAGGATGCAAAATCAATGTACAGAAATCAATTGCATTTCTATACACTAAAGAAAGAGAAATCAAGGAATTAATCCCATTTAAAATTGCACCAAAAACCATAAGATACCTAGGGATAAACCCAACCAAAGATGTAAAGGGTCTGTACTCTAGAAACTACAGAACACTTGAGAAAGAAATTGAGGAAGACACAAAGAGAGGGAAAAACATTCCATGCTCATGGATTAGAAGAATAAGCATTGTGAAAATGTCTACACTGTCTAGAGCAATCTACATATTCAATGCAATCTCTATCAAAATGCCATTAGCATTTTTCACACAGTAGGAACAACAATCCTAAAATTTGTATGGAACCAGAAAGACCTAAAATTGCCAGGAGATTGCTGAAGAAGAAAAAGCAAAGCTGGGGGCATCACAATGCCTGACTTCAAGATATAATACAAAGCTGTAAACCTCCAAACACATGATACTGGCACAAAAACAGACACATGGGGTGCCTGGGTGGTTCAGATGTTAAGCATCTGCCTTCAGCTCAGGTCATGATCCCAGAGTCCTGGGACTGAGCCCCGTATCAGGCTCTCTGCTCGGCAGGAAGCCTGCTTCTCCTTCTCCCACTCCTCCTGCCATGTTCCTTCTCTTGCTGCACCTCTGTCAAATAAATAAATAAATAAATAAAATCTTTAAAAACAAACAAACAAACAAAAACAGACACATAGATCAATGGAACAGAACAGAGACCTTAGAAATGGATCCTCAACTCTATGGTTAACTAATCTTCAACAAAGCAGGTAAGATTATCTAATGGGAAAAAGTCTCTCAAATAAATGGTGTGGGGAAAATTGGGAGAGTCACATGCAGAAGAATGAAACTTCACCATTTTCTTACACCATACCCAAAGATAAACTCAAAATGGATCAAAGACCTAAATGTGAGATAGGAATCCATCAAAATCCTAGAGGAAAACACAGGCAGTAACCTCTTTGACTTTAGCCACAGCAACTTCTTGCAAGACACGTCTCTAAAGGCAAGGGGAACAAAAGCAAAAGTGATCTATTGGGACTTCATTAGGATAAAAGCCTTGTGCATGGCAAAGGAAATAGTCAACTAAACTAAAAGGCAACCTACAGAATGGGAGAAGATATTTGCAAATGACAGTACAGATAAAGGCTGGTATCCAAGATCTATAAAGAACTTCTCAAACTCAATACCCCAAAAAACCAAAAAATCCAGTCAAGAAATGGGCAGAAGACATGAACAGACACTTCTCCAAAGGCATACAAATGGCCAACAGACACATGAAAAAATGCTCTGCATCACTTATCATCAGGGTAATATAAATCGAAATCACAATGAGATACCACATTATACCAGTTAGAATGGCTAAAATGAACAAGACAGGGAATAACAAATGTTGGCAAGGATGCAGAGAAAGGGGAACCCTCTTACACTGTTGGTGAGAATGCAAGTTGGTACAGCCACTCTGGAAAACAGTATGGAGGTTTCTCAAGATGTTAAAAATAGAGCTACCCTATAACCCAGCAACTATAGTACTGGGTATTTACCCCAAATATACATATGTAGTGGAAAGAAGGGGCACCTGTACCCCAAACTGGTTCATAGCAGCAATGTCCACAATAGCCAAACTGTGGAAGGAGCCAAGATGTCCTTCAACAGATGAATAGACAAAGAAGATACAGTTTGTACATTCAATAGAATATTATTCAGCCATCAGAAAATGAATACCTACCATTTAGATCGACATGGATGGAACTGGAAGGTATTATATACTAAGTGACTTAAGTCAATTAGAGAAAGACAATTATCATACAGTTTCCCTGATATGTGGAACATAAATAGTGCAGAAGATCATAGAAGAAGGGTGGGGGGGACTGAACGGGAAGAAATCAGAGAGGCAGGCAAACCATGATAGACTCTTGACTCTGGAAAACAAACTGAGGGTTGCAGAAGGGGAGGTGGGTGAGGGGATATATTAACTGGGTGATGGGCATTAAAGGAGGGCATGCAATGTGATGGGCACTGGGTATTATACGCAACTAACGAATCATTGAACACTACATAAAAAACTAATGATGTACTATAAAAGTAAATAAATAAATAAATAAATAAATAAATAAGCCAACCAACCAACCACATGTTCTATTGTGTGCTCACCTGGCTATTAAAGCAGTTTTGTATTTTAATTTAAATACTAATTTTTGTGTATATAATCTACTGATTAGAACCCTAGAGAAAAGGAAAAATGAGTGGCACCACAGATGCCTAAGAATCTAGAAGAATCTCTTTATTTTCTGGTAGTATCTGAGGCCAAGAGCAGAAGAGTGACCTGTCTATCTACAGTCATACAATGATTCTGTGGCAGAGCTGGCACTATAACTCAGATACCTTGACTCATTACTCCTCAATTACTCCCAATAGCACCCAGTGGAAAATATAACACCCTCCTCTTGCTTAATTCAAGACTACTGTTACCTGCTTTCCTACCAATGGTTTTCCAAGGGCCAAAAAACAACAACAAAAAAAGCCATATATATTAACACCAGTGGTTTATTCAACTATCACCAGATTCCCAATTACCACCCTGGTTTTACTCCTGCTTGTACAATAGCAATTAATTCAAAGCCATAGTTAACAGCAACTTCACAACTCAGAGGCTATAGAAGCAGATCATATGTTTGACTTCATGACCAGAGCTAAAAAAAAACCCTCATAAAAGTCATTAAAATATAAACTAGAACCATCCTCCCAGTATAAAAGGTCAAAGTTCAACAGCATGAATCAATTACTACTAGTAAAAGGGACAACTATACAGGGATACCTTGTTTTCTGTCAACTTTCCATAAAATGAAGAAAATCTATATAACTAAAATGGAACTGGACCTTTTTATCACTTATCAGTAGAAGACCAAAGCAAGTTGAAAAGACTGTCTTATTAATCCAAGACATCTTCTCAGTCTTTTTCTAGCAAGCAATCACCAGGAATACCAAATCCAAAAATATTTAACCTTCTCCAACTATATTTATATATGGCCTGAAAGCTTTGGCATTATTTACCTAGAATACTTTACCCTACCTAGAATACTTTTTCTTCTGCTCTTCACTTGAATGGCTCCTCAACCATCATGTCTCAGCTTAAACAGTATGTCTTCAGAGAGGTCTTTCCTGAGCTTACAACCTACAGCAGTGACCCAATTCTTATCATGTCACTCTACTTTAGTTCTCTAGAAAGCACTTATTATCACCTAATAATTTTTCTTATGTTTCTATATTTTGTTGCCTGTCCCCCGCCACACCTCTACACATACTATATTGTAAACGCCATGAAAGCAGGTATCTTTGTCATCTTGTTCCTTATTATATCCCCAGTACCTAGAACAATGACTTAACACATTGTAAGATGGTACTCAATCTGTATCTAATAAATGACATCTGGTAACAGACATCCTTCATGAATAACATTATAGAGGAACTCTTAATTTATCTGGAAAACACTTTATGGGGCACCTGGGTTGCTCAGTCGTTAAGCATCTACCTTTAGCTCGGGTCATGATCCCAGGGTCCTGGGTTGGAGCCCTGCATGTGCCTCCCCACTCTCCCACTCCCACTCCCCGTGCTTGTGTTTCCTCTCTTGCTGTCTCTCTGTTTCTGTCAAATAAATAAATAAAATCTTAAAAAAAAAAAAAAACTTTATGACAAATTTGACAATTAGCAAAATAGCCAATGAAGAGACTACCGATGCATAGACCAAAAATCACATTCCTCAATAAGTCATGAAACTTTTCATATTCATTCCAAGTATTTGTTATTAAGGGTCTTTCACATATGTAACCCTTCCATAAACTGAGAAACTGTTCATTAAGAATGTTCTTCCTTTTCACTGCTCTGAATCTGGTTGGAGAAGATAGTCATACATGAAATCATACTCCGGAAACTAGTCTCATAGAGGAAAAATGTTACCTGAGGCCAAAAAGCCAGTGTAGGGCAATTATAGAACTGAATAGTGTATGTGTTCTATAAAGCCAGAGCTCCTTCCATATTTTGATGAGAAAAGCTAAAAGGAACAATGGACAAAAATAAAGGCTAACCTCATGCTAAGAAGTGAAGATTGTCTAACTCATTCCATTTATGAGACATGTTTAAGATCATCTCTTCCCCAGATATTTAATCTCTGTTCTGCATAATGCTTGTTATCCTAACACTAGAACTTTACTCCTTAGCTTTGGTCTTTAAGAGGCAAATATCCTTAGGACTGTGTCACTTCACAGTATTTATTCTACAAATATTTCTAAGTACCTAGTATATTTTAGGTACTCTTTTAGCTGCTGAAGCTATAGCACTGAACAAAAATATGTCCCTGATTTCTTGTAGCTTTACATTGTGATGAAGAAGATGAACAAGAAATATGAATATATTAATAAAGTAATGCATTTCAGTGATAAAGCAAGATAAAGGGAGAAAGTATGACAGAAGGGCTGTTTTAGGCAGGGGGATCAAGAAAAGCCTGAGGATGTGACATTTGAGCAGAGGACTGACTAAAGTAAAGAAATAAACTAAATTGATTATTGATGGAATATCATCCCAGGCAGGGGAATGGGCAAATGCCCTGAAGTGGAAGCACATTTAGAATGTTTAAAGAAGAGGTGGGACACCTGGCTGGGTCAGTCAGTTAAGTCACTGCCTTTGGCTCAGGTCATGATCCCAGAGTCCTGGGCCTGAGTCCCGGTGTGGGGCTCCTTGCTCCTCGGGAGCCTACTTCTCCCTCTGCCTGCTCTGCCTGCCACTCCCCCTGCTTGTGCTCGCTCTCTCTCTCCCTGACAAATAAATAAATTAAATTAAAAAAAAATAAAGAAGAGCAAGTAGGCCAGTGTGGCTGGCAAGCTATGAGCCAGAAGAAGAGTGATAAGAGATGAAATGAGGGAGAAGGTCAGGAACAAGATTATGTAAATCCTTCATGGGTCATAGCAAGGAACTTGGATTTTTATCCTAATTGTGATGAAAAGCTAGTAGAGGGGTTTGAGCAGGAAATATAATCAAGTTATGTTTTTCAAAAGAGGACTATTGTTTCCTTTAAATCTTATAACACCATTTAAATTTGGATAGAGATGCCATTTGAAGGTATGGATTAGGGACAGGGGAAAAAGAGATCATTAAATGGTAAAGCTGAGAGTGGGCAAAGAAAAGTTTTTTCCACTCATTTTTATTATCTCTGGTTACAAGTTGAGATAATTTTTTCTTACATTATCTTTTTTTGGTTTTGGTATCAAGATTCTAATGAGCATTATAACATAAGACAGGTAGCAAGACCTCTGGGAAGAATTTAAGATTGGGATACTCTCATGAAGATTTGGTAAGATTTCATCATGAAAATCCTGTGGGGTAGAGAGAGTGAGAAAGAATGGAATATCAAATTTTTGACTGTTAATTCAGTTTCTTTAATGCTTACCATTTTTTTTCAGGTTATCTGTTTCCTTCTTATACTAATTTTAGTACTTTAAATTTTATATAAAACTCTCCATTTCATTAAATTTCAGGATTTTCTTATATAAAGATACATGTTTTTATTGTTATTTATATATATTTATTTTTGTTTAAAACAGTTTATTAATTTCCTTTATGTTTAATTTAATAGCTACTTTATTAATTAAGAAATCTCTTCTGAATCTATGGCTAAATCCCCTTTTTCATACCTGAATTTTTATTTGTACTTACTCTTATTTTTTCCTGGCTTGATTTTCTAAGCAAAGAATTAATTTGCTGTAGATTACCTCCATCAGTAATTTCTGCTACTTAATCTTTCTTTCCTTCTATTTTCTTCTGACTTCTGACTTTCTTCTGACTTACTCTGTTGTTATTTCTCTTTCTTAAATCAAACAACAATTCAATTGTTTTCTTTCTTGTCTTCTAATTAGTAGATTAAGATTACACATTTGCCTCTAGGTACCGCTTACACTGTGTTCTAAGTTTTAGTATCTAGAACTCTCACTGTGTTCACTTCTAAATATCTAGTGTTTACTATTATGATTTCATTTTGACCCATAATTCTGAAATAAATCAATTGTAGAATCTAAATATATGGAGAATCTCAGAGATATCTTTTATTATTACTTCACCTCTACTTTAATTGCATAATGGTCAGAGAATGAGGTCAGTATGATAGTGATTCTTTGATACTGGTGCTGTGTTCTAGTAATGGCCAATTTTCATATGTATTCCATTTGTATTTAACTTGGCTATTCAAATCTTCTATAGTCTGCAAAAATATGTTGCTTAATTCATTAGTTTCTGAAATATGTTTGTATATGATTGTGGTTGCTCTATTTCTCCTTGTAATTCTACCAATTTTGCTGATTTGTACACGTAAGTTCACAACTGTCCTATCTTCTTGGTAAAATGGCCCTCATTACTATTTGCCTTAAATTCAACTTTATGTGATACTAGTATTGCTATATATTCTTTTAACTAATATTTAGCTAGAATATAATTTTCTGTACCTTTATTTTCCCTTTTCTGTGCTATTTCTCCAAAAGATGACTCTCTAGGGTGCTTGGGTGGCTCAGTTGGTTAAGCAACTGCCTTTGGCTCAGGTCGTGATCCCAGAGTCCCAGGATCAAGGCCCGCTTTGGGCTCCCACTCTGCTTCTCCCTCTGACCTTCTCCCCTCTCATACTCTCTCTCACTGTCTCTCTCTCCAATAAATAAATAAATTAAAATATTTAAAAAAAAAACAATAGATGATTCTCTGGTGAACAACATATAGTGGACTATTTTTAAAATCCTATTTGAGAACTTTTTATAGGAGTTTAATACTTTACTGAGATTTTAATATACATGATTTTTTTTTTTTGCTGTCATATTTTCTGTTCTCTACTCTGTTTTCCTGTGCTCCTTTTTCATATTACTGCTTACTGATGTATTGACTAAGTTTTCCCAATTTTTTTTCTTTCTAGAAGTATGCAGGTTATTTTTCTTTTCTCACTTCTAGACATACAACTTTGAATTACATGTGGATACACACCAGGGAAAAGCTCCACTGGCAACTAGGACATATGGGTTGATAAACAGACTATACATATTTGGAAAATGAAGGACTAAGTAGATATCAGAGTAGTTACAGGGAGAAATTACAGTAGGAGAGACTGCTGAGAACAGAACTATCAGGAACGCCAACCTTTAGAGCAAATGAAAAGAGGCGCTTTCTGAATGAATCAACCTGAATGGCAGACAGAACATTAAGAGTGAGTGGCATCCAAGCAAAATTCCTGTAAAGAGACAAATTAAGAAAAAGCCTAATACTTTATCAGCTACTTGAGGACAGAGCTTATTTTTATCCAGTATGTAATAATTAAATCCTTGGTGGACTAAATCTTATAATATGAAATGTGTATAATTAACAGTTTTTTTTCTCTTTGCTAATTTTACTTTGACTTATAGTATAGTCTGAAGTTTTGCCATCGGGATACTGCTTCGCTTTTCTATCAATTAGTGAAATCTGATTTATTAAGAAGTGTTTTTAGATGATTTTCAACTGTTACACAGGTTATGAATAAGAGATTGCTCTTATATTCTTAGCTTGATATTCTGTTTTCTGAAAAATATAATTTATGTTAAAATAATTCTAAAAGTAAAAAATAAAATAATTCTAAGCATAATTATAGACATAAATATCATAAATTTCTTTCTTAGTGTTTTCTTTTTTCAGAAATTGTAAATATAAAAACAGATTCAATTACCAGGCACCCCCTAGTGGCAGTAAAATTTTTTTAAAAAAATTCTTAAAGGACATGGTTTAAACTGTAGTGTTCTCTAGATCTATAGTTCTCACCAAACCTTGGGAATAAAATGGTTTGTCAGTAAACAATTTAAAAACAAATCACAAGTTCAAAATAATTATAGTAATTAATTTAAGGTTTTGCATGGACTTTTTCAATTGTCTCCCATGAAATCAAATCAAATATAAATCACCAAAAAAAAGGGAAACTAATCTCTAGTTTTATGGAAAGATGTATTATATTAACATACTAAAAGAAAAACAACTTGGATTTTAGTTAGATTTTAAATAAAATGTGCATTAACATGATTTTTTCATTAACAGGAGCTTCTAGATGTCCCTCCTCCCACTCCCCAGATACTCTGTGCTTTTATGACTTCTGTTTAGCTTTGAATTTTTTTTGTCCTACTGTTCCAACAAAGGAAACAGCATCATTTTAACTTAATAAAAATCCATTAAGCTAGGTTGGAAGATCGTGGCAGAGTAAAAGGACCTTAGGCTTGCCTTTTCCCAGGAATACAACGAGGTAATTATCAAATCATTCTAACCCCAGAAATTCATCTGAAGACTGGGAGAAAAAACTCAACAACTAAAGGTAGAGAAGAGGTTACATCAAAGAAGGTAGGAAGTGTGGAGATACAGTTTGGGAGAAAAACAGACTGTGGCCACCATAGTCAGGAGGGAGCCTGGGTCCTGGAGAAGGGTGACTAGCACACAGGAGAGCAAAAGAGGAAAATCAATCCCCATAGCAGATGGCTGGGAAAGCAAGAAGGGCCAAATTTCATGTCATGACTTCTTGCAACAAGTGGGACCTAAAGCCTAGAGTTTTAAGGGTCCACAGACTTGGCTAGAATAGAACCCAGAGGGCATTAAGCTACTCTTGGAAAGAAAGCAGGCAAACAACCCAAGGGCAAAGAGTAGAAACAGAGATCTGAAGAGCTCCTGGGGGACACAGTGGGTAGGCTATTTGCTCATTTTGGAGAGCATCCCAGAGAAGGAGCATTCATGGAAAGGTGACTCCAGAACAAAGGAACTGGCCAGCACCATTTCACTACCTGCCCCTCAGCATGACCACAGGGCCACCTGCAGGAACCAGCACAGCATGGACACTTGCTACCTAACTTGATTACACCAAGCCACACCCCTCCCATGCTCCAGAATAATCACCCTTCCCCATCATGCTTGCATCAGTCCAGTGTGGCAGTTTCCAGCTCCAGAAGACCAGCCCAAACCTGTGCTCACAACGTGTCTCCAAACATGGGAGTTCTGTGGAGCCTCAGTTCCATAGTGGTGGTGACAGGTCTCATTTCACAAATATACCAGGGCACACCTCATTTAAAAGTGCTACATTCAGGCCAAGGACCAAACACTGCCCACAACAGGCAAAGAGAGCCTCTACAGAGGACTGACCTGAAGATAAAGCAGGCAGGACAAAACAACAGAGCACAGCCAGCACACAATGGAGACACTTCTGCAAGTGCCAGGCCCTGGGGAACAGGAGAGAAAACACCTCATGGCATTAGAGGGCTTCTTAATAAAGCCATTACCTTCAAGAACAGCAGATACTGATTACTCCTAACACATAAGAACAGGCACAGAGACTTAGACAAAATGAGAAGACAGAAATATTTATCCCAAATTAAAGAACAGGACAAGGCCAGAGCCAGAGATCTAGGTGAAACGGATAAAAGTAACATGCCTGGTAGAGAATATAAGGTAGTGATCATAAGGATACACTCTGGGGTTCAGAAAAGACGGAGGACATAAATGAGATCTTTAACACAGAGATAAGTAATAACATAACAGAGATAAAGTGATCAATAAACAAAATGAGAAATATACTTCATGGGATGAATAGCAATGAACAGCTTCTGGGAGAAGCAGAGGAACAAATTAATGACCTAGAAGACAAGAGTAATAAAAAGTAATCAAGCCAAACAAAAGAGAGAAAAAAAATTACACAAAATAAGAAAAGACTTGGGGAACTCAGTGACTAAATCAAATGTAATAACATTTGTATACAGGAGTCCCAGAAGAAGAAAAGAGAAAAGAGGCTAGAGAAATTATTTGAAGAAATGATAGTTGAAAACAGAGGTGCTTGGGTGGCTCAGTCAGTTAAACGTCTGCCTTCAAGTCATGATCCCAGGTTCCAGGGATTGAACTCCACATGTCGGGCTCCCTGTTCAGTGGGGGGCCTGCTACTGCCTCTCTTTCTCCCTCTGTCCCTGCTCATAATCTCTCTCTCGCCATCTTTCTCTCAAATAAATAAATAAATAAATAATTTTTTGTAAAAAGCTGAGTAAACATCCCTTATCTGGGGAAAGAAACAGGAGAGGCACAGAAAACCCCCATTAAAGTCAATAAAAGCAGATTCACACCAACACATAATTAAACTATGGCGAAATATAGTAATGAAGAAAGTTTTTAAAAGCAGCAAGAAAAAGAAGACAATAACTTACATGGGAAAACCCATAAGGCCAACAGGGGATTTTTCAGCTGAAACTTTCTAAACCAGAAGAGAGTGGCATAATACATTTGAAAGTGCTGAATGGAAAAAATCTGCAGCCAAGAATACTCTACCCAAGAAGGCTATCATCAAATAGGAGATATAAGAGTTTCCCAGAGGGGCGCCTGGGTGGCTCAGTGGTTTAAGCCTCTGCCTTCGACTCGGGTCATGATCTCAAGTCCTGGGATCGAGCCCCGCATCGAGCTCTCTGCTCAGCAGGGAGCCTGCTTCCTCCTCTCTCTCTGCCTGCCTCTCTGCCTACTTGTGATCTCTGTCTGTCAAATAAATAAATAAAATCTTTTTAAAAAAGTAAATAAATAAGAGTTTCCCAGAAAAACTAAAATGAAAGGAGTTCAAGATCACTAAGCCAGCCTGCAAGAAATATTAGAAGGGACTCTGAGTGGAAAGGAGAGACCTAAAGTGACAATATAACAGCAGGAAACAGAAAAGTAGTAAAAATGAATATTTCTGTAAAAAGCCAGTCAAGGAACTCATTAATATAATAGAATGTCATGTATATGCTGTTATATACATGACATATATAACACCATATACCTCAAATGTGGGGAGGAGTAAAAAAATGAGTTCAAACTTAAATGATGATCAACTTAATATAGATTGCTGTATGAAGAAGACGTTGTATATAAAGCTAATGGTAACCACAAATCAAAAAGTACTAATATATATGCAAAGAATAAAGAGAAAGAAATCCAAATATATCACTAAAGAAAACCATGAAAGAAAGACAAGAAAGGATCAGAGAAAATCTTCAGAAACACCCATAAAACAAGTAACAAAATGACAACATGTAAGTGGAGTAAATGCTCCAATCAAAAGATAAAGGGTGATGGAATGGATTAAAAAAAAGTGACCCATTTATAGGATGCCTGGAAGAGACTCATTTTAGACCTAAAGATGCTCAAACACTGAAAGTGAGGGGATGGAAAAACATTTATCATGAAAGTCAATGTCAAAAGAAAGCCACAGTAGCAATACTTATATCAAACAAAATAGCCTTTAAAACAAAGACTGTAGCAAGAGATAAAGGAGGACACTATATAATAAAGGGGACAATCAAATAAGAAGATAAAACAAATACAAATATTTATGTACCCAATATGGGAGCACCCAAATACAATAACAAACATAAAGGAATTGATCAATAAAAATACAATAATAGTAGGAGACTTTAACACCCCACTTAACGTCAATGGACAGATCATCTGAACAGATTATCAGCAAGGAAACAATGGCTTTGAATGACACACTGGACCAGAGGGATTTAATGGATATATTTAGACCATTTCATCCTAAAACAGCAGAATAGACATTCTTTTCAAGTGCACATGGAACACTGTCCAGCATAAATCACATATTAGGCAAAACAAACGGGCCACGTCAAATTTAAAAACAAGTCATACTGTGCATCTTTTCTGACCACAAGACTATGAAACTAGAAGTCAATCACAAGAAAAAATCTGGAAAGACCACAAATACATGGAGGTTAAATAACATGATACTAAACAATGAACGGGTCAACGAAGAAGTAAAAAGAAATTTTTAAAAAGTACATGGAAACAAATGAAAATGAAAACACAATGGTTCAAAACCTTTGGGATACAGCAAAAATGGTTCTAAGAGGAAGTTCACAGCAATACATACCTACCTCAGGAAGCAAGAAAAATCTCCAGTAAATGATTCAACTTTAGATCTAAAGGAGCTAGAAGAAGAGCAAAAAACAAAACCTAATGCCAACAAAATGAAGGAAATAATAAAGATAAGAACAAATAAATGATATAGAAACTTAAAAAACAACAGAAAAGATCAATGAAATCAGGAGCTGGTTCTTTGGAAAAAAATCAGTAAAACTGATAGGCCTCTAGCCAGACTCATCAAGGAAAAAAAGGACCCAAATAAATTAAATCACAAGTGAGAGAGGAGAAATAATGAAGACTACAGAAATACAAACAATTATAAGAGAATATTATAAAAACTACATGCTTACAAATTGGATATCCTAGAAGAAATGGATAAATTCCTAAAAACAAATAACCTACCAAAACTTAAACAAGAGAAATAGAAAATTCGAGCAGACTGATTACCAGTAATGAAATTGAATCAGTAATCAAAAAACTCACAACAAACAAAAGTCTAGGACCAGACGGCTTCCAAGGCAAATTCTACCAAACATTTGAAGAAGAGCTAATAACCCATCCTTAAACTACTCCAAAAAAAGAGAAATGGAAGGAAAATTTCTAAATTCATTATATGAGGCCACCAGCTTTACCCTGATACCAAAGCCAGATAAAAATACCACACCAAAGGGGTGCCTGGGTGGCTCAGTGGGTTAAGTCGATGCCTTAGGCTCGGGTCATGATCTCAGGGTCCTGGGATCAAGCCCCGCATCGGACTTCTTGCTCAGTGGGTAGCCTGCTTCTCTCTCTGCCTCTGCCTGCCTCTCTGACAGCTTGTGCTCTTGCTCTCTCTCTCTCTCTGTCAAATAAATAAATAAATAAATAAAATCTTAAAAAAAAAAATACCAAAAAAGAGAAAGAGAGAGAGAGAAAACTACTGGCCAATATCTCTGATGAACATAGATACAAAAATCCTCAAAAAGATACTAGCAGACCAAATCCAACAATACATTACAAATGTCATTCACCACGATCAAGTAGGATTCATTCTTGGACTGCAAGGATGGTTCAAAATTTCCAAATTAATCAACTTGATACACCATATCAATAAGAGAAAGGATAAGAACCATAGGATAATTTCAATGATCCAGTGTGGCTCAAGGAGTTAAGGCCTCTGCCTTAAGCTCAGGTCATGATCCCCGGGTCCTGGGATCCTGCCTGTCAAATGGATAAATAAAATCTTAAAAAAACAAAACAAAAAAACCAACCCTCAAAAAGTAGGTTTAGAGAGAACATACAAAAGGCCTTATAGAACAAAACCACAGCTAACATCATCCTCAATGGGGAAACTGAGAGCCTTTCCCCTAAAGTCAGAAAAAAAGACAAGGATGCCCACTCTCACCACTTCTATTCAACACAGTGCTCAAAGTCTTAGCCACAGCAATCAGACAACAAAAATAAATACAGCGCATCCAGATCAGCAAGAAGTAAAATGCTCACTATGCATATGAATGATACTATATAAAGAAAACCCAAAAGACTCCTAGAACTGATACAAAAATTCAGTAAGTTGCAGGATACAAATTCAATCTACAGAAATCTGCTGCACTTCTATATTCCAATACTGAAGCAGCAGAAAAAGAAATTTAAAAAATAATCCCATCTACAGTTGTACCAAAAATAGCAAGATACCTAGGAATAAACCTAACCAAACAGCTGAGAGACCTGTATTCTGAAAACTATAAAACACTGATGAAAGAAATTAAAGATGACAAAAGAAATGAGAAGATATTCCATGCTCATGGATTAGAAGAATAAATACTGTTAAAAAGTCTATACCAGGGGGTAACTGGGTGGCTCTGCTTCAGCGCAGGTCATGATCCCAGTGTCCTGGGATCCAGCCCTACATCAAGCTCCCTGCTCAGAGGGGAGTTTGCTTGTCCCTCTCCAATTCCCCCTGCTTGTATTCCCTCTCTTGCTGATCTCTTCCTCTCTCTGTGTCAAATAAATAAAATCTTAAAAAATAAATAAATAAAATGTCTATACTAACCAGAGCAATCTACACATTTAATGTAATCCCTATCAGAATACCACAGGCATTTTTCACAGAATTGGAACAAACAATTCTAAAATTTATATGGAACCACAAAAGGCCTGAAGAGCCATAGCAACCTTGAAAAGGAAAAGCAAATCTAGGGACATCACAATTCCAGAATTCAAATTATTTTATAATGCTGTAGTAATCAAAAGAGTATGTTACTGAGAAAAAAAAGACACAGATCAATGGAACAGAACAGAAAACCCAGAAATAAATCCACAGCTCCATGGTCAATTAATCTTTGGCAAAGCAGGAAAGAATATCCAATGAGAAAGACAGTCTCTTCAAAAATATTGCTGGGAAAGCTGGATGGCAATATGCAAAGGAAACTGAACCACTTTTCTACATTATACAGAAAAATAAATTCAAAATGGATAAAAGACCTAAATGTGAGACCTAGAACCATAAAAATCCTAGAAGATAATACAGGCAATAACTTCTCTGACATTAACCATTGCAACTTTTTTCTAGGTATGTGTCCTGAGGCAAGAGAATCAAATATAAAAATAAACTATTGGGATTGCATCAATATGAAAAGTTTCTGCAGAGTGAAGGAAACAATCAATAAAACCAAAAGGCAAACTTACAGAATGTGAGGAACTATTTGCAAATGACATTATCCAATGAAGGCTTAGTGTCCTAAATATAAAGAACTTGTAGAACTCAACACCCAAACACCAGACATTTCTCCAAAGAAGATATACAGATGGCCAGCAGACACACGAAAAGATGCTCAACATCAGGGAAGAACAAATCTAAATCACCATATGATATCACCTCACACTTGTCAGAATGGCTAAAAATCAAAAAACACGAGCAACAAGTGTTAACAGGGATGTGGAGAACAAAGAACCCTCTTGCACTGTTGGTGGGAATGCAAACTGGTGCAGCCACTCTGAAAACAGTATGGACATTCCTCAAAACATTAAAAATAGAATTACTTTGTGATCCAGCAACTGCACTACTGGGTATTTACCCAAAGAATACAAAACACAAATTCAAAAGGATATATGCACCTATATATTTATAGCAGCATTATTTACAACGGCCAAGATATGGAAACAGCCAAAGTGTCCACTGATGATGAATAAAGAAGATGCAGTATATATACACAATGAAATATTATTCACCCATAAAATAAAATGAAATCACTATTTGCAACAATGTGATGAGGCTAAAGAGTATAATGCCAAGCAAACTGAATCAGTCAGAGAAAAACATATGCCATATGATTTCACTCCTATGTGGTATTTAAGAAACAAAACAAATGAGCGAAGGAGAAAAAGAGAGAAAGAGACATAAACCAAGAAGCAGACTCTTAACTGTAGAGAACAAACTAATGGTTATCAGAAAGGAGGTGGGTAGGAGGATGGCTTAAATAGGTGATAGGGCTTAAGGAGCACACTAGTTGTGATTAGCTCCAGGTGATGCATGGAATTATTGAATCACTACATTGTACACCTGAAACTAACATAACATCATAGGCTAACTGGAATTAAAATAGAAACTTTGGAAGAGATTCATAAAGACCACTTTAGTGCTGTATTAAGTACTCATCTGTCAATAAAACACTGCATTTCATAAGCACTATAGGGCCCTGCTTGCCTAGGAACTGAGCAATTTGACAATCAAAGGAAGGTCAGCCACATGGCAATGAAGAACAATTCCATTAGCCCAGGAAAATATTTTAATAAATCAATTTAATCATAAGACTAAAAAGCAATGGATTATAATCAATAATGTCTCCTATCTGCTCATAATTATGTGGACTACAGACTGGGTGACAGTGATTACACTCTGTTAACTAAACTACAAAAATAGGGGCACCTGGGTGGCTCAGTGGGTTAAAGCCTCTGCCTTCAGCTCAGGTCATGATCCCAGGTCCTGGGACCCAACCCCGTATCGGGCTCTCTGCTCGGTGGGGAGCCTGCTTCCTCTTCTCTCTCTCTCTCTCTCTCTCTGCCTGCCTCTCTGCCTATTTGTGATCTCTCTCTCGTCAAATAAATAAAAAAAATCTTAAAAAAAAAAAAGTTTTTTAACTACAAAAATAATGTCCTGACTAAATACAGAACCATACAAATAACTCCTTGTTTAACTTAATCTCATGTAGTATTGATAACAACACTGCTATAAACACAAGGACTACAAGTACTGTTTGGCTGTTTGCAATGATATACAAATTCAACCTCCCATTAATATGTGATCTTAACATGGAAAATGAACAGTGACTGATTCTTAACCTAACCTTAACAGTGATTAAATTCTTAACCCAAAATAAACTATTAACAGACTATCAAATATAATTACATTAGATTTAATTTTTTTAGTTCAGTGATTTCTACTTTGGTAAAAGCCAAATTTAATTTTTTTGCTACTATCTACCTATAATGGCATAATCTATAAGAAATATACATTTGGTCTTCTCCCCCAACCTCCACAAGAGCTCCCTAGAACCCTTGGAACTTTCTAAATCATAAGAGTATTACAGATGGAAGGATTGTTATTTATAACAATCCCCTTTCAGCCACACAAGAGTTTGCTCATGAGTTAATGACTTTGAGAAAAACCCTCAGGATGAGGACTGGTTGCAAGGGAAAGCAAGCAAGTAATTAAAGGGCTGGAACTTTCAGCTACCTGCATTCTCCCTCCCTCCATATTTGTAGGGAGGGCAGAGGGGCTGGATGTTGAGTTAATTATTAATAGCCAATAATTTAGTCAATCCTACCTATGCAATAAAGCCTCTATAAAAAAAAGCCCCTAGCTGAAGTGTTTTATTTTTACTTTTTCTGGAAGTGTTTTAAAGAGCTTCCAAGTTGGTGAACAAGAATGCATCCATGCTGTGAGGGTAGCACTCCAAACTTTAAGCTCCTGTGCTCAAAACTCTTCCATATCTTGTCCTATATATACCTGTTCATCTGGCTGTTCATTTATTTCTTTAAAATGTGTTTTGTAATAATTTGGTAATGGTAACTAGAGCACTCTTCCAAATTCTGTGAGCCATTCTAGCAAATTATCAAACCCAAGAAGGGGGCTATGAGAACCTCCGATGTATAACCCGTTATTCAGAAGCACAGAAGACAACCTCGACTTGAAATAGTGTCCATTGTGGGAACAGTCTTATGGAACTGAGCCCTGAACCTATGGGATTAGATGCTATCTCCAGGTAGCTGGTATCAGAATTTATTTAAATTGTAGAAAATCAATCTTCTATTGAAGAATTGCCCAGTGTGGGGGGAAAGAACCCCATACATTTGGTAGCCAGAACTGATCTGTGAGCAGCATAGTAGAGAAAAACATTAATTTTCTCCTCCAACTGTAAGGACCTATTTAGCCAGAGCAGCCCTACCTTGGTTGAATAGCCATTTTGTTGTTTATGCAGTAAAACTTAAACTGACCCTGCCCCCACCCCCCAGGGGAACTTACTTCAAAGCAAGACTGAGAAACCAGTCCCAGGTAACAAAGCCCAAATACAAGGGTGGGTCAGGTCAGGTGGAGATAATGCCCAAATGCAGGAAAGAGTCTGGTCAGGTGGAGAGAGCCAATCAGTAGAGCATGCATACTGTTTCCCTAGCTACTAAGAAGTGTGGGCCCTGCCTTTTGGGCACCAATTCTGACCAAGGTGATAGGCTAGTTCAAATGTCTACTATAGGGTAAATGGTAATTCAATTGGTCACTTATGTGTGATCTAGCATGACTGTGCAGCTTTCTCTGTATGTTACAATCTCATTGGCCACCTGTGTGTGGCCAGGCCCAACCACATGGCCTTTGCTCTATAAAAGTTAGTCTGTGAGTCAGGGAGGGGTCACCCTCTCTGTAAGATGCAGCTCCCACCTGTCTGTCTGATGGTCGGTTTGATTCTTGATGCTTGGTGCAAAATAAAGCTTTGCTTGACCTTCACTTTATATCAGTCTCGCTCCTTTGACCAGGGACCCATTATTGGGGGACCCAACATTACTATGTAATAATAAAATATTTAATATGGTAGGAAAAGTTTGAGAATATCCCAAGTTTAGGCACATAGGTCTCCCTACTAAACAAAATCACCAAGTAGTATTAAAAAAGAAGTAAATGTGTATAAAAATGGAAAAAATCTAGAAACAACTTAAACATAGTTCTGGAAAGATACTGCACTCACAAAAATTATTACTCTATCATTAACATCATGTACTTTAGATCAGTTTGTTTCACTTAGCAATAATAACATCATATATAATTTAATATCAAAATCATTTACCATTCTATAAATGTCCCGAGTTTCACTGTGAATAATGAAAAAAGAACAAGATACTTTATTCCAAAAAGAGATTAAGTCTTAATAGAAATGCTGTATCAGTGCTTTTCAAGCTGTATTCTGCAGTGCCTGGTGAATTTTCCTGAAAGGTTTACCTGCCTTAGCCATGGGAGAAGCTAGAGTTCCATTTTCTCAATCTCTTCCTTCCAACACTAATCCTTCCCCATCAAAAAGAACACTATCATTTTTGACTATTTTTCCCATAATCGAGTTTTGCAAAAGATTTTCTTTGGAAAAAAATTCCACCACTAAAATCAAACTATCTAAACCAAATAGTCTGAAAGTTTATGTAGTTAGTAGTTGTTGGTGAGTTAAAGCTTCAACAAGAGTTTGATTTGATTTCATTTTGGTACTTATATACAGCTTAAAGCAACTTAATAATCAAGATTCATTTCAGATACTCAGGAAAAGTAAACACCTTACCCAGTATGACTAGATGATGAAGGTGGTGGCAAGTCTGGTGTAAGAACATAAAGACTGTTGTTTTTTGGCAAATGTAGCGATTTTAAGACGGTCTGGAAAAGAAAAATAAAAGACAAAAAAATGACTGTTGTGGTACATTACTTTTCCCCTAAAGTTCTTAAAACTTTTCAGTATTGTAGTTTTTTGAAGCTTATAACAATTTCCTAAACAGAATAATGCAGCACTATTAAAACCAAGTAACTTGTTTCTCCTATATATACCATAAATAAGCATAAATATGAACATTAAAAAATACAAATGCTTTAGTTCATGATGAGATACAATAGATAAGAACACAGTTGAGAGTCATTAATTTCTTCACGAAGAAGTACATCCTTGAAACTAATATGCACTTCATTCCAGGATTACTTTAGCAAAAAATAGCAATGTGGGTTGTCAGAGATCATAAGACCTAGAAAAGATCATAGGAAGCACCTCAACCCAATGACTTTATAGATGAGGAGTTGGGAGCCTGAGCAGTAAGGTGACTTGGATGAGGTCTCTGTTAAGTGTTACCTAGGTCACTTAACTCTTACTCCAGAGGATTTTTTTGTTAAAATGACCCATCTAGGGTGAAAAAACTACTCTTGGAATACATCTGAGTTACATCTTGAAAACCATACAAAAGTTCACTAAATTTTTTGGCTGTAAAATTACTATATACCTTTCAAATTCCTAACTTGACAGTAAAAACTAACATAGTTCAAACGTTTTTTTTTGGGGGGGGGGGTTGTTTTTTGTTTTTTAAAGTAAGCTCCACACCCAGTGTGAAGTCCAACTTAGGGCACAAACTCACAACCGTGGTGAGATCAAGACATGAGCTGAGATCAAGAATTGAACAGTTAACTGACTCTGCCTCCCAGGTGCCCCTCAAACTTTTTTTTTGACAGCAAAATGCATTAAGAAACACATTTTTTATCTTTCCATTATAATCCAGGGCATACATATTTATTCTACAGATATTTATTGAGCCACCAATTCTGTGTCAGGACTATTCCAAATTCTGAGGATATAGTGATAAACAGAACAGTCTAAATCCCCTGATCTCTCTTATAGAGCTTTACATTTTAGTAGGAATAAATAAGGTAAGTAAGCTATGTCACTGAATATTAAAAAGTGATAATTTCTTGGACTAAAGACAGATCAGAGAAGGGGGGTAAGGAATATGGGGTTAGGAAGTTTTGTAATTTTAAACTGGATGATCAGAGTGGAGCTTACTTGGAGAATGTGAAAACTGAGCAAAGACGTAAAAGGGTGATGAAACAAATCATGAGAAAATAAAGAAAAACAATATTTCGGGCAAAGAAAACACCACAAGATGCTTGACGAATATGTAACTTGATATCCAACGTAACAAGAAGTCAAATGAACACTGGTAGAGGTAAGTCAGAGAGAGAACAGTCACAGTAGGGATAAGAAATGTGTTGAGCTATGGGCTTTGACTTTTACTCTGAATGAAACAGGAAACTACTCGAGTGACACGATCAGATTCACATTTAAAAAGAACTTCTTGGGGCACCTGGGTGGCTCAGTGGGTTAAAGCCTCTGCCTTCGGCTCAGGTCGGGCTCTCTGCTCGGCAGGGAGCCTGCTTCCTCCTCTCCCTCTCTCTGCCTGCCTCTCTGCCTACTTGTGATCTCTGTCTGTCAAATAAATAAATAAAATCTTTAAAAAAAAATAAATAAAATAAAATAAATAAAAAGAACTTCTTTGTCAGCTATGTTGAAAACAGATGGGAAGGGGTTAGCAGTGGAGGGTAGAAGCACACAGAAGGCTAATGGACTTTATGAAGATAAGGGTGATAATGGCTTATGTCAGTGTGATAGTAGAAGTGATGCAAAATAGCTAGATTCTGGATATATTTTGAAGATAGTGCCAAAAGAATTTCTTGACACACTGAATATGGGTTATGACAGAAAGGAGTCAGTAATGACCCTAAAGATTTTAGACTGAACAACTGGAAGAATGAAGTTACTATCAATTGAAATGGGAAAGACTGAAGATGAGGACTTCCATTTTGGGCATGTAAGTTTGAAATGTGTATTAGGCATTTAAGTGAAAAAGACAAGCAGCTGGATATATCAATCTGGAATTTAGGGAACAGGTCCGAGGTGGAGATATCAATTAAAGATATAAAACTGCACATACACATGCACTTAAAAATCATTACATTGGAAAAGATCACCATTGCATTTAGTTATGTGATCATTTCATTAGTACTTTGACAAGAGCACTAACAATTCTTTGCCTAGCCTGGGCTCAGGAGGCCTGGGGAGAAAAAGAGACAAGAAATATAAACAAGCCTTTGGGGGAAGTTTTGTTATTAAGGGGACTAGAGAAATGGAGCAACTGTTGGAAGGGGAAGGGGGATCAAGAGAAAAATGGAAGAAAGAACATCATTTTATGGTTACATTCTTTTAGAGATAATGACCTACTAGAGGAAAACATTGATGATACAGGAAACACATAGAAAAATTAAGAGTGAAGTCCTTGAATAGGCCAGAAGAGATAGAGAATGTAATCCAAAGCAAACATGGTGCCATGGTTTTTGAAAGGACACTGGACAGGCCATCTAGAGTAACAAAAGAGCATGTGTGTAAGTAAACAGAGACGAAGCTGGGAGCTTATAGAACTTTTCTTGTATTGCCTTTGTTTTGTGAGTGAAACAAAACAAGTAGTCAAGCTGAGAGTGAGAATAAGGAGAAGTGCTTTAAAGGTCTAAGGAAAGGACAAGTATAAAATAACCATTTAGGAGTGTGGATAAACCAGGTAAATATACTGTGATTGCCTAGCAACATTAAGAGACTCTCTAAAGATTATGATCATGAATTTAAAGATACACCAATACCACGATTTTGTTTGCCTGCAGCCATATTCAGCCATAAGGCACAGAACAGATGAGTTGGATTTATTGAAAATAAGAATTTTTGTCATACAGGATCCATAAAGAAAAAGTTGAGACTATATGCAAGACAGTGATTATAATGATTAATTGTGGGATTTAATCCACTCTAAGGAAGGAAGAGAGGACATGAAGGAGGTAATGATCATGAACAGATATAGAAACAATGGACCAGAGGCCTAAGTAATGTGGAATGATTGTTGGAGTGAAAGTACCAAAGAAAATGAGCTAGAAAGACAAGAGATGGTAGGCAGAAAATAGAAGTCTGAAATTAAGATGTCAGAATCATAATTAAATAATAGGACCAGGGGAAGATATAGCTGATGCAGGGTAGAGGAAAAGATTTCTGTAGGAAAGAAATTCAAATAACTAAGAGGCCAAGGTACTGAAGAACCACTTACAAAGAGTAAATTACTAAGAATTAAGACAGAGAACAATTATACAACAGGACCTTAAAATTATTTTTTACCTTTCTACCTTTCATTATTTTAATTGTTGGATTACTGATAAATGCTTACTCTTACCACTTGATCAAGTCACTACTTACCTTTTGCCACACCACGACCCAAAGATTTTCCACTAAATCTTCCCCCTCAAATCACATATGGCATGATTATATAAATGGATACTTTCTTTAAGTTCTTTATTCATTCCTTCATTTCACAAACATTTACTCATGGGACTATAGTAGAAATTGCTGGGATGGGACCCTAATTTTATACAGAGGCCTGTTAGAGAAAGTAATGTTTAAACTGAGACCTGAGGATGAAACAGAGCCACCCATGTGAAGAACTGGGGGTAAAGCATTCCAAGCAGTTGAAGGTACAAGTAAAGATATAAAGTGCTTGGGTCTAATAGAAGAATTAAAAGAAGGTTTCTATGGCTGCATCATGGCACGTGATGATAAGAAAGGCTGAAGATGAGGTCATAGAGGTGAACATTGGGTAAATAATATAATGCCTTTTGAACCATGGTGAGTAGCATGAATTTTATCCAAAGTGCAATAAAAAACTGTTTTAACAGGAGAGTGATATAATTCAATTTATGTTCTTAAAAGATCATTCTGGCTGCCCTGTGGCTAATGTAAGGAAGAACCCAGGAAAGGAAGCTGGAAAAACAATGATGAAGCTATTACACTGTTCTGGGCAAGATGCTAATGGCCTAGGCAGCTCAATAAAAATACTGAAAAGTGATCAGAGTTGAAATATATTTTGGAGACAGGAGCTATAGGACTTACCACAGAATTAGGTGTTGTTTCAAATGGGAAAAGACTGGATGCCCATATTTTTGGATTCAGCAGTGTCTATATGGTGCTGCTGTTTATTGGGGGTAACTGGTAGAGACATAGCATGGAAAGGAAAACCAAGAGCTCCATTTTAAACATGCTAACTTAGAGATGTCATAAGGTATGCAAGTACAAAGTGAATTATCAATTTGGATACATGAATTCACAGACGTATAACCTGGAAATATAAATTTGGGAGCAATCAGAAAATTAATGGCATAGGAATAGCAGAAATCACCTTAGGAAAAGAGTAGATAGAAATAAGTAACTGAAGATATTGTCAGTAACAAAAGACTATGTTCAAATATTAGAAGAGACTGCTTTAAGAACACTTTCAAAATAACTGCCTTTCTCTACACAAACGACTGAAAAATGCCACGTGCAACAGATGCATATCCATAAATTTCTCAATAAATGAACAAATAAATGATACAGCCATATAAATTAATGCACTTTAGTGTTTTATTTCTACCGAGGTTGTTGATTTACTCAGGGAGCATTTCTTTTTATTTTTAAACCTGTGTTTCAATTACAGTAGCACCAGGGGTCAACAACTATGCCTATGGGACAAATATATCCCGTTGCCTACTCTTAAATGGCCTAAGAAGTTAAGGGTGATTTTCACATCTTTAAATGGGGGGGGGGGGGGGCGCCTGGGTGGCTCAGTGGGTTAAGCCTCTGCCTTCAGCTCAGGTCATGATCTCAGGGTCCTGGGATCGAGCCCCGCATCGGGCTCTCTGCTCAGCAGGGAGCCTGCTTCCTCCTCTCTCTCTCTCTGCCTGCCTCTCTGCCTACTTGTGATCTCTGTCTGTCAAATAAAGAAATAAAAATCTTTTAAAAAAAAAATAAATAAATAAATGGTGGGGGGGGGGAAATCAAAAGAGTAGTTCATGATATGTCAAATTACATAAAATTCAAATTTCTCTGTCCATAAATAAAGATGTATTAGAACACAGTCATGGCTCACTCTTTCACATATTGCCTATGGTTCCTTTCACATTACAACAGCAGAACTAAGTAGCTGCAATGGAGACTGTATTGCCCATAAAGCCTAAAATATTTACAACCTGGTTCCATGAAGAAAGTCTGATATACACCACTAATTTGTATCTAAATTTATAAATACCTTGCTAATGTGAAATTCATATAAATATCTTACTTAAATACTCCAAACACCTCCACATACCATATGAATTCATGTATACATATTTATAGGCACAATGTCTACCAGAAGTCATTGACAAAGAACTGAACCAAAAGTTGAACACTAAGTTTATGCCTAGATACTGAAATATCAAGTTAATAACTATGAAAGGATTTGATTATTATTTGCACTTTAAACATCTAAAACTCTAGAGTTAATTCATTTCTTTCAATCCCTCTCTACTCTCTCTGTCAGACAAAGAAAGAGTGTGTGAAATATTTAATACCTGAAGCTGCTACTGGGTTCTTAAGAACAGCAACTACTGCCTTAAAATTGCAACACTTTATGAAAATTCTTAAAGTACAATTCATTCCATGCACTGGCCATTACCCAAGTAAACAAAGATTCTTATCATTAAATTTTCCAAGTTTAAAAAAATGTCTTATTATTATCTTTATTCCATAATCAATATTTGGCATACATGTATACATTGTGCATGACTTCTTGCAGGCCAGTAAATAATTGTTCAGTAAATTATTCCAGGGTACTTACTGACACCCTATGAGGTTTGATAAAAAAGTAAAAGCTCTCATAAGAGAGTGCCAAACTGGGGCGCCTGGGTGGCTCAGTGGGTTAAGCCGCTGCCTTCGGCTCAGGTCATGATCTCAGGGTCCTGGGATCGAGTCCCGCATCGGGCTCTCTGCTCAGCAGGGAGCCTGCTTCCCTCTCTCTCTCTCTGCCTGCCTCTCCACCTGCTTGTGATTTCTCTCTGTCAAATAAATAAATAAAATCTTAAAAAAAAAAAAAAAAAGAGAGAGTGCCAAACTAACTCCTAAATAACAGAAATAGGAAAAACATGCCATACAGTGTTTTCAATTACATACCTAACTCATTCAAAACTATTGTTGGTTTACCATGAAAATGTTTTTTAACTTGATCAACACTATTTGCGGATTCCTTAAACTAAGTTGCTATTACCAAAATCTACTTCTGTCATATGTATGAAAACTAATAAAAACCAATTTTTATGTATCATTTAGTCAATTGCATGACTTAATTTCCTTTTATTTCTAGGCAATTAAGAAACTCACACTGTCTTCCACATCTCCGGTCTTCCAGCCTTTCAACAGCATTTTAGACACAGGTATCTGAAGTTCATTTTCTAGAATCTGTTTAATCTCTCCTGCATAAATAAGAAAAGACTGAATATTACTAACAAAATAATGTAATCAACATTTATCCATATCCAGGGCTACCAATAATATTAGGCATATGGTACACAATGACATTTGATAAATAAATAAGAATAATTTACATAGTCCAAACTTTAAATCTTAAACAAATGTTGCCCCCTTGAAGAACTCAGGCTTCAAGATTATGACAAAAGACTCTAGAATTAATTAGTTAATTAACTGCAGAGCTCTTTAAAAGAAATAGATACAAGTTTGATTAGAAACAACTTACTTTAAACCAATCAACTGAAAATACCAGTATATACTCAGCATGTGGTAGGAATAGCAGGTAAAGTATAAAACTTGAAGTGATACAGTATAAGCACAGCAGATTTTAGAATGAAGATTTGGGCTGAAGTCTTATCTTCAAGAAATAAATATCTATTCTTATTTTTTGTATCATAAAATGAAGAATAATATTGCTGTTCTTAACTATTTCCAGGGTCTAAGGATAAAAGGAAATTACATCCATGAAAGCAGCTAAAAAAATAAAGTCAATGTATATAATCTAGAAGACAATTTAAACTACATTAAAGAGAAAAGCAACAGAATTTCAGAAAAGAAAAAAAATTGTGTTGGATTAAGTAGAGAAGGCTTTATGAGAGAGATGAGACTTAAACCCAGATTGAAGGATAACTGGGTCATGAAGGAGTGCACACCAAGTTATTCTATTTGATGAAGACAAAAGACTTAAAGGTTAAA
Source organism: Mustela nigripes (assembly GCF_022355385.1). Taxonomy (NCBI): domain Eukaryota; kingdom Metazoa; phylum Chordata; class Mammalia; order Carnivora; family Mustelidae; genus Mustela; species Mustela nigripes. The sequence continues at coordinate 40,230,326 of NC_081570.1, forward strand.
AAGGCAAAAATGAACATGATGCTAATGAAAAACAGTGAGGAATCAAAATTTTCCCAGTGTTCCAGAAACTGTTTTTCAGGAATCAAGTCTACTAATAAATTAATCGGCTAATTTCTAGAACTACAGTATATTAAGCAGATTGTTGAATCAGAATATACAAGCATTGCATATATTTACTTTTATTAGGTTGTTGCTAGTCTATACTTTTTTTTTTTAAAAAGTGTATTTTTAGGGGCGCCTATGTGGCTCAGTGGGTTAAAGCCTCTGCCTTCGGCTCAGGTCACGATCCCAGGATCCTGGGATTGAGCCGCGCATTGGGCTCTCTGCTCCACAGAGAGCTTGCTTCCTCCTCTCTCTCTGTCTGCTTCTCTGTGATCTCTATCTGTCAAATAAATAAATAAAATCTTAAAAAATAAAAAATAAAAAAGTGTATTTTTAAGAGTATACTTTTTCATACTTTATTTTTGGAGAGAAAGAGAGTGCATGAGCAGGGAAAGGGGCAAACGGAGGGGGAAAGAATCTTAAGCAGGCTTTACATCCAGCATGGAACTCTATGTAGGCTCAAACTCATGACCCTGAGATCACGGCCTGAGCTGAAATCAAAAGTTGGATGTTGGGGCATCTTGGTGGCTTAGTAGGTTAAAGCCTCTGCCTTTGGCTCAGGTCATGATCCCAGGGTCCTGGGATTGAGCCCTGAATCAGGCTCTCTGCTCAGCAGGAAGCCTGCTTCTCCCTCTCCCTCTGCCTACCTCTCTGCCTACTTGTGATCTCTGTCTGTCAAATAAATAAATAAAATCTTTAAAAAGAAAAAAGGCCCCTGCTTAAAAAAAAAAGTTGGATGTTTAACTGACTGAGTCATCCACACACCCCTAGTCTATACTTTCAGATAAACACATAACTCAACCCCATTTATAGTAAGTGACTGAATACTGAAAAACCTGATTATGTTATATATTAAAAGAGGAAAAATATTCCATGCTGACAAACGAAGGGGGAAAAAACTTATGCTACACAGTACTATGGAAATACAGGTGCCAAAGTAAGCAGTACTATAATTAAATGCTTCATGGCCTTAGTGACAAAGTCTTACTTCCCCCAAAAAAATTCCTATCTGGGCACTTTTGATAGTGACTAAATGTCATAATATATTTTACAAGCACAAACCTTTATCAACTTTAGACTTTGAAAATGTCACTGCTGACAAAGAATTTATGGAAACAGTAGGAAAATGAGCCATACTTTTTATATCAAATACATATAAACATTGACTTTTCATTTATGGACTTTTCATTTATGGCTAGTATTTCTAGAGCTCTCCTTGCCTGGAACTGAGCTTATGCTCTTTCAATTCCACCCAGTACTTTCCTCTTAGAAACTGACCTTCACCTGACAGTTTCTACTTAGACTCCTGGAGATACTCTTAGCATTTATAATCTAAGAGAAGTTTCTTAAAGAAAAAAACAAAAATAGATTTTAAGTTGAAGTTGCAGTTACTCTTTGCAACAAGTTTGGATAACATATAAAAAGTTTAATTCCACAGGAAGAGAAGAATGGAAAACAAAACCAGAATTTTGACAGCTGCCTGAGTTCCTCATATTTTAAAAATTTATTCTGTTGGTCTCAATATCTTCTTTTGTAAAGAAGGGATAATTATAGTACCAACACTTAATTGGGTTTCTGCACTAAATCACAGAAGACATGGAAATATTTTGTATTAGTGTATGTTTCAAAAAATGTTGATTATTTTGATTTGTATTAACTTAGGTAATACACACATAAATGTCTAGTATAGTATTTGGCCAGAATAGATTCTAAATAAACAGTAATTATTGTTTTAGGGATATCCAAAATAATTTAGGTCAGTGAAGTACTAGAATGCAGCAAGTTTCAGAGCCAGTATGTGTATCTGGGTCTTTCTGACACCAAAGATCTTAACACAAAATGGCACTGCCACTACAGCACCCTAGTATGTCACTTAGAAAAATGTGCAGATATGCAGATGTCATTAAGAGCAGTCCACTGAACTTGCAAACCATATATCTGATAGGGCGTCAATATCCAAAATATATAAACAACTCACAACATAATACCAAAACACTTATATACATACATACATACATATATACACACACACACCCACACATACTCCAATTAAAAATGGTCAAGGGTGTCTGGGTAGCTCAGGTGCTTAAGCATCCAGCTCTTGGTTTCAGCTGAGGTCATGATCTCAGGGTTCTGGGATCATGCCGTGTTAGGCTCCACACTCAGTGGAAAGTCTGCTTAAGGATTCTCTCCCTCTTCTCTGTCCCTTCCCTTGTTCTTTCTCACTCTCTAAAATAAATGAAACAAATCTTTTTTTAAAAAAAATAGGCAAAGGACCTGAACAGATACTCTTCCAAAAAAGATATACAAATGGCCAACAGGTAAATGAAAAGATGCTCAGCATCACTAATTATTAGGGAAATGAAAGTCAAAACCACAATGAGATATCACCTCATGCCTACTAGAATGGCTTCTATCAAAAAGACGAACAATAACAAATTCTACAAAGATTGGAGAAAAGGGAACCCTTTTACACTTCTGGTAGAATTGTAAATTAGTACAAGCACTAGAGAAAACAGCATGGAGCGTTCTCAAAAAATTAAAAACAGAACTACCGTATCATCCAGCAATATAACAACAACAACAACAACAAAAAACCCACAACACTGCATCAAAGAGCTATCTACACCCCCATGTTCAAAGCAGCATTATCTACAACAGCCAAAATACTGAACCTAATTGTCCAATGATGGATGAATGAATAAAGAAGTTGAGGAGGCTTTATTATATATATACATATAATAAAATTCACCCATGAATTTTGACAATATATTCACCACTGTAACCACTACCACAATTAGGATAAAGGACATTTCCTCTATCACAGAAAGATACTCATACCTCTTTGAAACAAAAACCTTCTCTCACCCAACCACTGACCTTTCTTCTCACTCTAAAGATTAGTTCTGTTATCTTTTATGCCTGGGTTCTTTTGCTCTACTTAATGTTTTTGACATTCAGCTACACTGTTGCATGTACCAATAAGTTTATTTTTCATTATTTAGTAGTATTTCATTACATTGTAAGGTAGGCAGCTTCTGAAATGGCTTCCAATGTTCCCCACCCTTATGGTATTCATGCCCTTTGTAATTCCCTCTCCCATGAGTGTGTACCAAGTTACTTGGTACCAAGTTACTTCAATGAAGTACCAAGTTACTTCAATGAAGCAAATATAATAATGGTGATGGGATGTGACTAATGAGACAGGTTTTAAGACTATGGTCTCCACAAACCATAAGTGACTCTTAATCTCACAAAACAAACTGAGGGTTGCTGAGGGGAGGGGGTTCGGGAGAGGCGGGTTGGGTTATCGACATTGGGGAGGGTATGCGCTATGGTGAGTGCTGTGAAGTGTGTAAACCTGGCAATCCATAGAACTGTACCCCTGGGGATAAAAATACATTATATATTTATAAAAAATAATAATAAGTTTAAAATTTTAATTAAAAGAAAAAAAAGACTATGGTCTCCATCTTGCTACACTCTCTCTCTCTCTTGCCCTTTACTTGTTCTCTCTGATGAGAAAGCAAACTGGTATAGAGAGAGGCAAACACAGTAAGGAATAGAGGGCAGCCTCCAACCAAGACTGAGTGAAGAGCTGAGTCTCTTGGTTCAATAGCCCACATGGAAATGAATCTGTCAGCAACCACATCAATGATCTCAAAAGTTTATATTTCCCTGAGATGAACCTTGAGATGACAAACTGATTACAGCTTAGCTAAGCCACACCTGGATTCCTTATCTATACAAATGGTGAGATAACAAATTTTCTTAACCAGCTAAATTTTGAGTCATTTGTTACACAGCAACAAATAAAATACATATGGATATTGCAGTATTTGTTTATACATTCTCCAGCTGATGAACATTGGCAGTGTTTATATTTTTTCCCTAGTGCAAATAAAGCTATGATGAACATTGTGTAAACCCTTTTGTAAATATGTGTTGATTTCTCTTGAACAAATACTTGAGAATGGAATTGCTAGACTGTATGATTAACTTTATTTTTAAAACCGCCAAACTGTTTTCCCAAGTGATTATACCATTACGAATTCCAACGAAGTTCCAATGGCTGCATATCACTATCAACAAAAAAGAATTTTTTGTCCTTTTAATTTTAGCCATTCCGGTGGCTATGGTTTCTAAATGTGGCTTTAATTTATATTCTCTGATGATTAATAATAACTAATGACACTGATCTTCTTCTTGTGTGCTTCAAGGATAATGCATATCTTCTATAAAGCACTGAATAGATGTGCTACAAGTGGACCTTGCATTGTTCTTAATCTTAGGAGGGAAGAATTTGGTTTTTAATTATCAAGTATTATATTAGTTATATGTTCTTCAGCAATGTGTTTTATGAGGTTGACAAAGTTTCCCTCTATTCTTACTAGTTGTTTGTTGTTGTTGTTGTTGTTGTTTTAATTTTTCAACATGAATGGGTGTTGAGTGCTTTTTCTTCCACCTACTGAAATGATCAGATGAATTTTCTCACTTATTATTCTAATACTGTGAATTACAAAAATAAATTATAAGCTGTTAAGCAAGCTTTGCATTCCTGGATAACCTCACTTGACCATGAGGTATATTATATACTTATGTATGTATTTTATTGTATTTTACTAAATTTAACTTGCAAATTCTTTTTTAAGATTCTATTTATTTATTTGAGAGCATGTGAGCAGGAGAGCTCAAGAGCGGGGTCAGGGGCAGAGGGAGAAAGACAAGCAAGCCATATGCTGAGCACAGAGCCCAACTTGGGGCTTGATCTCATGAAACTGAGATCATGACCTGAGCCAAAATCAAGAGTTGGACCTTAACCAACTGAGCCACCCAGGCACCCCAACCTGCAAATATTTTGTAAAGAACTTTTCTGCCTCTATAATTTTAAGAAATATTGGTCTGTAGCTTTCTTTTCCTGTAATGTCTTTGTCTGGTTTTAGTATTAGAGTAATGTTGATTTCATGAAATGAATTAAGAAATACTCTATTTTTGAATGATTGCTAGTATTTCTTCCTTTAATATTAGATAGAGTTTATCAGTGAAGACATGAAATATCTGGTTTGCTTTTGGGGGATGTTTTTGATTATCAACTCAATTTATATACTGGATACACACCTACTCAGATTTTTTATTTTTTCTTCTGTTGGCTATATTTTGTACCTTTAAAATAATCTTCATAGCTACTTAAAGTTTGATGTATCTTTTAAATTTACTGGCATAAATTTGTTCTTGATGTTGCCTTATAGCCCATTTAATGTCTATAGGTTCCTTTCACTTCCAATATGAACAACTTGTGCATTCTTTCTTTTGTTCTTATTCACAGTAGCAAGTGAATTATCAATTCTATTCATCTTCTCAAAAAAAGCTGTAAGTTTTATTTTGTTCATTTTCTCTACTATTTATCCATTCTCTGCTTTATAGATTTCTGCTTGTGTGTATACACATACATAATTTGCCTCCTTTTACAGTTACTTTGGAATTTTATTTGTTCTCCTTTTTTAAAAAGATTATTTATTTATTTTTTTTTTTTTATTTGACAGACAGAGATCGCAAGTAGGCAGAGAGGCAGACAGAGAGAGAGAGAGATAGAGAGGAAGAAGCAGGCTCCCCACTGAGCAGAAAGCCCGATGTGGGGCTCAATCCCAGGACCCTGGAATCATGACCTGAGCTGATGGCAGATGCTTTAACCCACTGAGCCACCCAGGTGCCCCTTATTTGCTCTTTTTAAACAAAAATTAATATCTTCATTATGATTGGCAGGAAATAAACTGCACATATTTAAAATCTACAATCTCATAAGTGTTGACAAATACATCCAAAAGGTGAAATTCATCATAATCAAGATTATAAATTTAGGGGCACCTGGGTGGCTCTGTTGTTAAGCCTCTGCCTTCAGCTTGGGTCGAGCCCTGCCTCAGGCTGCCTGCTCACCTGGAAGCCTGCCTGCTTCTCCCTCTCCCACTCCCCTTGCTTGTGTTCCCTCTCTTGCTGTGTCTCTCTCAGTCAAATAAATAAAATCTTTAAAAAAAAAAAAATAAGGTTGTAAATTTATCCATTACTCCCCCCCCACCAAGGTTTTTTATGCCCCTTGGTAATTCCTCTATATCTCCTTACTTCATCCCCAGAGAACTGCTGATTTAATTTCTGTAACTATGGTTTAGTTAGCATTACCTAAGATTTTCTATAAATGGAATTGCATAATATATTTTTTAAATCTGGCTTCCTTCACTCAAAAAAGTCTGAGATTCTCTCACATGGTTGTGTGTAACAAGACTTTTATCACTAAGTACTATTAAATTATATAGATATACAACAATGTGTTTATCCATCTACTGGTTTATGGGTATTTGGAGTTATCTACGTTTGGTGCTTTTACAAATAAATTGCCATAAACAACAGTGTATATAGTTTTTATAGACACGTTTTCATTTCTCTTGGGTAAATACTTAGAAGAGGAAAGGCCATTGTATAATAACTTTGTAGGAAACTGCCACTCTTTGCTGAAGTGGTTTCTATTGTGATGTCTTCAAATTTACTAATCTTTTCTTCTTCACTGTCTAATCTGTTAATCCCATCTGGTAAAATTTTTCATCTCAGACATCATGGTCTTCAGCTCTAGACACTCAGTTTGGGTCATTTTAATATTTCCAATGACTTATTTTAAATCTTTCCTCTTTTTTATTTTTATATTTTTTATAATTACAATAGACATTTATTTAAAGTAATACATTTGCAGCTTAAATAGTTCTAAATTGTACATTTCATGTTTACTCAACATCTTAAAATTATTTGTAGGACAGGTGCTACCACAGATTTTAATTCTATGATTATTTCTTTGCCCATCTCTTTCTTCCCCAAATAACTTCTTTCAGATATGGTTCAAGGTAGAATTTATCCTCTTCATATTCTGTCCACTGCTCTTTAGGCAAAATCTGCTGCCTCATAGTCAGGCCTAGTACTCTCTTAATGCGAAACATCCTGTCATTATAAAGGTTCCCAAGAACTCTTCTTATGGTCTCTTTCACATTATCATTCTCATATATCATTTTGCATTAACCCCAGCTTATTGAACTCTGCCACCACAGGCAACCACAAGCCTGCTCACATTTTTTACCCTTTTCCACTCTCTTTTAAATGTAAGTGTAAGAGAGTTAAAAAACCATTTTAATGTCTGTACCTGCTAATTCCAAAATCTATGTCAGTTCTGAGTTGCTTTTAATTACTCTCCTCATTATGGGCCAGGTTTTTCTGCATCTTTGAATGACTGGCAATTTTTATTGGATGCCAGACATTGTGAATTTTGCTTCGATGAGCAATGAATACTTTTTTATTCCTATAAATATTCTCGGGCTTTGTTCTAAAATACAGGTAAGTAACTTGGAAACAGTTCAATGTGCTTGGGTCTTGCTACTAAGATGTCAGAGAGTATCATCCAAATAGTATTTAATCTAATGCTAACTATTCCGATACCAATGCAAAAGCCTTGAGGTTTTCCAATTCAGCATGTGAGCACAGACACTATTCCTAATAGTATTCCTTCTAAGCCTTTTGGGTAGTTTATTTAGCTGTTTTGGGAGTGAAGGGAAATCCTGTTGCTCTAACTGGAAGGAGGGGAGGGGACACTTTTCCTATTTCTTAGTAGAAGGGCTGAACATTGCTTCTAGAACTTCCTTTTTTTGTAATTAAGCATTTGAACTACAAATTTCCCACTCAATACCACTTTGTCAGCATCAAACAAATGCTGATATGCCATGTTTCCATCTTAATTCAGTTCAACATATTTTCTAATTTTTTTTGTGATTCCTTCTTCGACCTTTGGTTTATTTAGAAATGCTGTTTAATTTCCAAATATATCAGAATTTTCCAGACTCTTGATTTCTATTAATTCTACTACTGTCAGAGAACACACATCACATGATTTTTATAAACTTTTAGTGAGTTGTTTTATGGGTGAGTATATTTTCTGCCTTAATGAACGTACCAACTGCACATGAAAAGAATATGTATTTTGCTGTGGTTATGAGGAGTCTACAACACTTCAAATAGGTCAAATTGGTTGATATGTTGTTCATATTGCTGTTGTTCTGAACATTTACTATTAGAAAGGAAGTGGACCTTGCATTGTTCTTAATCTTAGGAGGGAAGAATTTGGTTTTTAATTATCAAGTATTATATTAGTTATATGTTCTTCAGCAATGTGTTTTATGAGGTTGACAAAGTTTTATGAGGTTGACAAAGCTGTACTCTCCAATTACCACTGTGGATTTGTCCTTTTTTCATATCAGTTCTATCAGGTTTTGTTTCATATACTTTCAAACTCTGTTATTAGATATGTGCATATTTATGATAGTATGTCTTTGTGATGACTGTGATGAGTTGCCATGTTCATCACAAAATGTGTCCATTTGGCCTTAATAATACTCCTTGTCCAGAAGTCTACTTCATTTAATATCAACATAATAAAATGTTACTAACATTTCATATACTGATTAGCATTTTCCTATGTACATTTTAATAAAGTAGGTTTCTTGTACATACATATTTCATTTTCCTTTTTTATCCAGTCTCACAATTTCTACTTCCTAGTAAGAATGTGAGACAGGGACACCTGGGTGGCTCAGTCAGTTGAGCTTCTGACTCTTGGTTTCCATTCCAGTCATGATCTCAGGGTCAGGGAATGAGCTATGTCAGGCTCCCAGCTTGGTGCAGAGTCTGTTTGGGAGTCCTTCCCTTCTTCCTCTCCCTCCCCTCTTACCCCTCCCCAAATGCATGGGTACAGGTGTATGCTCTAAAATAAATAAATAAAATATTTTAAAAAAAAGAATGTGAGATAATTTATATTAATTGTAGTTATGGTCTTATTGCTTTTATATTCATCCTATCTTATTTTTTGTTTTATTATCTCTTTCTACCTTCATTTCAATTTACTATTTTTAGGTATTCCCTTTCATTTCAACCCTTGGCTTAATAACTATAATCTGCATTTCACTGTTGTAGTGATTGCTCCTAGGTTTACAATTTGAATTTTTTTTTAAAGATTTTATTTATTTATTTGACAGAGAGAGAGGGATCACAAGTAGGCAGAAAGGCAGGCAGAGAGAGGGGGGAGGCAGGCTCCCTGCTGAGCTGAGAGCCCAATGTGGAATTCGATCCCAGGACCCTGAGACCATGACCTGAACCGAAAGCAGAGGCTTAACCCACTGAGCCACCCAGGCGCCCCTACAATTTGAATTTTTATCTATTTTTTTAAGTAGGCTCCATGTCCAGTGGGGAGCCCAAAACAGGGCTTAACTTCATGACCCTGAGTTCAAGACCTGAGCTGAGACCAAGAGTCAGAACTTTAACTGACTGAGTCACCCAGGTACCCCAATATGTACTTTTAACTTAATACAGTCTGCTTTAAATAATACAGGACTTATCTTATAACAGTATATTTATATTTTCCTTTCCTGTTGTGTTAGTGTTTTCATACATTTCATACATTTACTTCTACATAATTCATAAATGCCACAATATACTGCAATTACTTTCACTTTTCAAACATCAATCTTTTTAAAAATTAAAAATAAAAAAATTTCCCAAATATTTACAATTTCTGGTTGTATTTATTTGTGTTGATCAATTTTCCATCTCTTATCATTTGTATTATTTGTGTTGATCAATTTTCCATCTCTTATCATTTCCTTAAAGCCTAAGAAACTTTCTTTAACATTTCTTCAAGTTTCTGTGTGCAAAATATCATTTAGTCTTCATTTCTAAAAGATACTTTTGTGGAATACAGCATTCTAAGTTAACATTTTATTCCTTTAGCACTTAAAAATATCACTGACTTGTACTGGCTCTGATAAGAAGTCTGGTCTCTAATCACTATTTTTAAACGTTTCCCTATATGCAATTTGTCTTTGTTTTCTCACCTCTGCTACTTTCAAATTTTTTGTGCTATTGATTTACAATTTTATTATGATGTACCTTGATATGGTTTCCCTTGAGTTACTCCTGATGGAGTTCCTAAGCTGCTTATATCTGTAAGTTTATATTTTTCATGAAATTTAGGTAGTTTTCTGCTGTTCTTTAAAATTCCCCCATTTCTAACTAGCTCCTCTAATTCAGGAACTTTTTTAAAAATATTTTATTTATTTATTTGACAGACAGAGATCACAAGTAGGCAGAGAGGGAGGCAGAGAGAGATAGGGGAAAGCAGGCTCCCCACTGAGCAGAGAGCCCGATAGAGGGCTCGATCCCAGGACCCTGGGATCATGACCTGGGCCGAAGGCAGAGGCTTTA
>NC_081570.1:40250714-40302433 GCF_022355385.1 Mustela nigripes
TGCTTTGGTGAGTGCTGTGAAGTGTGTAAACCTGGTGATTCACAGACCTGTACCCCTGGGGATAAAAATATATGTTTATAAAAAATAAAAAATTAAAAAAAAAAAGAAAGAGAAATCAAGGAATCAATCCCATTTACAATTGCACCAAAAGCCATAAGATACCTAGGAATAAACCTAACCGAAGAAGTTAAGGATCTGTACTCTAGAATCTATAGAACACTTAAGAAAGAAACTGAGGATGACAGAAAGAGATGGAAAAACAGTCCATGCTCATGGATTGGAACAATAAACACTATAAAAATGTCTATATTGCCCAGAGCAATATGCACTTTCAATGTAATCCCTATCAAAATACCATCGGCACTTTTCATAGAACTGGAACAAACAATCCTAAAATTTGTACGGAACCAGAAAAGACCCCAAATCACCAGGGGATTGCTGAAAAAGAAAAGCAAAGCTGGGGGCATCACAATGCCTGACTTCAAACTATATTACAAAGCTGTGATCCTCAAGACAGCATGGTATTGGCACAAAAACAGACACATATATCAGTGGAACAGAACAGAGACCCCAGAAGTGGATCCTCAACTCTATGGTCAACTAATCTTTTACAAATCAGGAAATACCTAATGCAAAAAAGGCAGTCTCTTCAATAAATGGTGCTATGAAAATTGGACAGCCACATGCAAAAGAATGAAATTGGGCCATTCTCTTACATCATACACAAAGATAAACCCAAATAACTATTTCATAGAGATTAGAAAATCATCTACTGAAGCTGAATATTCCAGTGAATTTTAATTTAACAATACCAAAATCTTGCTGATGTGGTTTCAGATTTTACATTGCCAATAATCTTTAAGAAATTACCAATTACCAGGCTTTGATTGTAGTATCAAATAATATCAAATAAAACTGTAAGAATATTATCTGAAAAGGCTATTACAATACTCCTCTTTTCTCCAATTATGTATCAGTTGGTGACACAATTTCTTCACATACTTAACAGAAACAACATACTACAACAGAATGAACAAAGTAGCAGATCTAAGAATCTAGCTATCTTCTACATAGACATTGAAGAGTTGGTAAAAAATGGAAAACAATGTCCCCTTTCTCTTTTTTTATTTTGTAAAAGTAATTATTTTTCATACAGAATCTTATTTATGTCAACATATAATGAGTTCTAGTTTATTTATCAATAAATAAATTTTTTAAAAATTTCTCAGTTTCAATTAGTAACAAAATACTCTGGAGTGTCTACTGTCACGGAGTTGTCAAGGAGTTGTTCAAGTTGGCCTACGATATACAAATTCAGCCAAAGATTTGGGCGGAGCACAATCCAGACTTCTAGAGTTTTTCTCCATGTAGCTCTCTTTTCTTTAGTATTCTGCCCAGAACATTCCAATCATTTAAGCATTATAGATCTCTGAGCCCTTTTTTTCATCTCAACAAGACTATTAGGTTCTGTTTGGGTTCCCTTCTGTAAACAATGGCCTAGAAATTTTCTCCATGCAGAAATCAGAAGAAACTATTAAGCTCACCTGTTTGTTTCCATTTTCTCAGGTATCACAGGTCTGTTATGTTGCCTGTTGTCCAATACCCAAAGAGAACTGTTTCACATATTTTGTCCACTGTTGTGGGTGCTTTCAGCAGGCACCACACCAGTTACTCCATTAGTGGCAGAAACTGAAATTCTTATAATTTTTATTTCTCAAAGTTACTGCCAGCAAAGTTACTCCCAATGCTTTCCCAGGTTTGAAAAGTTTCATAAAAACTAACCAATCACAGATGTAGCTCATGAAAGTATATTCAGCTATTGTTGGGCACATTAATTCTATTTTACCCAATAATGCCTACCTTTACATTGGAAATTATTATGTTTTATATTCATGTGGTTTTATATTAACATGAACCATAAATTATTCCATCTATCAATTTATTCTATACATGAATAAGGATATTACAAACACTGCTCTGAGTATAATTATCTTCACTTTTTTTTTTTTTTAATATTTATTTGGGGACGCCTGGGTGGCTCAGTTGGTTAAGCAGCTGCCTTCAGCTCAGGTCATGATCCCAGCATCCTGGGATCGAGTTCCACATCGGGCTCCTTGCTCAGCAGGGAGCCTGCTTCTCCCTCTGCCTCTGCCTGTCATTCTGTCTGCCTGTGCTTGTTCTCTCTCCCTCTCTCTCTCTCTCTGACAAATAAATAAAATCTTAAAAAAAAAAAAAAAAAGATTTATTTGAAGGGCACCTGGGTGGCTCAGTGAGTTAACCATCTGCCTTCAGCTCAGGTCATGATCCTGGGGTCCTGGGATCGAGTCCCACATAGGGCTCCCTGCTCAGTAGGGATTTTGGTTCTACCTCTGCCGCTCCCCCTGCTTGTGCTCTCAATCTCTCATAAATAAATAAAATCTTAAAAAAAAAAAAAAAGGAAGGAAAGGAGGGAGGGAGGGAGGGGGGGAGGGGGGGGGGGAAAGGGGGAGGGAGGGAGGAAAGGAAGGAAGGAAGGAAGGAAAGAAGGAAAGAGAGAGAGAGAAAGAAAGAAAGAAAGAAAGAAAGAAAGAAAGAAAGAAAGAAAGAAAGAAATCATTCTTAAAAAAAGATGTATTTATTTGATAAAAAGAGAGAAAGCATGACTTGGGGGAGGAGCAGTAGGAGAGGGAGAGAATCTTTAAGCAGACTCCCTGCTGAGCACTGAGCCTGATGCAGGACTCCCAGGACCCTAAGATCATGACCTGAGCCAAAATCAAGAGTCAGACACTCAAATGACTGAGCCACCAGGCACTCCATTTCGCTTTTTTTGTTTTAACAGCAACATTTCTCTAGTTTTCCAGTTTCTATGACAAGAAAGCTAAAAAAGAAAAAGGAAAGAAAAAAAAAGACTACCTCACACCACAGTCAGCAATTAGTCTAAACAGATTTTGGCCTGCCCAACAGAGAAATCATTAACAAGATGTCATTTAGTCTGTTACACTACCGTAAACTGAAAACAAATTTATAAACACTTTATCTGCCATTTAAATGCCTAAGAAACAGACATTTTATGTAGCTGTTTTTATCTTCCTTCAGATTCCCAAGTTTTAACAAATATTGTCTAAAAAACTTACTACCTTCTTTCAAGTCATTTGGGAGAAATACGTACTATTAGACCTTTATAGTTTGTAAAGGCAACTAAATATGGGATGAAGAAAAAGAGGATTCTATCAATATAAAACAAATGGCTATTAATACATTCCAATTAATTCCTCTCACAGAGGAAAAGATGTAGTGAAAACTAGATACAAGGACTGTAATAACTTCCAAGCAGAATACAGAACATTGTTGCCATGCTATGATCACTAGGATATAAAACATTATCCCAGTTCAATCACTAGGTAACTATTATTAAGGCAAATTGAACGCTCTCTCTGGGCCTCAAATTCCACATTAATTAAAAAAAAAAAAAAGCTATGAATGTATTTCATGTTAAGGACGCTGGTAATGCCACCTGTTGCCATTTTTTTACTTAAGTGACAGCACAAAGTGGCACCAAAATATTAAAACTGCCCCCCAAAAATGAGAGCCTATTTCAGTAGACACAATAAGGAAATCAAACCTGTCACCTAGAAGAAAAAAATGTGTAATAATGTATCATATGTATTTTTCAGAAGCACAGTCCTCAAAAGTGAAGTCTCCCCTTTATTCTACAGACATGTTTACAAGTCAGAAATCTTTTAGTGCTTCCTATCACTTCCTTCTTTCAAACACTATAAGCTATTAGTCCCTACAAATACTTGTTTGAACTATCAAAGCTATTTTTTTTAGGAAAATCAGATTAAGAGTCTATATCAAAAGAAGCACATTACACTATCTAGGGATTCTGAGACAAATGGTTTCCTGAAAATTCTGCTCATTTTTATAGCTATTTATAGTGTGTCACTGGGTTCTGCATGTACTTGAGATTACACCCAACAATGCATAAAAACACTCTCTCAGACTACTCTAAAAGCGAATGTGTCTGTGAGATTAAATGGCATAGGTCTTTATTTCTCCCTGAACATTGAAAGAAACATAAAGATTATAATTAATAGGTAAGGGAAGTACACACAGTAAGTTTTTAGGGAGGAAAAGTTCAGGTTTTATGAAGCATACTGGTCAGTAACAATAATCAAATAATTTTCATTGTGACTCTGTTGCTATTTACCTCTTTGCTTCTTGTACTATAGAGCCTCTGGCCAAACAAAGACACTCTGTGCTTGCCATCCATACCAGAAAATTATTTTAAGTTTAGTGGACAGAGACTGGGCTGAACATAAAAAGACATTCACTATCTATTTTAGGGTCTACTAACTACTATGGGGCCATGGCAGGGTAGCCTTCCTGAGTTTTAAGGTTTTGTATCTGTAAAATAAAGCAGCTAGACTAAATAGCTTCTAACACCTCTTCCAGATCTAAAACCTCATATTCATGTTATATTCACTAAATGTAAGGCATTAAGTTTAGCACTCTGAAGAATACAAAAACTGAATAGTAAGTCAGGATGGAAAGGGCTTCCTAACTACCACCATAAAGGGAAAAACTTGGAGAAAAAGTCCACTATTGCCAAAATAAGAATTTCCTTCTCTCCAAAAGCACAATAAAATAAAAATGTAAATTAGGAAAATATCTGCAAAACAGATAATGAATAAAAGGTTAATCTCATTCATATAAAAAGGTTTTATAAAATTTTTAACTCAGTAGCAATATATAAACTCACATATAAAAGAGCCAATAAACCCAGTGAAGTATTAACTCATTAGTAGTGAAAGAAAAGTGAATTGAAAACAAAAGATATTAATTTCTAATCTGGCAAACTGGTTTTTTTTTTCTTTTCTTTATTATGGTAAAACGTACATACCATCAAATGCTCCACTCTAACCATTTTAAAGTGTGCAGTTCAGTGGCATTAAGTAATTTCACACTGTGCAACTCACCACCATCCATCTCCAGAATGTACTCATTACTCTACACTAAAACTCTGTACCCATTAAACAGTAACGCCCTCTTCCAAACTCGCCCAACGCTTGGTAACCACTATTTTATTTGCTAGAATTTGACTATTATCAGTAGCTCTTATAAATGAAATATGTCTTTTTGTGTCTGGCTCATTTCATTTAGCATGTCTTCAACTGTCATCCATGTTGTAGCATAAGGCAGAATTTCATTCCTTTTTAAAGCTGAATATTCTATTGTAGGTATAAACCACATTTTGCTTATCTATTTATCAGCTGGCTGATGGTCCCCTGGGATGCTTCTACTCTTTTTTTTTTTTTAAGATTTATTTATTTGAAAGAGAGAGCAAGCACACACGTGTGAGTAGGGGGATGGGGCAGAGGAAGAGAATCTCAAGCAGACTCCCTGCTAAGCATAGGGCCTGATGCAGGGCTTGATTCCACAACCCCAAGATCATAACCTAAGCCGAAATCAAGAGTTGGACACCCAACTAAGCCACCCAGGTGTCCTGTGATGCTTTTACTTCTCATTCTATTCTTCTGTAAATGTCCCTGCTTTCAATTCTCCTGGGTATATACTCAGAAATGGGATTAATAGATTATATGGTAATTCTATGTTTAACTTTCCAAGGAACTGTTATACTGTGTCCCCAGTGGTTCCACCATTTTATACTCTCATCAGCAGTGAACAAGGGTTCCAAAATCTCCTTATCTTTATCAACTCTTGCTACTTTCTGTTGTTTTGATAAAAGAAAGCCTGATGGGTGTGAAGTGGTATCTCATTTTGGTTTTGATCTGGATTTTCCAAATGATTCATAATGTTCAACATATTTTCATGTACTTATTGGCCATTTGTATAACTTCCTGAGAGAAATATCTACTCAAGTCCTTTGCTCATTGTTTGTTTCATTTTTATTTATTCCTAATTTAGTTTTCAATTGATATTTTAATTTAAATTCAATTTAATTAACATATGCTGTATTACTAGTTTCAGGGATAGAATTTAGTGATTCGTCAATTGCATACAACACCCAATGCTCATTACTTCAAGTGCCCTCCCTAATGCCCCTCACCCAATTACCCCTCCCCACCCACCTCCCCTCCAGCAACCTTCAGTTTGTTAAGAGTTAAGAGCCTCTTATGGTTTGCCTCCCTCTCTGTTTTCATCTTATTTTATTTTGCTTTCCCTTCCCCTTATGGTCATCTGTTTCTTAAATCCACATATGAGTGAATGCATATGGTATTTACCTTTCTCTGAATGACTTATTGCTTAGCATAATACCCTCTAGTTCCATCCACATCATTGCAAATGGCAAGATTTCATTCTTCTTGATGGCTGAGTAATACTCCTGTGTGTGTGTGTGTGTGTGTGTGTGTGTGCGCGCGCGCACGCGCGCGCACGCACGTCTGCCACCTCTTCTTTATCCACAAGTGGGCTCCTTCCATAGCTTGACTATTGTGGACACTGCTGCTATAAACACCGGGGTGCAGATGCCCCTTAAATCACTACATTTGTATCATTTGGATAAATACCTAGTAGTGCAATTGCTGGGTCATAGGGTAGTTCTATTTTAACTTTTTGAAGAACCTCCATATTGTTTTCCAGTGTGGCTACATCAGTTTCTATTCCCACCAACAGTTAAGAGGGGTCCCCTTTCTCCACATCCCCATAGCATCTACTGTCTCCTGAGCTGTTCATTTTGGCCATCCTGACAGTCATGAGGTGGTATCTCACTGGGGTTCTGATTTATATTTCCCTGATGACAAGTGATATGGAGCATTTTTTCATGTGTCTGTTGGCCATCTGAATGTCTTCTTTGGAGTAGGGTCTGTTCATGTGTTCTGCCCATTTCTTCACTGGATTTTTTGCTTTTTTTGGGTGAGTTGGTAAGTTCTTTAGAGATTCTGGAAACTAGCCCTTTATCTGATACAACATTGCACATATCTTCTCCCATTCTGTAGGTTGCCTTTTAGTTTTGTTGACTATTTCCTTTGCAGTGCAAAAGCTTTTTATCTTGATGAGGTCCCAATAGTTCATTTTTTATTTTGGTTCTCTCACCTTTGAAGATGCATTTAGCCAGAAGAGTTGCTGTGGCTGAGGTCAAAGAGGTTACTTCCTGCGATCTCCTCTAGGATTTTGCAGGATTCCTGCTCATATTTAGGTCTTTCATCCATTTTAAGTTTATTCTTATGTATGATGTAAGAAAGTGTTCCAGTTTCATTCTTTTGCATGTTGCTGTTCAGTTTTCCCAACACCATCTGTTGAAGAGACTTTTTTCCATTGGGCATTCTTTCCTGCTTTGTCAAAGATTAGTTGACCATAGAGTTGAGGGTTCATTTCTGGGTTCTTTATCCTGTTCCAATGATCTATGTGTCTGTTTTTGTGCCAGTACCATAATGTCTTCATGATTACAGCTTTGGAATACAGTTTCACGTACGGAATTATGAGGCCTCCGGCATTGGTTTTCTTTTTCAACTCTCCTTTGGCTATTCAGGGTCTTTTCAATTTTACGATTGTTTGTTCCAGCTCTATAAAAAATGCTGATGGTATTTTGAGAGGGATTGCATTGAAAGTATAGATATCTTTGGGCATCCTAGACATTTTAACAAAAATATCTGTTCTTCCAATCCATGAGCATGGAGTATTTTTCCATTTCCATCTTCCTCAATTTGTTTTCAAGCGTTCTGTAGTCTTCAGAGTACAGATCCTTTACCTCTTTGGTTAGGTTTATTCCTAGGTACCTTGTGTTTTTTGGAGCAGTTGTAAATGGGATTGGTTCCTTGATTTCTCATTCTTCTGCTTCACTGTTAGTGTATAGAAAAGCAGCTGAATTCCTGTATCAATTCTAGAGATTTTGGGGTAGAGCTTTTGGGTTTGCTGCATACAATATCATGTCTTCGGTGAAGAGGGAAAGTTTGATGACTTTTTTGCCGATTTGGATTCCTTTTATCTCCTTACACTGTGTAAGTTTAAGGTGTACGTATGTTGATTTGACACATTTATATAGTGAAATTTGATTACTATTTTAACAACTCTTATTTCTTTTTTGTGGTGGGAACAATTTCAATTGGATTGTTTGTGGATTTTTTTTTGTTGGTGAGTTGTAGTTCTTTACATATTCTGGATACTAAACCCAAATCAGATATGATTTGCAAGTATTTTCTACCATTCTGTAGCTTGCCTTTTCATTTTGTGAACAGAATTCTTGACGCACACAAGTTTTTAATTTTGTCGAAGTCCACTTCACTTACTTTTTCTTTTCTTACCATGTTTTTGGTATCACATACAAGAAATCATTGACAAACCCAATGCAATAAAACACACTGCTGAAGAACATACAACTAATATAATTAAAGACCAAATTCTTCCCTCTTAAGATTAAAAACAATGCAAGGTCCACTTGTAACACATCTATTCAGTGCTTTATAGAAGATATGCATTATCCATTAAGCACACAAAAAGATGATCAGTGTCATTAGTTATTATTAATCATCAGGCAATATAAATTAAAGCCACATTTAGAAACCATATCCACCAGAATGGCTAAAATTAAAAGGACACAAAATTCTTTTTGTTGGTGGTGATATGCAGCTATTAGAACTTTGGTGGAATTCATAATGGTATAATCGGGCTCTCTGCTAAGCAGGGAGCCTGCTTCCCCCTCTCTCTCTCTGCCTGCCACTCTGCCTACTTGTTATCTCTCTCTCTCTGTCAAATTAATAAATTAATAAAAATCTTTTTTAAAAAAATTAGAACACTCCTATGAAGTTTAGCAACTTGTAGAATCTGAGAATGAGAAGAATGGATGAATAAAAGAAATGGCTTAGTTTTCAAGCATGTTGATAACCAGCTCCATGTTGCTATGGGCTCTCCATGTTCTGTGGTAAGCAACACGGACAATTCATTCTAGTTTAACTTAATAATCACTTCTGCCTAAAGGTAGTTTTCTGCCATACTACACACTGCTTAATTTGTCCTCTTGGGATTATATTTTATTAATGTCTCATCAAGCTGCTTAAAGTGCTTAAAACATTTTAATGTCAAGCCTATCCTTAAGAGCTAGAAGAGCAGGTGGGTCACAGTAGTACACAATGAAATGAGAAATGAGTGCTTGTAAGGGAAAGAAAGCTGTAAGGCATGCATATATATATATATATATATATATATATATATATATGTAGTATAGAAAGCTGTAAGGCACATATATATAATTAATTTATTAAATTATATTTTCTTTAATATAAATAGTATATGTGCATATACTATATATATATCCCAAGCTGATTAGCTTGAACTTATCATTCATATATATGTGTATATATGCCAAGCTAATCAGCTTAAACTTGTCCTAAAAGGGGTGCAATTTGATGAAATGAGATTTGACACATACCCCTGTGAAACAACCACCACAATCAAGTTTAAGAACATTTCCATGACCTTGAAATGTTCCCTCATATTCCCCTTCACAGTCAATCCCCTCCCTTATCCCTAACTCTAGCAACCAGTAATCTGATTTCATCAACTAGTTTTGTCTTTTCAGAAGGATATATAAATGAAATTCCAAAGATTCCTTTTTGTGTTGGCTCCTTCCATTTAATGTAATATTTTAAGATTCATTCATTGTTACCTGCATTGGTAGTTTATCCTTATTATTGCTAAATACTATTGCATTGCATGGTTGTACCACAGCTGTTTATCCACTCATCAGTTGATGGACAATTTGACGTATTTCCAGCTTGAGGCCATTATGAATAAAGCTGCAATGAATATACAAGTACAAGTCTTTGTGGGGACATATTTTCATTTGAGTAAATAACTAGAAATAGAATTTCTGGGTCATATGCTAAGTACATGTTTTAAATAACAACATTCTACCAAAATTGTCTTCAAAAGCATTCCTACCATTTTGCTTTCCTAACAGCTATATATGAAAGTTCTTTGCATCCTTGCCAGTCCTTGGTATTTAGGCTTTTAAATTTAGCCATTCTAACAGGTGTGTTGTTGTATCTCATTATGATGTTAGTTTGTATTTCCCTAATAACCAATGGTATTAAAACATCTTTTCACATGATTACTTTCTATGTTTGCTTAGATGATGTATCCAATAGAATCTCTTGTCCTTTATTGGGATTTTTGTTTTCTTAGGATCGAGTTTTGAGAATTCTTCAGATATTCTGGATACAAATCCTTTATAAGGTATGTGTTTTACAATTACTTTCTCCAAGTCTTCAGCTTGTCTTTTCATTTTCTTAAGAATGAATGTCCTTCTGGGTGCCTAGATGGCTTAGTCAGTTAAGCATCTAGCTTCTGGTTTCAGCCTAGGTCACAATCTTAGGGTCATGAGATCAAGCCCTGATTCAGGCTCCGAACTAAATGCCAGGGCTATTTTCTTTTCCATTCTGTATCTCAGAGGGAGTCTGCTTGAGATTCTCTGCCTCTCCCTCTACCCTTCACCCTGCCTGCTTAAGCTCTCCCTCTCTCTCTCTCTCAAGTAAATAATATTTTTTAAAAAAATAAGAATGAATGTTTTTCAAAGAGCAGTGTGTATAAATTTTGATGAAGTTCAGTATTTTAATTTTCCTTTAAGAGTTTGTACTTTTTGTGTTCTATTTGGGGAAGAAACAATCTTTGCCTAACCCAAAGTCTCCAAGATTTTCTTTCACAAATTCTACAATTTCATCTTTTACACTTCAGCTTGTGAATTATTTGAGATTAATTCTGGTATGTAGTATAAAGTTTAAGTTGCTACAGCTAATGCTGCTGCTGCTTCCTTTTTTTTTTTTTTTTTTTTTTTGCATTTAGATGTCCAATTGTGCCAGCTCCATTGTTTTAAAAGAGACTATCTATTCCTACAGAGTTGAATTAATCAGGGAAATGTAGGGTCTATTTCTGCTCTGTTTCAATGATCTGTTTGTCTATCTTTCTTTGCAAAAACAAAACAAAACAAAAACTGTCATGGCTACTGTCCTGAAATAGGTCTTAAAAATTATGTGGTATGGAGACATCCAAGTTTGTTCTTTTTTCAGAACTCTTAACTCTTCTATACCATTTTCATTTTAATATAAATATTAGAATCAACTCATTATGGGATGCCTGGATGGCTCAGTCAGTTAAGTGTCTGCCTCTGGCTTAGGTCATGATCCCAGAGTCCTGGGATCAAGTCCAGCATCAGGCTCCTTGCACAGCAGGGAGTCTGCTTCTCTCTCTGCCTGCCACTTCCCTGCTTGTGCACTTGCTCACTCTCTCTGACAAATAAAATCTTAAAGAAAAAAATCAACTCGTCAGTTCTTTTATTTAAAAAAACTGGAATTTTTATTGGAATTACACTAATTTTACAGATTAATGTGAGGAAAAGTGACATTTTAAAAATATTGAGTCTTACAATTCATGCACAAGATAATACTCTATTTATTTAGTTTTAATTTTTCTCAGCAATGTCTTACAGTTTTCAGTGTAAGGCCTTGCATATTCTTTGCCAAATTTATCCCTAAGTCCTTTTTGTAAATGGTATTTTTAATAAAAAGTATTTTTTTTAATTTTAGTTTCTAATTGTTCATTACAGTGTAAAGAAATATTATTGATTTTTCTATAGCGACTTTGCGTCCTATGACTACTAAATTCAATTACTGTTTCTAGTAGCTTTTTTTTTTTCCTAATAGCTTTTCTGTAGATTCTTGGGGTTTTCTACATTGATTACCCTGTCATTTTCTTTTCTTTTTTTTTTTTTTAAAGATTTTATTTATTTATTTGACAGAGAGAAATCACAAGTAGGCAGAGAGCCAGGCAGAGAGAGAGAGAGAGGAGGAAGCAGGCTCCCTGCCGAGCAGAGAGCCCGATGCGGGACTCGATCCCAGGACCCTGAGATCATGACCTGAGCGGAAGGCAGCGGCTTAACCCACTGAGCCACCCAGGCGCCCTACCCTGTCATTTTCAAATGATAATGTTTTGAGTGACAATGTTGAACACAAGTGGTAGGAGTGAACATTCTTGCCTTGTTCTCAATCTTAGAAAGGGTTTAATCTTTCGCCATTAAGTATACTAAGTATAGGATTTCTAGAAATATCTTTTATCAGGTTGAGGAATCTACTTTTACTTCTAACGTTGAAGAGTTTTTTTCAAATGGACACTGGATTTTTTTGTTAAATGCTTTTTCTATATATGTTGAAATGATCATACAGTTTTTCTTTTTTAACCTGTTGAGAAGGTACATGAGATTTTTTCAATCACAGGAGTGATATAATTATATTTTTGAGAGATCATTTAACATAAGTTGCAAATTATTCCTTATAAATTGATTATATCTGTATTCTTCACTGGACTGTAAGTTTTATGAAGACAAATGCCAGGGCTATTTTCTTTTCCATTCTATATCTAGGCTTGAATATAGTACCTGGATCAGAGTAGAAAATACTTTTTGAGTGAATAAACAAACAAACATGTAAACAAATACATGTAGAGCAAGAACATGAAGAATCAGCTAGAATGGAGAAAGACTAGAGGTAGAGAAAATAATTAGGAGGCTATCTGATTGAGGGTTGGTATTTCTGCAACAGCATAGTTAAGTGGCAAAGGATCTAATCTGATTAGGAAAAACCAAATAAACAAAAATTTCAGACTTTCCACATGCCTAGGAATCCTGGAGAAATTTTGGTTGATGTTAGTTTATATCAGGGTTTGAGTTACTGTAATGACCAAGCCAAGGAAAGAGGGCTAGGTAATTTATTCTATTTGTCTTGGGTTATCACATATCCTATAAATCTTTATATTTTGGGACCAAGAATTAAATAAAGTATAGCTAAGTCTCTTTGGTCCTCACCAAACTCAAACATATTTTCCAAGCTTGTAAAAAAGTTTCCAAACCAAATCCATTAGTGGGATAGTCTAATATCCTCTAATGGCATAAACAACTGAAAGGGAGAGGGGGTCAGGGAGAAGTGGAGGGAAGAGGATCAGCTCAAAAGTACAACAATCCTAAAATGCCAACATGAAATAAATTATTACAAGAGATTGTTGGGCTGACAGAAGAGGTAATAACTAGCAATGTCATAAATTTTCCTATTGCTTTCTCTTCTTTAGACTCCAGTCCACTAAGATGGCAAACATGTTGGTCTTAGAAAAGGGAATAGAACAGTCTTAACTAATCAGAAATTCAAGCCATACAGGGGTTAGGACTGTAGAAAATGAAGTCCTTAGCAAGAAAACATTGCAAACTAAAAGAAAGGAAGAGGAACAGGATAAAATTTGGGAGGTTTTTGGGGGTGGTGAGTAGAGAGACAGGAAGAATCTTAAGCAGGCTCCATGCCCAGCATGGAGCCCAACCTGGAGATCAACTCATGACCCTAACATCAGACCTGAGCCGAAATCAAGAGTCACACGCTCAACCAAGTGAGCCACCCAGATGCCCCATCGATAAGATATTTTTAAGCTACAAGTTTTAGTATCAGACCATCGCTAATCTCATTATTCCAAAAAGCCATTCAACAAATATCTTATTGATGCCTACTATTGCCAAGAACCAAGCACAATATAAAAATAAGAAGAATTTATGTCTGTCTTTAAAAAACTCAGTCTAACAGGTACACAGACTTGTTGAGAAACCATGAAAAAATTGCTTTACAAAGATAAATAGAGTGAGCACAGGACAGGAAGTAATACCAATCACCACCACCTCAAGATGTGTGAGACTCTGAAACATCATGAAACAGTGGCTCCCTAAACTAACAGAAGTTACACTAATAGAAATAGACATGCCTCTGGGGTGCTGGGAGACGCCATTACGCATCTGACTTCAGCTCAGGTCATGATCTCAGGGCCCTGGGATCATGCCCTTTGCTGGGCTCCATGCTCAGCAAGGAGCCTGCTTGTCCCTATGCTCCTCCCCTCCCCCACTTATGTTTTTTTTTTCTCTCTCTCTCTCTCATAAATAAAATCTTTAAAAAAAAAAAAGAAAGAAATGACATTCCTCAATCAGAGAAGAGGTTAGATCAACTATGATCTCTCAGCCCAAAGTGGGCATTCATATGACTGTCACACTGTCTATGCAGCACACTGACCTCCTAAAATGAATCACAGTTCTAAAAATGGAGAAGTTTCTGAAAGTGATACCTAAGAAAATATGACTAACAACAATTAGTAGCTATAGTATACATTTTTTCAGTTTTCTTAAGATATAATTGATACATTAGTTCAAGGTATACAACATAACGATTTGATATGCATGTATAATACAAAATAATTAGCACAAGTTTAGTTAACATGACTTACCTCATATAGTTATAACTATTTTCTTGTGATGAAAACTTTAAAAAGCTATTCTCTTTGCAAATTTCAAATATAAATACAACATTGTTAACTATAAACACCATACTTTATATATTATATTCGCAAACAGAATGTATTTTAATTTCAATACAACTCTGGGATGGTTGAATGAACTAAAGATGTTTAGCCTGAAGAAATGGGAAGAAAAAAAAACAGTACTGTCTTTAATAGCTGAAGAATCATCAAGACAGAAAATACATTTACCTTGTAAGGTCTGTCTCTGAAAGAAGAGTGAGGTCAAAGGAATGGAGCTTATAGGTGGCAACTCAAAATAAGGAAAAACAAACACATGCAACTAATACCTCCTTTTTGCATGTGGTTGATGTATAAAATGATTTTATCTATAAAATTATAGACAGAGTTGCTGAAGAAATGAAGTAATGCCTTAAAATTAATAAGCATTGCATTTCTAAAAGTACTGACGAATGCACCAGATGACCCTAAGAAAAGTATGTATAAAATATGTAGAAAATATAAATATTTTCTACATATTTTATTATACATATACATACATATATATAATATACATATACTGCTTTTTTTTCTAGTAAAAACTAGAACATTTTTACAGATCCCTCCACAGTCATTAATCTCCAAGAACCAGTAAATCTCTTATTCTCTTTTGTCAGTTCTCACAACTATAAAGTAGGGATTCAGTTTCTGGCTATCTCAAAGTAATGTGAAAATAGTGATTCACAGACCTGTACCCCTGGAGATAAAAATATATGTTTATAAAAAATAAAAAATTATATAATAAAAAAAAAGTAAGTCAATGAGTACAAAAGGGCAGAGGCAGGAACTAAGTAAGGTAGCTTCAGGGGAGGGAAGTGGAAAAGGAGAGGTTCCACTGAAGTGAACTGTTCAACTGAGGACCACAACCCCAGATTCATGCTCAAGACTGCATTATTCCTCATTAGTCCACCAGACACCACATTATCATTCCTGCTTCTGTGCTTTCCTTGCCTAGAATAAACTACCCAACAACTACATCCACATAACATATTTTGTTTCATAGTTCTTAAGTTGGTCCATCTGAAATCTTTCCCGACCACCCTCACCACCCCACTTATTCCCTTCCCATCTCCCAAGATGCCAGTTAAAATGGAATCTTCCTTTTCATTATCCTCACAGCACTATCTACTTTCATAATAGAAAT
Source organism: Mustela nigripes (assembly GCF_022355385.1). NCBI lineage: Eukaryota > Metazoa > Chordata > Mammalia > Carnivora > Mustelidae > Mustela > Mustela nigripes. The sequence continues at coordinate 40,266,169 of NC_081570.1, forward strand.
TATTTCACTAGAAAGATCACGAGTTCTAGATTCAGTTTAAGACTGAATTTATGATTTAGGAATTCTCTGAGCTTCAGTTTACTCATCTTTGAAACAGGGATAACAATGACTGCCTCATGGTATTGTTTTAAGTGTTGTATAGGAACCAAGTAGAGTGAGCATAGTGGCTGGTGTATAACAGGTAATATGATTATTTTATGTGTGTGTGTCTGTGTGTGTGTGTATGTGTGTTTGTGTCTGTATTAAAAAATGAATAAAGGGGGGCACCTGGGTGGCTCGGTGGGTTGGGCCGCTGCCTTCGGCTCAGGTCATGCATGATCTCGGGGTCCTGGGATCGAGTTCCCCGTCGGGCTCTCTGCTTCCCTCTCTCTGTCTGCCTGCCTCTCTGTCTACTTGTGATCTCTCTCTGTCAAATAAATAAATTTTTTAAAAAATCTAAAAAAAAAAAAAAAGTGAATAAAGAGGCACCTGGGTGACTCAGTCAGTTAAGCACCTGCCTTCAGCTCAGGTCATGATCCCAGTGTCCTGGGATCAAGTATCGCATCATACTCTTTGCTCAGCAGGGAGCCTCCTTATCCCCCTCCTTGTGCATGTGCGCACTCTCTCTCTCTCGCTCTCTCTCTCACAGACAGATAGGTAGATAGATAAATAAATAATTTTTTTTCAAAAGTCATCTTAGAGTCTTTCAAAGGCAGGTGATAGGGAATTATCAAAGGAAGAGGAGACTGAAAGATAAGTGGTACAAAATAAGATGTTAGAAAACATCCTTCTGATCTTCATTTCTTTGTTTTGAAGATAACACAACAAAAAAAAAATGACATGAGTGATAAAAGTAGTTGAAGGAAAAAGTAATTTTAAATAAAGCTTAAAAACTTTTTATAAAATGATAACCTTAAACTCTATACCAAACTGCTAAGAGCAGAGACTTAATAATGACAGAAGGGGGAAAATATGCCTCTCAGAAAAAAGATTTTTACTGAAAATATAGTATTTAGAAATGTGAAGCTAGGTTAAAGACATGAATTCCTAACACATGAATAAAAAATAACTATGCACATTAAGGCCCAAATTGAGATGCTCTTATTTAGGTACTGAAATGATCTTATAAATAATTTGGGGAGTGCACAATTGTTAGCATGGAGGCAATAAATATCAGTTTGCGGATGGACCAAAGAACAAAGCAACTAATGTACAACATTTGCAAACACACACCCCCCCCAACAAATGTAAGCTATGATCAATCCTCTTGTCATTTCAGGCTTACAACATGTATAAGACAAGTAAGACTGCTACTCTTTCTCTCCTTTCACATGCACTAATAACAACAAAAATCATTTATATAGTGGTTATTATTCATAAAGGGTGACTGAACATAGAGGGGTAAAGGCATATGCCAAAAATTACATAGTTAATCTGAGTTACAGAGTCAAGACAGGAAACTAAGTTCATAGATTCAAGACAAAAACTAGTTTGAAATATCCTAAACCACTTTTTAGCCTCAAAATGCGCTTGCTAAATGTTTTAACTCTTTCTATACTCAATCTGACTCATTTAAACTAGAATGTTATCCAATATAATAAAAGCACGTTTCAGAAAGTAATTAAAAACAGAAAAGAAAATGAGGCAAATGGTTAAACAAATGACAGTTTTTCTATTTTCCATTCCAGAAATGAAACTAAGGCTATGCTGAATAGGCCCAGCAAAAGTAGATTTGCTGGCAGCACTGATTCAACAAACTTAATTGAAAAAATACCTGTATGTTAGGTTAAATCCAGTGCTATATATTATAAGCATAAAAATACACAATAATTCCTATCCTCGAGATCATACTACTTCACACTAGATGGTATTTTATAGAAAAAACAGTGTCTTAAAATACTTCTTTAAATTTATTCAAGAAACCCCAGAAGGATTCTGTAATAAAACAAAACTGCAGAAATAAACAAATAAATAAATAACAGACTAAAAATATTAACAGACCAATATAATTACCACTAGGTGTCACTGTGATACAAAGTTGTTGGCTGCCTTTAGGCTTTCTTTACACACTGCAGAGCCTTCCTGATAATAACAAAACTGGATCTTATTTAGCATCTCTTTGCATTTTAACATTTATATATACAGAGAAAAATTACTATTTATCCAATTTCTTAATAACAGTAAGTTGGACTATGTATACAAAGTATTTAACAATTATATTTCAGGTCACCTAAACTTTACGGAACATATTTTTAAATTTTCCTCTGGTAAATATTTTAATAAATAAACAAATACATACATATGCTTATTTACTGAACTATTTATTTTCTCAGCAGATATTGCTCTGTGCTAATCACTGTGCTTGCAGAATTTAAATAAGATCTAGTCTCTCAGTTTGAGAAGTTAACATTGACAAAGGAAACCTGAAAAACAAAGAAAGAGTAAGATGTTTTGAAATCCACAAATGAGGGGCCCCTGGGTGGCTCAGTGGGTTAAGCCTCTGAATTCAGCTTGGGTCCTGATCTCAGGGTCCTGGGATAGAGCCCTGTGTCTGGCTCTCTGCTCAGCAGGGAGCCTGCTTCTTCCTCTCTCTCTCTGCCTGCCTCTCTGCCTACTTGTGATCTCTGCCTGTCAAATAGATAAATAAAATCTTTAGGGGGAAAATAAGATCCATGAATAAATCAACTTAACTTTTTCCATGGAGGTTAGGAAAGGTTTCATAAAGGAGAGATATTTACATGTAATATTAGAATATGTGAGTTTTCTCACACAGGAGGGGCAAATCAAATAGAATATAGGAAATAAAGAACCACTGAAAGATGTATAATAAGATTTACTTTCTAGAAACATCACTATAGGACAAGTATGCAATACAGACTAGAGAAATAAAGAAAATGAAAGAATAGAAATCGGAGGAATTGCGTTAATAATTCATGAAAGAGGGGCACCTGGGTAGTTCAGTCATTAAGCATCTGCCTTTGGCTCAGGTCAAGATCCCAGGGTCCTGGGATTGAGCCCTGCATTGGGCTCCCTGTTCAGTGGGAAGCCTGCTTCTCCCTCTCCCACTTGCCCCTGCTTCTGTTCCCTCTCTTGCTCTGTCTCTCTCTGTCAAATAAATAAATAAAGTCTTTTAAAAATAAAATAATTCATGAAAGAGATTAACTCTTGAACTGTAACAGAGGTCATAAAAATGAAGGAAGAATTCATATAATATTACTATAAAACAGAACTTAATCAACCAAATGCAGTGAAAGAAGAAAAAATTTTCCATTAAGTCCCAAATATCTCTGCACATAACTTCCACAGTGATGCATATTAACAAACTTAACAGTGAACACAGAAAAGACGCATGATATGATTCTTTGGCATGCAATTCAATTCATAAAAACTGGAATAATTAGAAGGAGAAGCTTTGAGTTGTACCATATCAGTATATAATCTCTTTTGAATCATATTTTATTTCTATGTTTATAACTATTTCATTTGTTTTCAAACAGAATGATGACTTGACTTTCTACTCTTTAAGTCTGCTTTTACAATTAATTATAAAGCCAACAGCTTAACAAATGTGTTTTCTGGAAATTCTATCACATGTTTTTATAACAAAGCTATAAAACAGTTTCACAGACTATCCTCCAGACTCAGACAGAATTAAAGTAGGACATTAACATCCCGAGAAGCCAGCATTTCTGATCACCATCTTTGAAATAAGAAGGGATTTCACTCCAACTGAGTAAACCAATGAAAAGCGTGGTTCAAGTGATCCATTTATTTTCACCATATACCAAATATTCCAACAAAAAGAATCACGTCACTTTGAAATGAGACATTGTTAACTACTCAGCCACATGATACAAAATAGCAGTTCAAATCTATTTAATATATGACTTCTTTCCAGTTTTTTAAAAACAGATAAAAATCTGAGATAATTTTAATTAAAAGAAATAGTGTGATATGGTACTGAATTCTTTGCCCTATAATAAATATATTCATCACTAAACTAGGAAAGTAAAGTCAAGTCTAGTAAAACCCTATATAAGGGGTTTCCTACTAACACACCAAGGATGCCTTAGCAATATTACTGAAAATCTATATGAACAATAAGCAGGACCAAATCTGATTAATTACTATTGTAAAAATAAATAAAACTATTTTTCAAATATCAGTAGATAGGTTTTGGTAATTATAAAATTATAAATTCGTTTTAAATATCAACTTAGAGATAGAAAGTTATTAAAAAAAAAAAAGAACCAAGCATACTTCGAAGCTAAAGAATATAATAACTGAATTGAAAAGTCACTAAAGGGGCTCAACAACAGACTTGATCAACCAGAATAAAGAATATGTAAACCTGAAGACAAGTCATTTGAAATTATCCAGTCAGAAGAGAAAAAAGAAAAAAGGCAAGAGAAAGAGTGAAAAAAGCCAGAGGACTAATGGGAAACCATTAAAGGACCAATACAGGCATTATGGGAGTTGCAGAAAATAAGGCAAAGGAGCAGAAGGCTTATTTGAAGAAATAATAGTGAACACATCCTGGGGTAGGAAACAGATTCATAAAGCATAAAGGACCCAAAAAATAATAATCACATTAAAATCAAGTTTTTGAATTAAAGGACAAAAAGGAATTTGAAAGCAACAAGTGTAAAGTTCATCACATAAAGGGAGCTCCCAGTATCAGCAGATTTTTAACTAAAACTTTGCAGGCCAGAGGGGATAAAATGATATATTAAAAGTGCTGAAAGAATAAAGCTACCAAACAAGAATACTATATTCAGGAAACCTGTTCTTCATCTATTAAGGACAAATAAAAAATTTCCCCAGATAAACAAAAGCTGAGAAAGTTCAACACTGCTTTAAAAGAAACACTAAAGTGAGTACTCCAGTTGTAACAAAAGGATACTAAATATCAACACAGGAGTATAAAGCTGTCAATGGTAAATATATAGACAACTACAAAACACTCTAGGCAAGTACAGAATACTGTAACAGTAGTGATTAATCACTTAATCTGGTACAGAAGCTAAAAGACAAAAGCATACAAAATAAGTATAACTATAAAATGCTAATGGTAGGGCGCCTGGGTGGCTCAGTGGGTTGGGCCGCTGCCTTCAGCTCAGGTCATGATCTCAGGGTCCTGGGATCGAGTCCCACATCGGGCTCTCTGCTCAGCGGGGGGCCTGCTTCCCTTCCTCTCTCTGTGATCTCTTCCCTTCCTCTCTCCTACTGTGATCTCTCTCTGTCAAATTAATAAATAAAATCTTTAAAAAAAAAATGCTAATGGTAAATATGAAAGGATGTAATTTGTGGTATCAATAATGAAGGGAAGAAATAAAGACTAGTTTTACTGGTGACTTAAGTCAGCAGGTTAAAATAGATTATTAAAACTATGTCTTATGTAAGCTCCCATGGTAACTGCAAAGATAACAGAGAAGATTAGAAGATAGAAAGAACACAGCTACAGAAGATACACACATACATACACACGTATACACACACACACACACAAAATGGAACAAAGATCAAAGCATGATACTACAAAAAAAAAAAAATCAATGAACACAAAGACGGAAAGAGAAAGGAACAAAAGCCACAAGACAAAGGAAATAATAAACAAAATAAAGATAGTAAGTCCTTTCCTACCAGTAATTACTTTAAATGTAATTGGATAAAACTCTGTAGACAGAAAAAAAAAAAGGCTGAATGGATTAAAAAAAAAGTACAACTATATGTATCTACAAGAGATTCACTTGAGATTCATGGACACACAGAATGATGGAAGGATAGAAAAAAATATTCTAGGGGTGCCTGGGTGGCTCAGTGGGTTAAAGCCTCTGCCTTCAGCTCAGGTCATGATCCCAGGGTCCTGCTTGGCAGGGAGCCTGCTTCCTCCTCTCTCTCTCTCTCTGCCTACTTGTGATCTCTGTCAAATAAAATCTTTAAAAGAAAAAAATATTCTATGCAAATGGTAACCAAAGCAGAACATGGTGGCCACACTTACATGGACTAAATAGAGTCTAAGTCAAAAACTTTCACAAGAGAGAAAGGACATAATGTAATGGTAAAAGAGTCAATTCACTAGGAAGATGTAACAATTATATACACATGTACCCAACATCAAAGCACACAATATATGAAGCAAACAATGACAGAGCTGAGGGGAGAAACACACAACAACATGATAATAGTAGGGGATTTCAATAATTGACAAAACTTCCACACAGAAGATCAATAAGCAAACATAAGACTCGAACAAACTGTACAACAAATGAACCTAACAGACACATACAAAACGTTACACTAAAAAGCAGCAAAATAGAAGCACACATGAAACATTCTCAAGAGTAGATGCCATGTTAAGTTGTAAATCAGTCATAATGAATTTAAGAAGAAGGAAGCAAAAGGAAACTACTATAGATTTTTAGTTTCATTATACTATAGTAGGAAAACATTCTTGATATGATTTCAATCTTCTTAAATCTATTAAGACTTGTTTGAGACCTGGGGCACCTAGGTGGCTCAGTTGGTTAAGCAACCAACACTTGATTTTGGCTCAGCTCATGATCAGGGCCATGAAATCAAGCCCTATTTCAGGGCCCATGCTCAGCAAGGAATCTGCTTGAGATTCTCTCCCTCTTCTACTTCCCCCATGCTCTCTCTCCCAAATAAATAAACAAACCTTTAGGGGTGCCCAGGTGGCTCAGTTGCTTAGTCAGCTGCCTTTTGCTCAGGTCATGATCCTGGAGTCCTGGCACTGAGTCCCACATCAGACTCCCTGCTCAGCACAGAATCTGCTTCTTCCTCTGCCCCTCCTCATGCTCACACACACTCTCTCTCCCAAATAAATAAATAAAAATCTTTAGAATAGAAATAAATCTTTAAAAAAAGAAAAAAAAAGACTTGTGTGTGATCTAACATGTCATCTATCCTGGAAAATTCTGGAATTAAACAACTTATGCTTAAACAACCAAAAGATCAAAGAAAAAAATCAAAAGAGAAATTAAAAAACATCTGGAGACATATGCAAACAAAAATACAACACACCAAAGAAAAAACTTCAGGGATGTAGGAAAAGCAGGAAAGTTTATAGCAGTAAATGCCTACATTTATTAAAAAAAAAAAAAAAACAAGAAAGATTTAATAAACAACTTAATATACCTCAAGTAACTTTTAAAAAAGGAAAAAGCTAGGCTCAAAGTTAGAAAAAGGGAGGAAATAATAAAGATTAGAGCAGAAATTAAAAGAGAATAGAAAAAATAATTTTAAAAAATCAGCAAAACTAGAGTTGATATTAGAAAAGATCAAGAAAACTGATAAACTATTAGCCTAAACTAAGAAAATAAAGAAGACTCAGTAAAAGCAGAAAGGAAGAAGGAGCCATTACAATTGATGTCACAGAAATAATATGAATATAGACTACTAGGCACAATTATATGCCAACAAATGGGATAACCTGGTAGAAATGGGTAAATTCATAGAAACGTATCACCTACAAAGACTGAATCTGAAGAAACAGAAAATCTAAATAAATCTATAACTAGTAAAGAGACTGAATCAGTAATGAACTTCCCAAAAAAGAAAAATTCAGTACCAGGTGGTTTCAAAAGAGAATGTTACCAAACATCTGAAGAAAAATTAATATAACTCTTTCTCAAACTAATCCCCAAAATTAGAAAGAACACTTCCAAATTCATTTTATGAAGTCATTATTACCCTGATGTCAAAGCCAAACAGGGACACTAAAAGAACAAGAATAAAAACCTATAAGCCAACATTACCCTGATGAACATGAATGCAAAAATCTTCAACAAAATATTAGAAAGCCAAATTCAACAGGACATTAAAAAGATCATACACCATAACCAAATGAAATTTACATATGTGAGGGAAAGATGGTTCAACATATGGAATCCATCAATCAATGTGATACACCATATTAACAAAATGAAGAGAAAACTGTTACAAGATCATCTCAATAGATGCCAAAAAAGCATTCAACAAAATTCAACACCATTTCATGATAAAAATATGCAAACCAGAAATAGAAGAAAATTACCGCAACATAATAAAGGCTATATATGAAATGTCCACAGCTAATATCATACCCAATGGTGAAAACTAAAATCTTTTCCTCTAAAGATCATGAACAATGCAAGAATGCCCATTGTTGCCACTTTTATTCATCAGAATATCTGAAGTCCTCACCAGAGCAATTGGGGAATAAAAAGAAAGAAAAGGCATCCAAATCAGAAAGCAAGAAAGAAAAGGCATCCAAATCAGAAAGCAAGAAATAAAATTATGTTTCAAATATTATATGTAGAAAACCCTAAGATTCCATTTAAAAAAAAAGTGATGGAAATAACAAGCAAATTTAGCAAAGTTACAAGATACAAAATTAACACCCCAAAACTAGCTATATTTCTCTACATGAACAACAAACAATCTAAAAAGGAAACTAATAAAACAATCTCATTTACAATACCATCAAAAACAATAATACACAGGAATAAACTTAACCAAGAAAGCAAGATTTGTACAATGAAAGCAAAAAACAATGTTAAAGTACAGAAGAAACAAATGAAAAGACATCACATGTTCATGGATTAAAAGACTTAATACTGTTAAAATATCTATGCCATCCAAAGCAAGCTACAGATTCAGTATGATCCCTATCAAAATCCCAAAGGCATCTTTGCAGACATTTTTGCAGAAAACAGTGTTATAATTTATAAGGAACCACAAAGGATCCTATATAGCCAAAACAATCTCGAGAAAGAAAAATGAAGCTGATGGCCTCATACTTCCTGAAATCAAAACATTTTACAAAGTAATCAAGACAGTACCTACTGGCATAAAGAAAAACATACGGAGCAATGGAACAGAATAGCAAGTCCAGAAATTAATCCAGGCAAATGGGTCAAATAATTTGACAAGAATGCCAAGTCTACACAATGGAGAAAGGATAGTCTTTTTAATAAATGGTGTGGGGGGGAAACTGGGTTTCTACAGGCAAAAGGTTGGACCCTTATTCCATATACAAAACTTGACTTAAAACGGATTAAAGACTCAAACACAAGTTCTGAAACTATAAAACCCATAGAAGAAAATATAAAGCAAAAGCTTCACACATTGGTCCTGGCAATGATTTCATGGATATGATTCCAGAAGCAAAGACAACAAAAGTAAAATAGACAACTGGGACTAGATTAAACTAAAAAGCTTTAGCGCAGCAAAGGAAACAGTCAATGAGATTGTAAAGGAGAAAATATCTGCAAAGCATGTATTTGATAAGGAGTTGATATTCAAAATAAAGAAAAGTAAATAACCTAATTTAAAGATGGGAAAAGGCCCTGAATAAGCATTTCTCTAAAGAAGACATACAAATAACCAACAAGTATATGAGAAGATGCTCAATGTTGCTAATGAACATAAAATAGCAAGTGCTGGCAAGGATGTGGAAACATTGGAATGCCTATGCATTTTATGTTGGTGGGAATGTTAAAATGGTGCATCCATTATGGAAAAGAATATGGACATTCCCCCCAAAAATAAAAAAGAACCAAATACAATCCAATAGCTCCACATTTGTGTATTTACCCCCCAAAAATTGCAAGTAGGATCTTGAGGTATTTGCAAACCCATGTTCACTGCAGCGTTATTCATAATATCCAAGAGGTGAAAACAAGCTAAATGTCCATGGATGAGTGAGTGGATAAAGAAAATGTAGTATATACATACAATGGATTACTATTCAGCATTTAAAAAGAAGAAGAAAATCTTGTAATATGCTACCACATGGATGAAACTTAAGGATATTATGCTTAGGGAAATAAGCCAGACACAGAAGGACAAACACTGTATGATTCCACTTATTATGATATATTTATAGTAGTCAAACTCATCTAAGCAGAAAGTAGAATGCTGGTTGCCAAGGGCTGATAGAAGGGAAAAATGGAGGTTGCCATTTGATGGATACAGTTTTAATTACATAAGATGAAAAAGTTCTAGAGATCTGCTGTACAACAATGTGCATGCATATAGTTAACAATTGTACATTTAAAAATTTGTTAAAAGGATACATATCATATTATGTGCTTTTTTTTTTTTTTTTTTTTAGCACAATTGAAGGAAAAAAGGGAGGAGTGGGAATGAGCATGGGAAAAAAATGAATGGACTAATGAAATCTGGGCAGAAGGAGATACATGTACAAAGGCCCTGAGTGAGCTAATAACCTATTCAAGAACTTGAAACAACACTAAAACAATTTAGGCATGGTGAACAAGGATGAAAGTGGTAACAAATGAAAACCAGAGATGTAGCAGGAGCCTGACCAGCCAGGGACATAGAGACCATGATGAAAGATTTTAATTTCATCCTAAATCAACAGAAAGTTTCTAAATGGCTTTAAGTAAAGGAATAACAATCTGATTAGTGTTTGAGAATGACCAATATTCTAACAGTTTTGCCTTTCTCTGCAATGTACCTCTTCTTCTCCCCCCGCCTTTTTTTTAAAAGTAGGCTCCATGCCCAGCTTGGAGCCCAGTGCAGGGCTTTTTCTCACAATCCTGAGATCAAGACCTGAGCTGAGATCAAGAGTCAGATGCTTTACCTACTAAACCACCCAGGGGCCCCTGTAATATACCTCAAGTAAAATAATTAAATAAAATTAGGCAAGAATCTTCCTTTAAAAAACAAAAGCAAAATTTCAGAAATATCTGGAATTTAGATTTAAGGCAAAATTACATTAATGAGTCAGATAATCTTAATCAAATATGAATACAACACAGTTTGTCTATAGTAATCTAAAAGGGGCACCTGGGTGGCTGAATTGGTTAAGCATCTGCCTTAGGTTCAGATCATGATCCCACAGTCCTGGGATCCAGCCCCACATCAGGGTCCTCCTGCCCACCTCTGCTCCTCTGCCTGCCTCTCTGCCTGCTTGTGCTCTCTCTGTCAAATAAATAAATAAAATCCTTAAAAAAGAAAGGAAGCGGGGCACCTGGGTGGCTCAGTGGGTTAAAGCCTCTGCCTTCAGCTCAGGTCATGATCCCAAGGTCCTGGGATCAAGCCCCGCAACGGGCTCTCCGCTCAGCGAGAAGCCTGCTTCCCCTACCCCATCTGACTGCCTCTCTGCCTACTTGTGATCTGTCAAATAAATAAATAAAATCTTTAAAAAAAAAAGAAGAAGAAGTAGAAGAAAGGAAGGGGGGAAGGACAAGGGAAAAGGAAAGGAAAGGAAAGGAAAGGAAAGGAAAGGAAAGGAAAGGAAAGGAAAGGAAAGGAATGGAATCGGGTAAAATCTATCCAATAATGGCAGCCATACACTTTAAGTTTCCTTTGAAAGTATAGTATTGAAGCAATTATTCAACTGGAAGTTATTCAACTGGCAGGTAGAAGGAATGATAGAAACATGTCTTATTTCTGATCTCTCATTAACCATAACATAAAAACAGAATAAATTTCAGCTATAAAGTACAACACACAATATATTTAAAAGTTTGATTTGCATCTGCCCTAAAACAGCATCTTATACCAGTCCATGTAAGTGAACAAAAGAATTATTCTCAAACTTGCCTCAGTATCAACACAGTATTTCAAAATGAAGCACAATTATCTGTATGGAAAATATCAGTTTCAATTTGCCTTTTTTCCCTTCTTATTGGCAGTCAACTCAAAAGAAAAGAATATAAACTAAATGTTTGCCTAGTGAATTGTTTATTTATGAAGGCTTTATGCTAGGAAAAACCTTACCAACAGTACAGCTGTCTTCAAGTACCACATCAACATTTCTGTCTCTGTACTCAACCCTGAAGTCCAGCATCCGAGGCTGCCGTTCTACAATTTGCCTAGATGGCATTACAGGTCGAAATGCTGAAGAGGAAGAGGGAGCAGGAGCTGAACCTGGGTGACTTGGATCAAATGCAGGTCCTGGTATAGTCTCACCTCCATAGTCACTGAAATATTGACATAAAAAAAAAAGATTATCATCAATCAAATCCTTACAGATTACCACTAAGGACTCATTCCATACTTGGCTTGTGTTGGTTTTCCAATCACATTTACCTACCTATGCATCAAGGCCTAACTAAAGTTTTACTTCCTCCACAAAATCTTCCCTAGCAACTGAAAGCCACTACTACTCTCCCTCCCATCTTTGTCTTTCTATGTCTATTAGCAGTATCATACATATCATTTAGCATTTAATCATATTTTTGCCTTATATTGTTATGATGTTATTAGAGCATTAATTTCTGTGAATTAAGAAGTGTCTTCTTCATTCACTTTCATTTGCTCACTGAAAGATTTGATTAACTCTACTTTCCACAAAACTCAGAAATTAAGCATTCTTAAATCTCCATTCTATCATACTCCTCAGTCTTAAAAGATTATTTTTTCCCTGCTTTGCATAGAAAGCAGATGCCATCAAGATGAAATTCCCTTACTTTTTTGACAACAAACCACCAACTAACCAGCAACTAACCAGCAACTCTTTTTCTCTTTCTGTAAAACAGGGGCAACATCATTCTATCTAAAACCATCTTCTAATTAGCTTTACATTATGGCATACTTTTCCTTTCCAGTATCTTCAACATCACCTTCTCTTCTAGATTCTTCTCAATGACACTTAAACATGTTGAAATCTTAAAAAATAAAAATACAATCTTTGTTCTGCCCACTTAATAGTTATCTCATTTGTTAAAAGGGAAAATTAATTATACTTGTAGGGATTAAGTCAGATAAATGCAAGAAAAGCTTAGCACACTGCCTGGTACCTGGTAAGATCTCAAACTCAAACTCTCCAAAGTTTAACTCATTTATGTCTCCCCAAGCATGATCCTCCCTCCATTATTCCTCGTATCAGCTATCCAAGCCAGAAACTGCTGGCCATTATCCTTGATAACTTCTTCTCTCACAACTCCCATATCTAGTCAGTCCTTTCAATTTTACCATCTAAAAATCTTTTAGTTAAGTTATCCACCTTTCCCCTCTGAAGCTGACACACTACCACATGCCACAAGCACCTCTTGCACAGGCAGATACAATAGCCTCCTAACTAATGATTGTTCCCTTGCTCCCTTGCATGTCATTCCTCACCATCACAAAAATGAAATTATAGAAATGTCTTCATGTCATTTTCTTCAATATTCCCCTCTGCTCTTCATACAGAGCTAAAGAGGTGTATAAGTCCCTATATGATCCAAATCCTATCTACCTCCCCAGCCTTAGCTTGTGCTAGGCTATCTCCAATCTCTTTATGTTAACAGCCACAACAGCCTTTCATTTCTTCTGTCTCACCTTGATCCTTCTCATTTCATAGGGGAACACAGATTATTCCTTCTAAGCATGTTCTTTCTTTCCCATCTCATCCCAATATCCATCTTTCTTCTAGCTAATTATATTTAGCCTTCATATCTCAGATTTAATGTTTTTCAACTCAGAGCATGTTTTACTACCTCAGACTGGCTCTAATTCCTCAACACTACCAATTATAATTGATATTAATCATTTGACATTTAAGACCCCCCCAGAGAATAGAAGTTCCAGAAGGGCAAAGTTCACATTTGTTCATTTAACGGCTGTATCCTCTGCCTGGAGCTCAAGATTTTACAGAGAAAATGCTTAAATATTTAACAAACCAGTGAGTAAAGGAATAATTATTAAAGAATTTGATTTTTTTCTCACTTAGTTTATCATATATAGTCACTTCTTTTTCCCCTCATAGGGAGAAGTAAAGAAGAAAAGAACATAAAGAATGCTTCCATTGAAACGTCATTATTGCACGTTATGTTCCACCACCACCAAAACTACAAGCTCAGTTCTAAAACATCTTTTTTCTCACTCTAAATTTAAGGGAAAAAACAACAGATTGGAAATCTGCACAGGAACAACAAAAACAAGAACGACCAAAAACCCACAAGTAAGTACTAGTCTTATGAAAACTCAGAAGAAAATATTTACATTTACTTCACACTTTTGCTCTGATTAGTGTTTACCAAATTTAGATTACAAAATTGATTTTGTGCATTGTGCTTGTCTTTTAAACAATAGGACAGGATAGGATAGGATACAAATGATTAGTACATGGCACTTAATAGTTAGAACCAAGTATTGTTTCCCAAAACTTTTGATTCTGATAAATATTTGCATATGTGCGTTTTGGATTCCAAATATTTCTCATTGTAGGTAATAATGATGAGAGTTCAGATACTCTAGTAATCACTGATCCAAAGGCAAAAATCTACACTTTCTCCCAGTTGTTAGATTCAAGAAAAGTAATCTTAGAAGTAAGACATAGAAAAGAAAATATCCAAAGCAGGAAAGAATATCACTGTTGGAATCCACTGTTGAAGTACCTATGAAGAGAATCTGTACAATGATATTTCATATCTCTAATTTTGTCACAACTTCTAGGAATCTCGGAAAAATAGCTAACATTAACAGGCTGGTCCCTGACTTACTGTTTTCTTAATTTCTCTTAATTTCTCAAAATTCATCCTTCTATTGTCTATTCTAGCATTCTGCAAAATTCTATTTGTCCTTTGGTGTATGTTTCCCCAATAGATTCTGTAAATAGGGGATACTAGATAGAGATCATTTGTTAGGAAGAGAGAACGAAAGCCTTCCTTCTTCCTTATTTGCATATATTTCTATCAGTATCATCCTATAGCTTTTAGTCTCCTGGCTTTTCTCAGCATTCATATAACCAGATTTCTGACAACCCCTCAGACACCAATAGCAGCTAGATAGTGTGCATTCCACAGCTACCTGATCCTAACTTGGGTCTAACAGGCTCCTCAGAGCTTGAAAGTTCTGTTAATCCCTTGACCAAGACCTGAGAGTGGTAACTTCCTGAAGCAGTTACTGTATATAGGTTACTTCAGTTTTACTTTATTGCTCATTTAGTTCTCCACACCTGTGTAACCAATTCTACATTAAACTTGAAATACCCGATATTTATTTATTTATTTATTTATTTATTTATTGGTAATGGAGGTGTCCCAGAAATGGGATTCAGTTACTGGTTTGATTGTGTCCTTGACCTTCAATATACTGATGAGCTCCATGGCAGTGGAAAATGGGATACTAGTGAGCATGCACTGGCATAATGATTAAATTATCACTTATGATTAAATTATCACTTATGGTTCATTATGATCATATACCTATTAAAACAAGTGCCTAAAGGGACAAATGATTATTTGATTTGGCCATTATAGATTATAGTGGCAATAATGACAAAATAAAGACTTTGAGCTGGCTGCTTCTGACTCTAATGGAAAGCTTAAACAGAAGAAAATGACACACTTAGGGCTATTAACGTTCAGTTCAAGCCATGACAAGAAAGCTAAAGCTTTTGAAGTAGCACTTTATTATTTCCCATCCTCCGGGTATGATCCTACTGAGAATCACACACAAAATTTAATTTTGCAGCTTAAATAACTACAGTGGAAGCTGAGTACATGTACTTTCTAAGTTTCTTTTGTGAATATTACAACACTGTTTTAGAAAGAGTGGGACCCTAAAATGTGGAATAGGGATACCCGAGTAGATTCAGAAGAAGGTTACAAACTTGAACTCAGAGTCTCTCCCAGCCTTTTTTGTAAAGACAAACAACTCCCCCTCTCATGACTGAGGTTAGTCTCCTCTTGCTTGAAAACTGGCAATGCTCTTACTTGAGACTGCTGCCTTTGAAAAGGGATGCCTATTGTCAAAACCTACCCCCACCATTCCTTACTACGTCTAAAATTAGATCTAGGCATGCTCCAAGAGAATAAGTACAATGTCTTAACTGAGAGAAGGCTTATATCCAAAATTATAAGATTTGGATACATCAAAAAACTAGGGAATAGGTAAGGAAATCAATTTGAAGTGAATTTGACCAAAAGAGTTTGGATAGGGCCAAATATAACATGTTTGCTTAAGCAGCTGTAAGTCCTCTAATAATATGCTTGTTGACTGAATGAAGCTTAAGTCCCAAAGGAGTCTAAATTTAATGAGGATGAAATGCCCAAACTTTCCTGGCAAAATGTAGAAGAAATCCTGATGCTTAGAAAAATAAGAATGCTCAAGTGGATTTCCATGTACAATCTAAACATACATACATCCTCCTACTACATCATCCATGAGGTCCCAGAGGACACTGCACTAAAGCATTAAGAAATACAGTAGTAAGGGAAAGTCTGCATTCTTGAAAAACTGTAGTGGCTGTCTTCCATAGGTTGAGGAGATGACACGGAGTAAGTTTCCTTAATGAGTATGAGATCCCAAAGTGCTCAGTTCAAATGGCAGAATTTAGTAAGAAAAAGGTGGGAGCAATTATGTTAATGGACAGCATAGACAAGACGTGGCAATCAGAAGATTTCAACCTTCAGAGATCTTTAGAGGTGTTTAACTGAACGGGATTATTATGATTATTATTCCCCCACCCCCAACCCTGAGAGAGCATGCACAAGCGTGGTGGGGGAGAAAGAGAGAATCCTAAACAGGCTCCATGCCCAGCCCCAAGAGGGCTCAATCTCATAATCCTGAGAGATCACAATCTGAGCCTAAAATCAAAAGTAGGACACTTAACCAATCAAGTCACCCAGGCGCCCCAGAACACGATTATTTCTAAGGAAGCAAATTAAAAGTCAACTGACTAAAATACTACTTGATCTAAAAACATCAGAAATCCTAGATCTGATAGCCTAAAACCTAATGTCTGTAACTGCAGCAGAGACTCATACTCACTCCCAGTTTCCAAACACAAATTGTTTCACAGACATAAAGTCCCTGATTCCCACAAGCACAATGCAACAGAGCCACATGTATGTATCAGAAATTTTCCTCTAAGACTTCTCCTAATGGGCCTGTAGCCATTTATTAGGGTGTTTGTGTAATGATAAAAGGAAAATATCTAAATTTTTATGGGATTACTACATGCTAACTCTAAACTGATACTAATTCCTGGGGATATAAAAATGGAAGATAATGGTGGTAAAGGAAGTTTGGGCTGAAATCCACTCATACCATGTTGAAACAATCTGTGAACCGACCCTGCAACAACTTCTCCGGATTCTGAATGCATAATTGAAAGAGACATACTCAGTAACTCGCAGACATCCCATATTTGCTTCCTAATCCATGGAGTTAGGGTTACTATGTAGGAAAGATTGATTTGTAGCAAGAAGCAACTGATCTTGCATATACTTTTTTACTCTATATTAATTTGCAATCACCAAGATAAGCATTTTACTTTTTACCCAGCAGGGTAAACAAAATACCTTCACTGTCCTTTTCAGAAGATTATGTCAACTCTCCTCTAGCATTATCAATCTAGCCTGGAGAGATCTTGATCACCCAGACATTCCACAGAAAAAAACATTACATTGATAACAATGTGAACAAATCCTGAAGAGAAAAGTAGCAAGTATTTGAATGCTTTGTTAAGACACATTTATGATAGAGATTAGAAGATACATGCCTCAAAAATGCAGGGGAGAACCTGCCAGCATGGTGAGGTTTCTGGGGTCTAATGATTACAAGCAAGTCAAGGTAAAAGGCCAGCTGCTGTATCTTATACTTCCCATCAATAATAAGAGATAACCAAGTTAAATGAGGAAGAAAAGATTTGGACTGGGAAAGGAAAAAAAAATAGCTGTATAATATACATGCTCATACCAACCAAAAAAACCAAATTGCTGAAGCATTACAGCCCCCAAAGTTATCCCAGAAAGACAGTAGTGAAAGAAAAGCCTTCTAGTGGGGAGCACTTGGGATTGTACCACAGGTTGACATTTTTTAGAAAGAGTGATTACCTGAGGTACAAATCTATACTCAACCAAGGACAATGGATAATAGGTTGGCCAGCTGATCGGGACTTGGAATGAATAAAAGAAAAATTAGGTGGCAAGGAAATCTGGGGTAAAGATATGAAAACAGAACTTTCAGAATGACACTAAACGTGAATATATGTTTCTGAGGGGAATACTGCCTACTACCCACTGGCGGGGGTGGGGGGATGGGGAATGGCTCCCAGTGTGAGTAAGATGACATTGTTCTGTTGATGTAAGTCAGTTTTTCTCCCTTAATACCCTAGGGTTGTTCCATGCATTACTAGATAATGAGGCCATGCCAAGAGGAGTGGAGATTAGACATAGGTACAACATCAATTTCCCCTTACCAAGTATAACTCTGACTAGGGAAATTGTCTGAAAACTGCAAACAAGAGAAACTAACTGAGCCAATATGGCATCATTCCTTTGAGATCTGGTAATGGATCATTTCTATCATGGAGGAGGAAGCAATATGTTCTCCCTTTAAAAAGACACTGTTCTGGATGTGGACTTGATTGACTTCCCTGACAGCAATACTTTTACCACCATTCATATTTTTTTTTAAAAGATTTTATCCATTCATTTGACAGACAGAGATCACAAGTAGGCAGAGAAGCAGGCAGAGAGAGGAAGGGAAGCAGGTTCCCCGCCAAGCAGAGAGCCCAACGTGAGGCTCGATCCCAGGACCCTGGGATCATGACCCGAGCCGAAGGCAGAGGCTTAACCCACTGAGCCACCCAGGTGCCCCAACCACCCTTCATATTTTGAGGGAATACCTTATTGATCTAAGGCTTCCCCACACAACACTAATTCTAACCAAGGAACTCATTTCACAGCAAAAGTAGTGCTGGTATCATTCATATATGCTGTTACCCAGAAGTATCTAGCTTGTCAGAACAGTGAAATGTCCTGCTGAAGACAGTTGGGAGACAACATACTCAAAACTTGGGTCTCCACCTTAAAACACATAGTATATGCTTTGTATCAGTGACTAAAACACAGTGATATTTCTCATATTGCCAGAAAATATGGGTGTAAGAATTGAGTGTTAGTAGTGGTTTCTTTTATTACACCTAATAACAGAATTTTTGCTTCCTGCTACTTTGGGTTCTGGTGGTTCAAAGATCACAGTTCCAAAGAATGTAGTATTTCCACAATACTTGCACAGAACTACAACCTGAGAGTGCCACTTGGCCATTTTGTACTCTTCATATTACTGAATCAACTAGCAAAATAAGGGGGTATGAAGTGAGGTGGGAGGTCCTGATTACCAAGAAAAAACTGGGGTGCTGCTATACAATGGACTATTTTCTGGGGCATGTCCAATAATATGAGTTAGTAGAAAACTATAACCAATTTTAAAAAGACAGGTCCACTGAGGATTTTAAGAATAAATGTTTGAGATGACCCACCAAGTAAAGAACCTTGACTATCTGAGGTGCTAGCAGAGGGAATATAAAGAGTGGAAGAAGAAACTGGTAAATATTAATCAAGGCCTTATAACCAGTAATAGTAACAAAAATGCAGCAACACACAAGTATGTGCACAGATACACACAAAATTTTGTTAGAGTTTTGCACACTGATTTTTTTTTTTCATTTTAAGATTTTATTTATTTATTTGGCAGAAAGAGAGATCACAAGTAGGCAGAGAGGCAGGCAGAGAGAGGGGAGAACAGGCTCCCAGCTAAGCAGAGAGCCCAATGCGGGCCTCCAACTCAGGACCTGAGATGACCTGAGCCACCCAGGAGCCCTACACATTGATCTTATCTACACCAGTGACTTAGCAGTGACCATGCTGTAACAATGACACCCACTTTGTTTTAGCATCAGCCACTGGTGTTAGCTTCTAGCTTCTTTCAATACTTCAAAACTAGCCTCTGCATCTTGCAGAGGTACCATGATCAGCTGAGCAGGACTTCTTTCTCTTATGTCTATGGTCAAATTGCTAGGGCCGTTCTCAGGGCTTCCAAGTCCTGTTAACTTCTATTTCTTCAATCACTTTCCTTTTTCCCTCTAATATTATGAGTGACTTTGTGCCCTTTATTTTTTATTTTTTTTAAAGACCTTATTTATTTATTTGACAAAGAGGCACACAGCGAGAGAAGGAACACAGCAGGGGGAGTAGGAGAGAGAGAAGCAGGCTTCCTGCTGAGCAGGGAGCCAGATCTGGGACTTAATCCCAGGACCCTGGAATCATGACCTGAGCCAAAAGCAGGTGCTTAATGACAGAGCCATCCAGGCACCCCAACTTTGTGCCCTTTAGTGGTTAGCAGGGGGCTCTCCCAGACAGACCAGTCCTAGAGCAGACTTCCTGGAATACTCTGGACCCAGTCCACACAGTTCTGGCTGTGCCCACCCTACTCAGAGGATACTGCAGCTGTTAAATCTGCTCTTGCCCTACACTCCTTTCCTCAAGCCTAGCAGGACCACCCCACCCACAAGTGGGCCTGCTGGTCCAGCTGTTTCCTGATATCATTATCTGAATTATCTTAGTATTTGCTTTTTGTACTTTCAACCTGCTCCACATTTCTGGAACTGATTCCCCGTATGAAATTCCCTGTGTTTGAAACACCCTAGTGTGCTTTTTTTTTCTTTACCAAACCCTAACTCTAGGAGATAGTACAATTTCTAATCACAGCAGGCTATCTGATGTGTTGTCAGCCCAAGAGAATTTTTTTTAAAGTTCTCATTTGAGAATTTTCGTATTGGCTATTAATTACTCTATTTCAAGATCAATAAAAAATAATGAGGGTGCCTGGGTGGCTCAGTCGTTAAGCGTCTGCCTTCGGCTCAGGTCATGATCCCAGGGTCCTGGGATTGAGCCCCTGCATCAGGCTCCCTGCTCAGCGGTAAGCCTGCTTCTCCCTCTCCCACACTCCCTGCTTGTGTTCCCTTTGTCACTGTGTCTCTCTCTGTCAAATAAATGAATAAAATCTTTAAAAATAAAAATAAAAATAATTTAAAATGATGAATTTGCATTAGAGTTTTTCACTAGCAATATTAAAAGAGAGACAGAGAGAAAGGGGGGGGAGAGATGATCCTATCAATTCTGACTAATGTTCAACGGTATCCATAGAATACAAAGACATCCAAAATTGCTGATTCAAAAAAAAGTATTTTTAAGACTTTTCATCTATTAAGACACCATTCTATAATCTGATATACTCACTCTTCTAGTTAATCAATAATTAAAAAAAAAAAAAGACACTGATTGGTAAGGGGAATGCTATGAAGAAATCAATTTTAGATCTAAATCTCAACTAAAGGAGTGTTTTTATCCTTACTCAACCTCACTCTATAAATCACACACATCCTTGGAAGGCAATGAACAAAGCAAAGTAAGCAGAACTTTGTACATGTTTATTTCAATTTTTAAAAATCCATCCCAAGGTAAAATTTCTAGGTACAAAAACAACAAAACAAAAACATGCATGTGTTTTAAAGATAAATTTGTCTTTAGAAAAAAATCAGATTTTTAAATGAGCACCAGAGAAGACAATAAATAGAAACTAATTGGCTAAAATGGATATTTTCTATATCAAAAACCTCAGCATTATATATTCTGAAAATGTTAACCGTGAATAATTAGAAAAATGCCTAGTCTTCTCAAGGTTTCCTCAATGAATTAAACAACAGACAAAGAAACATACAGAATATGTGTCTGAGTCAAAAAATTGTGAGTTGACAAATACTACCCACTTAGTCAATGAGGAAAATTACACTACTGATTCATAACATTTTTAGAAAATATAGCCTATGCTGTCTACTAACACAAGTAATATATTAGCACTTCCTTCTAATAATAACTATCTCCAAAAATAATGTTTAAAAAGGCTCTGGACAACATGCTAATAAATAAAATATTACACCAAGATGTAGTAAATAAACATGCACACATTTGATGTTTCATGACTGAATGGCTTACATTTATGACAGCATAAGTCACACAGTTTATAAATATGTTGTATTAGCAGTATATTGTCTAGTGAAATAAGCCTTGGAGGATGAGGCAGAAGACTTGCTTATATCCTGACTCCATCAACATCATGCTGTATCATCTGGGCCAAGTCACTTCATGCCTTATTCTACCTGTAAAGTGAGGGATAATAATATCTGCCTTTACTTGCTTACAACTAAAATAGTAACTGTAAAAACAAAGCTATGGGAGAAAGATCTTATACACATATTAAATTCCAACTTTTTTGCCCAAATGAAAAAAATCTTAAAAAAAAAAAAAAAAGACATGGCATGGTGAGTTTGCTGACCTAGAATAGGGCAGAGTTGTATCAAAAAATGCATGGCTTTTAAAATGAGACAAACCAGACTTCACCACCTACTACATTTGTGAACTTGGGCAAATCTATGTAAACTCTCTAACCTTCCGTTTCCTCACTATGAAATATGAATCTCTTAAAGTTATAATAAGTATTAAATAATGAAAAATAAATCAATTACCTAGCACAGTGCCTTAAGCACTTTTTAAAATGTTAGTTTCTTTACTTTGAACTTTATGGGTACATTAAAAACCATATTCCCACTTTTGAATTCACACAAAAAAATGTGATTTCAAGAACAGCTATAAAGCACAGGGACTGGGTTCTTCTCCCTCCAAAAATAATTCATATTTAAAAAAATCTTTTTGGTAGCTTTTTCCTCTGTTGAAGTATGAACTGACAAATTAAGAGTCAGCTGTATTCACAGACTACACAATAGAAGTCAAACATACAAAACAAAAACCAGTTTAACTACTTACATATACCATTCCTATCTTCCACTTTCAGTGGTAAGCCAATGAGAAAGCAACAAAGAACCCTCTTTCATTTTCCTCTGGTTAGGAGATATACAAGAGGAATTTTTAGTTATGTCAATTCCACAGTAATTTCAAAGCTAAAGAACAAAGTTAGAAAGGGAGAGAGTTGAAGACTATTGCTAGATAAAACTGATTTTCTTCTGTGCATATATGATTCATTCTTTTAAATAAGCAAACAAAACCACTTTCTAATGAATGTTAAACTCCAAATTTTATAGTATTAGAAATCAATTTAGTGCTGAATCTCTACTTTTAAATATTAAGCAAAAAGTATCATCAGTGACAGGAGAGATGGGATAAGGAAATTTCTACAGTTCACCCAGAGCAAAACATTGTTAATTTTAAGATATATCCAATATGTACTCAGAACCCAGAGCTGAATCCACAAGGGTTTAATAAGCAAAAATTTTGGCACAGAAGGTGGAATAAAATTTGCTCAAGAATAAAACTGGTGGGGCGCCTGGGTGGCTCAGTGGGTTAAAGCCTCTGCCTTTGGCTCAGGTCATGATTTCAGGGTCCTGGGATCAAACCCCACATCGGACTCTCTGCTCAGCAGGGAGCCTGCTTCCTCCTCTCTCTCTCTGCCTGCCTTTCTGCCTACTTGTGATCTCTGTCAAATAAATGAATAAAATCTTTAAAAAAAAATAAATAAAACTGGAACCATATTTAGAAGTCTAAAACTTTCTAAACCAAGGGAAAATAAAATGACCATAAAAGAAGTTCCTATAATCAGCTGGTTTGCTTTCTAGATAAGGGTTTCAGTAAAACTGAATGCTTTTGAACAACAACAACAAAAAAATTGGTACAGACTCTGGAAATCGGCCACATTTACTCTGGATGAAATTCTTTCTGACGGTTTTTTAAAAATGGTGGGGAACAGGTCTATTAATTACTAAGGGTAGTACAAGCACCAAACAGAATTTGCTTCCTTTCTAAATATACACAGTTTCCTATAAAGTATAGCACATTTTGCAGCTCATGGTGTATTTTCTGATGGTTTTGCAACAGCACTCTTCTTCTTCTCCAAAACAATCTCATTCCTAGTCTGCTGTTTCTGTTTGCCTCATCTGCACTTAGCAGATCATGCTTCAGTGATTTAGAAATCCTAGCCACCGAAATTCAAGCCAAAGTTTGAATTGACACAAGAGGGAGGGAAATCAAGTAATTAAACTATACTTGGAAGGGAGAATGGTTTTACCTCCTATGACTCTATTGCGTCCTCTTTTAATCCAAACCAGTCTCTAATTTTAAGGGAAGAAAACTTATGAAAAATTATTTCTAATCTAAGGAATGATTTTGTATCTTATAGTTCTCTTGGCATCATCTTCCAATTTTACCCTCTGGCAATGACACAAAACCATTCAGACCATTCCACATGTTAACAATGCATTCTTCAAGTGAAATAGTTCAGTGCTTTGGGAAGTTTCATAAATTAAGGACTTATTCAAATTGTTGCAAATTAACATGAACTTAATTTAGAAACCAAAAGTGAAGAGAAAAAGACTGTAGCAAGGTTGGAGAGAACGCCTGGATAGGTAGATAATAACCATGCTCTAGAATACTGAGATTCAGTTCCTTCCATTTTATGAATTAGAAGATCCCTTGAAAAGCTTTTTTATAAATAAAATAAAACCACCATTAAAATAGTACCACTCATTCTGAAATAACATTATAGAGTTAAAAGTTGGAAACTTTAGGAAACTGATATAATAAAATTGTCTGAAAGAACAGTAACTATATTAATGAGCTTCTACACCAAAGATCAAAAGCTCTATCAAAAAGTTAAACAAAAAAATTAACAACTGTCTCTTTTTTGCTTGGCTAAATTCTCATCCTACTATTAAGCAACTTATAACATACCTTTGTAGAATGCCATTTTCCTGGGGTATTACACCATTGATAGCTGCCTGCAAACAAAAAACAAAGAAAGCCATTAAAAAAAAAAAAAAAAAAAAACAGAAAAATGCTCAGGTACACGTGGGGTGGAGAACACTGTACAGGAAAACAAGTATACTTTGAAAAATAAAATTTAGGAGCACCAGGGTGGCTCAGATGGTTAAGTGTCTGCCTTCAGCTCAGGTGATGATCCCAGGAGTCCCTCATCTGGCTCCCGGCTCAGCAGGAAGCCTGCTTCTGCCTCTCCTTCTACTGCTCCCCCTGCTCATGCATTCTTGTTCTGTCAAATATATATAATCTTTAAAAATAAAATAAAATTTAAACAAAACACTAAATGATTTCTTAATAATACAAAATATTCTCTAAAAAATTTCTCTACTTACTATGATAACACCGTATTTTGGGAAACTAAAAAAAAGCAAAGCAAAACAAAACAAAACAAAAAACATGCATTTGGCATATAATATCCCCAAATCTTGAGTCATAAAAAGCTTACTTCCACAGTCTTTATTCAAGCAAAACACCCACAAAAACCAATTTTTTGTTTTGTTTTGTTTTTTTAAGATTACTTATTTATTTATTTGACACAGAGAGAGAGAACACAAGTAGGCATAGAGGCAGGGGGAAGCAGGCTCCCCGCTGAGCAGAGACTCTAACCCAGGATCCTGAGATCATGACCTGTGCCGAAGGCAGAGGCTTAACCCACTGAGCCACCCAGGTGCCCCAACAAAAACCAATGTTTAAGAATGCCAGAACAAGTAAAATAAGTACCTTAAAGTTTTTTTAACTTATTTTCTTCTTCAGATTGAGAGGAGTAAGATACAAAATCACAAATGAAAAAAATGGACTCAAGAAATAAAATCAGTCTTTTATGTTATAATTATTCTTACTAAAGAACATTTAGAAGGAAAAAACACAAAAGCAAAAATTCTCTGATAAACAAAATACCATGACTGTACCAGGTTACAAAGGAAACAGGAATATCACTTGGTTTCCTCATATAAAACATTCCTGAAGTCGGTCTCTAAGCTAGCTAGTCTCCAGTTACTTGGAACATAGCATAGTACTGACATGATATGGGCATTTTGGCAGGCTACTGAGCAAGCACGCTGTGACATCCTGGATTGCAGGCAGTTCACTGCAGGGTAACAAACATTCCCTGGAGGAAAAACCTTGGCGTTTCCAACTTTGCCTCTGCGTCATAACAACTTCCCTTCCCTTGCCCATCTAAGTCCACATCAAAATGAAATAGGGGAAAAAAGGGTGGGGGGGAATAACGCTTCAGTGTTTTATCAGCTGCCTAGAAATCAATTCCCAAAAGGAGTTTGTGTATTTTGGAAACATTAACTTAAATTATTTGTCAGAAGTGGGTCAAGTTTACAATGTTATTCTGTTGAATGGAAATAAAGTAGAATGTAAGATGCTTGCTATGAATTTTGAGAGCTGTAATGCTCCACTGGCAAAATACAGATTAATACAGACAGTGGATTCTATAGACCCCTGACAACCTGGAGGCTCATAAATCCTGAGTCAAGCAAATACTAAAATGAGTTTTCAAAGCCACAAATTCAATGGAAGCATCTCTGCCTACTTCCAGGTCAATTATCTCTTCTTTTGACAGCAATGGCTCCACACAGAAATATTTCCTTTGCTAAAAAACAGAAAATAGTGAAAGAATTTTCTATGGTGTTGGAAAAGAAACAAAATGCCAGAGTTTGGAAAGATTTTGTTCAAATTTTCACTCGGGAACTCAAGGTATAATGGAAAGAATACTAAGGATTTACAAAGTCCAAAATTTGAACCTAGAAAACTTACAAATTTTATGACCTTAATACATTCTACACTCACTGAACCCCTTTTGAGTCTCAGTTTCCTCATCTGTATAATGAGGTAATACTATTTCCTTAGCCAAAATGGGCCTATCTTTGTGTTCTCAAAAGCATCAAATTCAATTTTTCTTAGGTCTTTTGAAGATAGTATGTTTGTTTGAAATGACTTTTCCCCATTTCTTGTCTGGCTAAATCTTAATCATAACTGAAGTTTGTTAGATACACTTTTTCAAAAAATTCTTCTTAACCCCCCATCTATATAGGCTTACTCTCACATAGAACAGTGTGCTTTTCCTAACAATTACTTATTTGATGAATACTTGTTTTATATCTGTAGGCTATGTGACAGACAAGATAATAGTAATTTTGTTCATTACTTTATCCCAGTTGCCTAGCGCAGCACAAGCATTAAATGACACCCAATACTTATTTGTTAAATTAATGAGCTGGAGGAGTACCAAAAAACAAAAACAGGGATGCCCGTTTGACTGAGTCAGTTGAGCAACTTACCCTTGATTTCAGCTCATATCGTGATCTAGGGTCCTGGAATCAGGCCCCAGGTTGGGCTCTGTGCTCAGCAGTGAGAGTCTGCTTGAGGATTCTCTTTCCCATCTCCCTCTGCCCCTTCCCACACACACTCTCTCTCTAAAGTAAAAATAAATAAATCTTCAAAAAACAAATACAAAAAAAAAGCCACATAGTCAACACCTGACCAAGGCTCAGAAAGCTTCTTAGATGAAATCATGTCTCAATTAAGACTGTAGGATAAATGGGGGTGCCTGCGTGGCTCAGTCAACTGAGCAACCGACTCTCAGTTTTGGCTCAGGTCATGATCTCAGGGTTGTGGAGTCAAGCTCCATGAAGGACTCCATGCTCAGCAGGGAGTCTGCTTGAAGATTCTCTCCCTCTGCCCCTCCCCCTGCTCCTGCAGATGCACACATATTCCCTCTCTCCCTATCTCTCTCAAATAAATAAATAAACCTTTAAAAAAAAAAAAAAAGACTGAAAGAGAAGTGAGAAGTAGCAAGATGGGGTAGAGGGCAACACTACGCAGAAGGATCAGTGACACACCTCCACTTTCGTTTTCTAAGACCTTAGGATCATTTTAAATAATGTATTTGTTTTTGGGTAGAAAGTTAGTCCTTGACCTCAACCTATTTTGTACATAAATATGTAAAATGTAATCCAGAATGAAGGTACAATAAAAGTATTATTTGCTAAAAGGAATCTAGAATAAGGAGAGAGATTTTTGGGAGGATTAAGGAGAGTCTCAGAAAAGAGATAGCATTTGATCTGGACATCAAACAGTAAGTGGATATAGGAGCAAAGGAAATTTTCAGATGAGTTCAATTTTGAACATGTTAACTTCAAAGTGACAGCAGGAATCATTTGTTTACTTAACAAATATGTATTAATGGCCAACTACATACCAAGCTCTAGGCTAGGCAATGGAGATAGACGAATGGACTTAACATAGCTTGCCTTCTGGCAAGGACAAAAATATATTCAACAATTAATTTTACTATAAGCAGTTCAGGTAATATCCAAATGGAGCCAAAGTAATTTAAAAATTCAAAGCTAGTAAAGCAATATATGTTAAAGGCAAATAAAAGCAGGCCTAAAGGTATTTTAATTCCTTTCCCCTATAAGCTTTCTTCTTTGGTGAAGAGTAGTTGAGACAAAGAGTCTTGTTGAATTCATACATATAAGAAATAGAGGAGAGAAAACTAAAGACAAAAACAAAACAATAAAAATATAAGGGTTAAATATGAGGGGAAAAGACCAGGAATATGTCATAGAAGGAGCAAAGAAGGTATTATAAGGAAAGATTAGACAAAACTGAAAAATGTGAAAATGGTCTAATAGTATGAGGTCTGAGAAGAGATTATTAGACATATTTTTTAAAGTTTTAGTAAAAATTAAATTATAAAAGGCTAAGAAATACATGGAAAATAAAGTAAGTACAGCTAACTCTTGAAATAGTATGAAAAGTATAAAAATAGGAGTATCCTTATAATACTCATTATTCTCTGTATAATACAGATTACTTATTAACAGATGAGCATTTTTCCACATGTTTCTTCAGTAATGCTTCAATAAATACATCACAGCATTATGATTAGCTTTATTTTTTTATTTTTCAGATTTCTTTATTTGAGAGCGAGAGAAAGTGAGAGAGCATGAGAACATGAGCTGGGGGGTGGGAAGAGCAGCAGACTCCCCACTAAGCAGAGAGCCCAAACTGGGGCAGTCTCAACCCAGAACTCCAAGATCATGACCTAAGCCAAAGGCAGATGCTTAACCAACTGAGCCACCTAGGCGCCCCATATCATTAGCTTTATTCTTATTAGCAGCCTCCTCACCTGGCCAATTTCCAAATTACTTATTACAGATCAGTAAAACTAAATACTTAATACATTTAATACATTTAAGTTATAAGAATTTATAAACAGAAAAAGTATTTAGAATTTATGAAAATAGAAATGATAAATTTTTATTACATATATAATCATATATATTATTAGTTGATAGAATTAAAAGTATAGGCAACTCCACTTATACTACATGTTTGGAAAGCCTGTGAACTAGGAAAATATTACTTTTTTTTTCTCCAGAGAAGGAGGGGAAAGGGATAGAGAGAGAAGGAGACAGAAAATCTTGAGCAGGCTCCACCCCCAGCACAGAGCCTGATGTAGGGCCTCATCTCATGACCCTGAGGTCATGATCTGAGCTGACATCAAGAGTTAGACACTTAACTGACTGAGCCACGCAGCCTACCCAGTAATACTGGCTTTGTTGTGTCCATTAACCATTTTTTTCATCTCCTGAAAATACTTAAAATATAGGAAAAATACTTTCTAAATTATTATACTTTTGTTCAATTATTTGAAATTATTACTCTATGGCATGTCAGAGTCAAATAATTTCAAAATACCTAAAAAAATAAACTTTGGACCCACAAAGTATTAATATTTTAGCATTCACAACTCTGCTCTTGCCATCAAGTGAATTCTTCCAACAAACCTAGACGTTCTCTCCTCCAATCACACTGATCCTCTTTTCTACCAGTTCAAATTCATTCATTCTTTTATTCCCTGAACACAGTGTTTTAGGACCAAAGGGAAAACAAAAATGACAAGACATGTTCTTCCCAGGACAGGCAGTTATAGAAACAACTTATTGAAACAACTAATATGAAAGGCAATGGGATCATGAAGAAAGAAATGCCTACCTATTATTGCCTAGTGGAGGTGCAAACCCAGATGTGAATCATTTTCTTCAAGAAAATTTAACTGATTCACACCACCTTTTTCTCAATTATTTTTCTTTTTTTTTAAGTTTTTATTTAAATTTCAGTTGGTTAACATATATTAGCTTTGGTGTACAACTTAGTGATTTAACATTTCCATCAACCAGTGCTCATCACAAGTGCCCTCCGTAATCCCCATTACCTATTTAACCCATCCACCTCCCACCTCCCCTCTGGTAACCATCAGTTTGTTCTCTATAGTTAAGAGTCTGCTTCTTGGTTTGCTTTAAGTCTCAATGACTTTACACTGTTTTGTACTTACAAAGCACTCATGCATCTCAATCATTTATCTGAATATTTCATTCACTCATTCCAATATCATCAACCCATCCAATACATATTTAGTAACTTACCTAGATCAATTCTGGGTACTGAGGAAACAACAAAAGTAGATTTAAGTGTCCATGCTAAATTCACAATATTATCCCCCACTTTGTGTTTTTGCCCTGAGTAGAGCCAATGAGAAGTTCTATAAAGGCCCATCATTCTACAGCCATGAATTGTGGAATTTTTACCTTTTACCTTATATGGGGATGAAAAACTATCCTGGGTGTCTCCTCTACTCTCATACTCTACTACCAGCAACACTATTTTACTTGACACCAGATGTGTGAGTTTTCTACACATCAAGCAATTCTGCAACACCAGCTAGGTGTCCTACAATTTAACTCAATTATGACACTATCTACCTAGAGACAGCATTGGATCCCACAAGTTAAGGGCTCAGTTACACAAGCCTACTCCCCTCAGATGCTAAGAACAAGTCCAGACTTGTTATCTGTGCTTCTGACCTACTGGCTAAAAATCAGTTGTTCCCATAATCCTCTCTTCAATTCAGTTAATTTGCTAGAGTGGTTCAAAGAACTCAGGAAAACATTTTACGTATTAGATTACTGACTTATTATAAAAGGATATAACTCAGGAACAGCCAGATGGAAAGGCACCTAGAGAAAGGCATATAGGAAGGCATGCTGAGCTTCCATGCCCTCTCTGGGCACACTCTCCCTCCTCACATCCTCATGTATTCAACAACCTAGAAGTTTCCCAACATGTATTACTGGGATTCTTAGGAGGCTTCATTCCACAGGCATGAACCATCACTAACCCAATCTCTAGTCCTTCTCCCCTTCATAGAGGATGGGGGTAGGAATGATAGTTCCAAGCTTCTAATCATGGTCTGGTCTTTCTGGTCATCAGCCCCCATCCTGAAGCTATCCAGGTGCCAAAATTCTCCTCAATAGAACAAAAGTCACTCCTATCACCCAGGAAATTCCAAGGGATTTAGTAGTTCTACATCAGGAACCAAGGTCAAAAACCAAATATTAGAACAAAAGATAATACTAGATTCTTACCACTTAAGAAGTTATAAAGGTTTTAGATCTCTGTGCCAGGAACTGGGGGACAGAGACCAATATATATTTTTTCTATTATTTCACAGACCTCATTAGTACTATGTTAATCAAATGAAATATTAAAAAAAGAAAAAAAAAAAAAGGTCCATTCTGGGATGAAACTTTCTCAGCTATGCAAGTAAAAGGCCAGAGAAACAAAAGTAGTAGATTTAAGTGTCCACACTAAATTGTAGAGTTCGAAAGAAAGACAATGAGATTATGGTGGAAAGGCAATGAGGCCTCAAAAAGATGCTTAACACAATTTTCTCCTCTTCCTTTCTGGAGCAGAAAGGAAAAAAATTTTTTCTCATAAACAATTATTTGATTTTCTGTAAGCATCTGTAACAGACAATTTCCAACAATCTACTATATTTAAATTCTTCTAAATGTTCTTTCAAATGCCTACTTTCCAAGAATGTTAATCACTGTGATAACCCTTTCCTAAGCCTTCTTCAAGTACTCTACTGTATGATTCAAAAGCTGATGACTCTTCCTTCCATTTACTATAAACTTCAATAGAGGAGTATATAAGATACTCTATGGAGGCAAAAGAATGGAAGTAATTTGAATACCAGGGAAAAAAAGCTGGGAAAAAGGTGTGATATTTGAACCAAGTGTTAAAGCAGGGCTCTTCTGGGGTAAAAAGCAGAGTAAGAGCAGTCGGTGGGGTGGGTATTTTTTGTCTGTCTGTATATTTATTTATAGTAAGTCTGTTCCGGAAATGGAAAGTAGCTTTGTGCGGCTTCAGCAAAGGTTTGGGTCAGGAAGCAGCAAGGATGAGCTAGTTGGAAAAGTAAGCAAGAGTTAAATTATGAGAATCAATACAAATACAGGTATTTCAAGTTTTATTTAACCTGAAGATAATGTGCAGGCAACTGCTACAACTGAAATTTGCCTTTCAGGAATATCATTTGGTCAGCACTGCAAAATACAAACTGAAAAGAGAAAGTTATTGATGCCCAGGCTTCTGGCTTGGGTGACTGAATAGGCCACTTCTGCTCTAGTCCTCCCAATCAACACAACTGGTAAGCTATTCAAAATTCCATAGCTCAAGTCAAAAATCATATAGTCATCCTCAATTCCTTTCTCTTACATTCCACATCTGACCTATAAGAAATTCTTTATTCTACCTCTAAAATGTAGAATCTGACCAATCTTTTCTATTACCACCCCAGTCTAAACCACCATCCCTCCTCTGAATTGGTATTTCAATGGTCTCCAAACCTATCTACCTGCTTCTATCTTTGCCCCACTTGCTTACTGCATGTTCACACAGAAGCCAGCATGGTACTTACAAATGTTAAGTCAAAATCCTACTCTAATGCCTTCCCATATTATCAGAGTAAAGGTCAAAGACCTCATTCTGACTTTAAAGACTACATTAGCTGGCTCCAGCTCCTTCCCTGAGGTTCACTTACTCTAGTTAATCTGATTTCCTTACAATTTCTTAAACAAGTAAAATATGCTCCCATATTAAACTGCTTATACTTATTCTTCCCTCTGCCTGCAATGCCCGTCCTTTAGATACCCACATATCTCTCCCCCTCACTTCAGTCAGGTTTCTAGTCAAAGGCCATCTCAGAGAGATCTTCCCTAGTCGTTCTATCTAAAAGAGAATTCCTCTAGCCATGACACTCTACCTATTTGTCTCCTTCTTTGTTATCTGTCTTGCCTCACTAGAATGTGAGATCCAAATGACTTTATTTTGTTCACTGATGTGTCCTCAACACTAACTGTACCTCATCCCTAAGCAGTGTGAGTTAACATATTGATTGAATACATAAATGAATAAATGAATGTATACCATGAACCCAAGAACATGAGCAAAGGGACAAGCTGGTGAGAACAGTAAGATCTGAGGCCTTCAGTTTTAGGCATGCTGATTTTGAAGTACATACAGGACATGCATAAAGAGATGTCCTATAGACTGTTAAGAATCTAAAATGTGTGAGATCAAGATATCAAGTTTTGGAGTCACGAGTCATCTACTTTAAACATATCTGGAAAGGGGTGCTTGGTGGCTCAGTTAAATGTCTGTTGATTTAGGGTCAGTTCGTGATCTCAGGGTCATGAAATCAAGTCCGATTTCATGTTCCACACTGGCATGGAGGCTGCTTAAGAATGTCTCTGTCCCTTTCCCTTGCCCCTCTCTACCCCCACATGCTCTTTCTTTAAAAAAAAAAAAAAAAAAAAGTGTTTGGAAAAAATTAAACTACCAAAAGATCCATAAGTCTCACTTCTAGGTATATATCCAAAATCACTGAAAGCAAGTTATTCAGAGACATGTTTGTACAACAAAATTCACAGCAGCACAATTCACAACAGCCAAGAGGTAGAAACAACCCAAATGCCCATTAACAGCAATGGATAAAGAAAATGTAGTGTATACATACAATGGAATAGTATTCAGCTTTTAAAAAGAAGGAATACCATTACAGGCTATAACATGGATAAATTTCGAGGACATTATGGTAAGTGAAATAAGTCAAAAAATGGCAAATGTCAAAAAATAAAAAATACCAAATGATTCTACTCGTATGAAGTACGTAGAATAGTGGAATTCATAGAAACGGAAAGTAGAATAGTAGTTACCAGGAGCTGGGAGGAGGGAAAAGGGAAAGTTGTAGATTTAGAGTTTAGAGTTTCAGTTTGGCAGGATGAAAACATTCTGAAGATCTGTTTCACAACAATGTGAATATATTTAACACTACTGAACTATATACTTAAAAATAATTAAGATGATACATTCCATGTTATATGTTATAAAACCATATTTTTTAAAGTCTTTGCAGAAGTCTTTTTTTTTTTTAAGATTTTATTTAGTTATTTGACAGACAGAGATCACAAGTAGGCAGAGAGGCAGGCAGAGAGAGGAGGAAACAGGCTCCCTGCTGAGCAGAGAGCCCGATGTGGGGCTCAATCCCAGGACCCGGGAACCATGACCTGAGCCGAAGGCAGAGGCGTTAACCCACTGAGCCACCCAGGTGCCCCAGGTCTTTGCAGAAGTCTTAAGAGTGGATTAAGTTTATGTGAAATGAGGAAATAGTGTGAAGAAAAGCCTCATGATGGAACTTCTGAAATGCCAACATTTCAGAAGTATGTAGGAAAAGTAAAATCAGAGAAAATATTAAATAGAAGTATCAGAGAAGTAGGAGGAGATAGATATAGACATCTGAGCCTCAATACAAATCTCAGTTACAGTTACATATATGCATTAGCCAAATTTTTAAAAGTGAAACTGGCCCTTAGGGAATTCACCAACTACGATAACCTATTGTCATTAATAGAAAATGTGTAAAAAGGAGATGGCATACAAACATTAATTTTTATATATTTTTTTAAGCAAAAAGAACCCTACAG
The DNA here is from genome assembly GCF_022355385.1 of Mustela nigripes. Lineage (NCBI taxonomy): Eukaryota > Metazoa > Chordata > Mammalia > Carnivora > Mustelidae > Mustela > Mustela nigripes. The sequence continues at coordinate 40,300,562 of NC_081570.1, forward strand.
TAACAATTCATATTCAGTATTTAGTTTTCTCTGATCTATAATCTACTATAATTTAATGGGGTCAACTATGGGATGTTCTATGTCCTGTAGTCTTGCAGATCTGTTTTCAAATCCTGGTTTTATCACGTGCTCATTAGCTGTGTGACTTTGACCACGTTAAATGAAGTACTCTAAGATTTAGTTTCCCCATCTACAAACAGGAGGTAATAATACCAACTTAATATACAAGATTGTTTGTTATAACAATTAAATGAGATAATACAAAAGTACTCCACAAATGTTAGCCACCATAATTATTCATCCTTATCACATATTGTTTTTGTTTTAGGCTATTCTGTTACATACTATATACCACTGGTGCATAAATGTCTGCCTTGTACTAGGCTAGAAAGACAGATATATTAAATTCCTGCTACCAGTGATTAAAATTCAGGTAGTCTGGATTGGGGTCCAGATTAATATCTATGAATGAAAACCAAAGAGCAAACTAGGAAAACCATATAGCTAGGATCAAAAGGATCTGGCAACCAAGATATCATTTACTAAAAGCAAAAATTAGAAAAGGTGGTTTCTGGGGCGCCTGGGTGGCTCCGTGGGTTAAAGCCTCTGCCTTTGTCTCAGGTCATGATCCCAGGGTCCTGGGATTGAGCCCCACATCCGGCTCTGCTCAGCAGGGAGTCTGCTTCCCCCCTCTCTCTGCCTGCCTCTCTGTCTACTTGTGATCTCTGTCAAATAAATAAATAAAATCTTTTTTAAAAAAAAGAAAAGGTGGTTTCTGTGACAGTCACTTACTTCCCTTCCCCAGGTTCTTTGCCCCTCCTGAGGAAACATGGTACTTAAGACTTTGGTTAGCATCACATAAAGACCTACTCATCCCTCTCTTCTCCACTTAGTATATTTATTGCCTTCTGCTTTAATCAATGAATGTAAAAAGAGAAAGGGTAAAACTGCCAACTGATCTGCCTTTTCTAGATTCAGATTATAAGCGAAAAACCTAAAAAAGATAGAAATGTCTGAAGGTTAGCAGTATGAAGCATTTATGGAGGCAGATACTCCAGTATTAAAGGGAAGCTAACAAGCCAGATCTGCTCTGTTACAAGCATCAACACAAGGAAAACACTCTTCCTTGTTGGTAGCAGTCCTAAATATGGCTGTTTCCATTTGGGGGTTGACGGAACATCTAAAATCAACTTAATTCAGGAAAGTAGCTTGCAATTACTCTGTATTAATTTTAAAAAGAAGAAGAAATGTGCTAAGGTATTGTGGATAACACATGGACAAAGCAGCCCCAAGGAGGAACTTCCTTCCTCCTGGGAAGTGAGGAGAAAAAATAAGAATACATTAAGTAGAATATAGAAAAGTGTCTCTATCTCAATAAATGACACCATCATTCTTCCAGTTCATCCAGTCAAAACTCTTGATGTCATCCTTGACTTCCTCCTTCTCATTTATTCAAAAGTTCTGACAGTTAAAATGCTAAAACACATTCAGAATTTAATCACATTGCACAGCTATGTGCTATATGAAGCTTCCATCTTCTCTCTCCTGTATTATTGCAAGAGCCTCCTGATTTCCTTGCATTGCCCTTGCTCATCTTTAGTGTATTCCCATCAGAGTGGCCATAATGAATCTACTAAAATATAAGTCAGACCATATCAATCCTTTACTCAAAATCTTCCACTTTTACTCTGAGATTAAAAAAAAAAAATGAGGGGCGCCTGGGTGGTTCAGTGGTTTGGGCTGCTGCCTTCGGCTCGGGTCATGATCTCAGGGTCCTGGGATCGAGCCCCGCATCGGGCTCCCTGCTCCACAGGAAGCCTGCTTCTCTCTCTCTCTCTCTCTCTCTCTCTCTCTCTCTGCCTGCCTCTCTGC
>NC_081570.1:40302533-40305367 GCF_022355385.1 Mustela nigripes
CCGGCTCGGGTCATGATCTCAGGGTCCTGGGATCGAGCCCCGCATCGGGCTCCCTGCTCCACAGGAAGCCTGCTTCTCTCTCTCTCTCTCTCTCTCTCTCTCTCTCTCTGCCTGCCTCTCTGCCTACTTGTGATCTCTGTCTGTCAAATAAATAAATAAAATCTTTAAAAAAAAAATGATATCCTTAATATGCCTTATTGCTCCCTCTCTCCTATAATCTCTAACTTCACCCCCTCCTCTTTTCCTGAGCCGCACTTGTCTTCTTGATGTTCCTGGAAAATGGAACCCCAATTTCCCACTTCAGGGTAATTGTAGTTACTATTTCGCCTGCCTGAAATGGGGTCTTGCCCCCAGATACATGATACATTCACTAACTCCCTTCCGCCAGGTCTTTATTCAATTGTCACCTACCCATCTTTTTTAGAAAACTACAGACACCCACCGAACAAACTTTTATCCTCCTTCCCTGTTTTGATTCTTCCCCCCCCTTAAAAATGATAAATTTCTGGGGCACATGGGTGGCTCAGTTGATTAAGCGTCTGCCTTCGGCTCAGGTCATGATCCTGGAGTTCTGGGATTGAGTGCTGCATCAGGCCCCCTTCTCAACAGGCAGTCTGCCTCCCCCTCTGCCCCTCACCCTGCGCTCATACTTGTGCTCTCTCTCTCTCAAATAAATACATAAAACATTTTAAAAAATGGTCACTTTCTGACACACTATATTATCTATTTATATCATTTGTAGTTTGTCTCCTATGAATATGTAAGCACCATGAAGACAGAGGTTTTACCTGTTTTGGTTCACTGCTATACTCCTACCACTGAGATGAAATCTTTGCTTATAGTAAATGCTCAAAAAATATCTTCTGGTGAATTTATGAATGGAAGTATTAAGTGAATTAATTAGAATTAATTAGTATAAAGTGAATTAGATGCCTTTTGGACTTAGAGGAACGAAGAGGGAAGGAAGCAACATGTGCAAGGAACTATGTAAAATAAATCACACATCAGTACGTGTCTCATTTAATCCTCACTCCGTGAAGCAAGCGTGATGAAGAAAATGACATTCTGCAATCAAAGAAAGATAATTATCATATGATCTCACTGATATGAGGAATTTGAGAGGCACAGCAGGGGGTCATGAGGGAAGGGAAGGAAAAATGAAGTTAAGATGGGACGGGAGGGAGACAAAACATAAGAGAACCTTAATCTCAGAAAACAAACTGAGGGTTGTTGGAGGGGAGCGGGGTGGGAAGGATGGGGTGGCAGGGTAATGGACATTGGGGAGGGTATGTGCTATGGTGAGTGCTATGAATTGTCTAAGACTGATGATTCACAGACTATATCCCTGAAACAAATAATACATTTTATGTTAATATAAAAAAAGAAAAAAATGACATTCTGGGAGAATAAGTGGTTTATCCAAGATCATACAGAGTAACATTCAAATTCAGGCCTCTCTGACTCCCAGAAGTCATGATCTTTTCACTACAAAGCAATTTGGATTTTTTTTTTCCTTGACAACAACATAAGGAAAGGGTATACCTTGTGTTTCAGATGAACATAGTATAAAGCTCTGTACTAACAATACTAATATCCTAGGATCAGTAATTCTATTTTAGAAACTGAGATATTAATGCATCTTTGATCTGTGTCTGTATGAGTGAAGGGAAGGTGCTGACTGGGGTGATAAACTATCGGTAAGGAGAGAAGTTTGATGATTACCATCAGTATGATCATTCCTAGACATGAACTCATTAAATTACTGAGGTTATAGACACCTTCCAGACTATAGCTACCCAAAAGAACTTTCTGAAATGATAGAAATAATTTATATCTGCACTGCATAATACACTAGCCACTATCCCCATGTGGCTATCGATCACTTCAAGTATTGCCAGTGTGACCAAGGAACTGAATTATCACTTAATGATTAATGTAATTATTAAATTAACCATTTAATTTAAATGGAAATACCCACATAAGGATAATAACATCTATATTGGATGTGTCTATACACACTGTTATAGACTCTCCATTCTAACTCAGCCATATCCTTCACCTCACTCACCTCACCACCTTGCTCACTTGTAATACTCTGATCCACTTTAGATGATGACACTGCATATATGGCAAAGTTCTTTTTCCAAAAGTGTCCCAAAGGAAAAAGGAAATTACCCTATAGTTGAGTTCTTAAAACTATTTTATTTTTGAAGAAGAAAAAACTGTTTACAAAAGATATAGAGTCTAAAACTATTTCAGGCAATACTAGTTTTGGATACTGAAAACAGGTTCCCTGATGAGATCAGCTTAAAAAGATGGCAAAGAACTTCAGCACAGACTTTCTAATTAGGCAAAGGAGGAGGGGGAGGAATAATAATTTCACAATTAAAACTTTAGATGCCATTATAAATAAGCTTGTTAAAGACTGGGTTTGAAAGGGTTTCATGGTAGAGCTCATGAATAGAATGAGTTCTTATGATTTGAGATTAAAATTCCCAGGAAAAGTACCATATCCAGATATTTTAAATGCTCTATCTCAAACCACTTAAACAAAAATTAAGATTATGTGCTCTGAATAATTGGGAAGCTAACTCTGGTTAGTGAAGAAGACACTAGTGTTTTGTTGACTGCTTCCTTTGCAACCCACAGAATGGGAGAAGATATTTGCAAATGACAGTACAGACAAAAGGTTGATATCCAGGATCTATAAAGAATTCCTCAAACTCAACACACAAAACAGACAATCATATCAAAAAATGGGCAGAAGATATGAACAGACACTTCTCCAGTGAAGACATACAAATGGCTATCAGACACATGAAAAAATGTTCATC
>NC_081570.1:40305767-40480960 GCF_022355385.1 Mustela nigripes
ATAACAAATAACATGGAGGACATAGGGAGATGGAGAGGAGAAGGGAGTTGAGGGAAATTGGAAGGGGAGATGAACCATGAGAGACTATGGACTCTGAAAAATAATCTTGAGGGTTTTGAAGGGGCGGAGAGTGGGAGGTTGGGGGAACCAGGTGGTGGGTATTAGACAGGGCATGGACTGCATGGAGCATTGGGTGTGGTGCATAAACAATGAATACTGTTACGCTGAAAAGAAATAAAAAACTTTTTTAAAAAAGACACTAGTGTTTAAAATACATGTGAAAGGTTTGAATAATGTTTCATGAAGCAAGTAGAAAAAAGATAATACACTAAGGCAACATTTTAAATCTGTATGTATAACTTAATAAGCTAAAGTTAATGTCTATTTCTTACACAAGCTTAAGAAAAAGTTTACATATTCAGGCTGATCAAAATATTTTCATTATCTTATCACTAAAAAATGAGAATCATCTTATATTTAGACATGTACAACAAATTTTTATTTTTATTTTAAAAGCAGCTAGATTCATCCACTCTAGCCAATCACAAGGCCCACCTCAAGTTTCCCTTCAATCTCCCAGCATTCTCAATCATTCTCACACTCTCTCAATTTTTGTTGCCTAAACTTACTTGAAGACACTTAGTTACACGTATATTTTGCCTCATAATATTTATGCTTTTTTCCCTATCTCTGTGTTTTTTGTCCTCAGAGTCTTAAGCTCACACAGACAAAAGCCATGCATTACTTCTTTGCAATAACCATAGCACTTAGAGCTGAGTGATTTCTTGAAGACAGAAGGAAAGCTATGGATCTAATGCTCCAAATATCTAAGGAATGACAAGACAAAATTGTTCTCAATCTGCTATACAACAGATTTGCAGGACAATTTCTCAAACTCAATAAATTTGAGAAATTTGTACAAGATCAGCACTACTAAAATTCAGGTTCTTTCCAATTCTGAATTGTTGATCCTTTACTGATTGACTACCATCTGACTGACACATTGTTGAAAAGCTCTAACACCCTCCTCACACCACTACCCTCACACTCCTCCACTTCTTTCACTGCTACCAGCAGAAAGTCTGAAAGGAAGATGGAGAAGAAATATAGTAATAGTTACTGGATAGTAATAGTTACTAGTCTGAAAGGAAGATGGAGAAGAAATATAGTAATAGTTACTAACTAGATAGTAATAGTTACTGGAGAAAATACATGAGTCCAGGGCACATAATTTCATGGTAAATTAATCCGTGTCCACTTTGGAAATATCTTGGGTACTAATAATTAGATAACAGCACAGACATTTCCATTCAGAAAAGAATCACAATTAACAGAAGATAAGGGATCACAAATAATTAAGGCCTAAATGTAAGTAGTATGAATCATTTACCATCCTGCTAAACCAAAGAAAGGAAAAGGCTCCAGGCTGATGAGAATCAAAAACTGAACACCCAAATCTTTTCTTCACTGCTCACTATCACTGGGGACAGGAACAAAATAAATATATAGAGAGAATGCAATACAGTAATTAATAATTCCAGTTCTAGAGTTTTAGAGTTCTAGGTTCAGATAAGATGTCGATCATTGACAAAATTTGTCATTTTAGGCAAGTCAATATACAAAATGGAAGGTGATACTAACACATTTCCTAGGGTGGATGTGAGAATTGATGAGAAAAAAAGGATGCAGACTGCTTTGGATAAGACCTAATGTATGAAAAGTAGTCAATATGCTTATTTTTTATTTGAAGTAGGAGAAGCTGAGCTTTTCAATTTGGTTTTGATGCTCTGGGCATGCAATTTCAGGTAATAAGAGTGTTAAATTGGAAGTCAGGAAATGGGTTCATGACCTGGTTTTTTCAATAACTTGTTCTTCGACCTTGGCTAATTTCTTCATCTCTTTGGGCCTTTAAGTTATCAAATCTGTAAAAATAAAGAGGCTGGGCTAAATAATTTTATATTCTTCAGCATTCCCCAGAGAAACAGAATTAACACGGTATGTGCATGTATGTATATATGTATGAAGAGGGAGAGGGAGGAGAAGAAGAAAGGGATTTATTTTAAGGAATTGGTGTATCCAATTATGCAGGCTGGTAAGTTCAAAATCTATAGGATGAGCCAGCAGGCTGAAAACCTAAGGAACTGAAAACTTGCAGTTCAAGTATGAAGGCCATCTACTAAAGAATTCCTCCGTGCTCAGGAAGCCAATCTTTTGTTCCTTTAGGCCCTCAACTGTTTGGATGAAGCCCACCCATATAATGGAGGGCAATCTGCTTAACTCAAAGTTTACCTGTATGAGGAAAGGGGTCAAGGTGCTGGATATAAAAGAATGAACAAGAAGAGACATAGTCACCAAAACCATAAAACTCCTAGGGAAAAACATAGAGGAAAAGCTTTGTAAGACTGGATCTGGCAATGATTTCCTAACTATCACATTTAAAACATGAGCAACAAAAGCCAAAAGGAGGCCAAAGAGGGAGGATACATGAAAGTAAAATTTCTGTGCATCAAAGGACACAATCAACAGAGGGGGAAAAAAAAAACCTATAAAATCAGAGGAAATATTTGCAAATCATACTTCTGATTCTACAACTCAATAACAAAAGATCAAATAATTCAATTTAAAAGTGGCAAAGGACTTGAACAGACATTTCTCCAAAGATGATATAGTAATGGCCAATGAGCATATGAAAAGACCCTCAACATCACTAATCATCAGAGAAATGCAAATCAAAATTGCAATGAGATATCACCTCATACCCATTAGGAAGGCTACCACAAAAATTAATTAATAAATTAAAAAGTGTTGGCAAGGATTTGGAAATATTGGAGCCCTCATGCCTCTTTTGCACTATTAATGGACTGTAAAACTGTAAACTACTATGGGAAAAGTAAGGACAGTCCTCAAAAATTAAAAACAGAACTAACATACGATCTAGTAATTCCAATTCTGGGTATACATCCAAAAGAACTGAAAGCAGGGTCTCGAAAAAATATTTGCATACCATGTTTCTACAGCAGCATTATCACAACAGTCACAAGGTGGAGGCAACCCAATCACCACTGGTGAATGAATGGATAAGGAAAATGCATTATACACATAAAAGGGAATATTATTCAGCCTCAGAAAGGAAAGAAATCCTGTCACAGGCTGCAACATGGATAAACCTGGAGAACATTATGCTAAGTGAAGTAAGTCCAAAAAAGCAAATACTGTATGATTCCACTTACCTGAGGTATCTACAGTAGTCAAATTCAGAGAAACAGAAAGTAGAATGGTGGTTACCAGGCAGGGTCAGGGCAGGTGGGGTAGTGGAGGGGGAGACAGATAGTCATGGTTTAATTAGTATGAAGTTTCAGTTTTGCAAGATGAAAAAGTTCTGGAGATGTGTTACACAGCAATGTGAATACTTTTAACAATGTCAAACTATACACTTAAAAATGGTTAAGATGATAAATTTTATGTTATATATGTTTTATCACAATGAAACAAAATACAGTAAAAAAAGATTTCTGCCAAGAAATAAAGAAAAAAGAAGGGAAGGAGAATTAAAATAAATATTCTCTGAGAAAGTAATTCCTCCCTAAAATGTGAATAATAATTTAAAAATACTTAATTAGCAGATGCTTATATTGGTTAATTGATAGTCAACATTTTTTAATACAGAGTTCTTGTCAAAAGCAGGTAAAAAACAATTAGTAATGTATATATGACAGACCACTTAACTAAGGTAAGGTCTCTAATAGTCCTTCTGTGATCTCTAATCTTCCTCAGCACTATATAAAAATTTCTCTGATACCAGGCACGTGGGTGGCTCATTCAGGTAAGTGTCTCCCTTTGGTTCAGGTCATGATCTCAGGGTCCTAGGATTAAGCCCTACATCAGGCTTCCTGCTCAGTGGGGAGTCTGCTTATCCCTCTTCCTCTACCCCCACCCCACATTATTGCCCTCACTCTCTCTCAAATACATACATAAAATCTTTGAAAAAAAATTTCTCTCATACCAAACAAACATCAGACCTGGTTTCTGCCCTTATGCAACTTAGAAACTATGAAATTTACAGGTAGTAAGTAAACAGTGAGCATATAAATAAATATCTCATCAGTTTCCAACAAGGAAAAGTAACTAACACCAGACAGATCAATAAAGGGACTTAGATAAGGAAAAACTACTTTTAAGAATATTGGAAGAACTAAAAAGGTTGAAAACATTATGCTAAGAAGGCTCACACAATTGTATAATTCCTTTTATATAATATATCACAATAGGAAAATCCACAGAGACAGAAAGCAGATTCAAGGTTACCAGGAGGTGGAAGGAGGCTGGGGAAGGAAGGGGCGGGGAGGGGTGATTACTTCATGGGCCTGGGTGTTTTTATGGGTAATGAAAAAGTGCTGAAGCAAGAGCTGGTAGATGCAACCCACTGGGGAGTACACTAAAGACCACTGAATTGTATACTTCTACATGGTTAAGCATGTGTTATGTGAATTCTACTTCAATTTTTTAAAAAATCTATGTCAGGCACCTAACAATAAGCAACAACAGGAAGTCTCTACTACCCTAAAGGGTGGAGATACCAAGGAAGAAAGTATATTAATAGAGTCTATAAGCCAAGGCCAGCCAGTAGGACTGGGGACCATGGAAGAGAGGCTGCCCAGCAAAAGATGGAACTCTGGAAGGAGCCAGAGACACACAAGAAATGGAATCACTACAGGAGACTCCACAGAAACAGTAGAAGAGTAGAAATAGCCTCACTCTCCAATCTCTTCACACTTCCTATCATAAGATGATGGCTAAAGCCAGATGGAAAGAGAGCTTGGGGGAATGTATCTTATGTGGGTCAGCCCTATAACTCAGAACAGAGCACAAGACAGTTGGAAAACTGGCAAATGATGAGCAAAACCACACACTAAACTAAGCAATACAGAGGAAAAGAACACAGTGCTATGACAAAAATATCTGTGATCAAGAAAATCCATCTAAAGAGGTTAAATATTTGTTAAGACCCAACAGACACACCCAGTTATTTTAAAAACTGGGCAAGGAATGTTTGAGGTAGAGAAAACTGCATGTGCAAATGTATTATAAAGGTAGAAAAAAAAATAGTACATTTGCGAAACTAAAGAGAAAAAATGGTAGAGAAGAAAACTTCCTGCCAACCAAAGTTAAAAGTGAAATGGCCAATATTTAAAGAGATTAGCTAGATTTTGACCAGTGTTTGAGTGACTGCAAATCTTAGACATACCGGGCCAAGATTCCTTGAAGATTAGTCTCAGTCAAACATCTAGACATCACCATCAAAATGCCTACCATTCAGAAAAAGCCATCAATAAAACATGATATTCACACATCAGTTAGTTGAACTGAACTCTTAAAGTAATATCACTGTATATAAATTGTGCATTTTATGCAAATTACACCCCAATTATTTTTTTTTAATTATAAAGCAAGCAAAGGGCAGCTGGGTGGCTCAGTTGGTTAAGCATCTGAATCTTGATTTCACCTCAAGTCATGATCTCAGGGTCGTGACATCAAGCCCTTAGGGCTCTGTGCTAAGGGTGAAACCTGCTCAAGATTCTTTGTCTCTCCTCCTTTCTTTCCCCTCCCCCAACATTTCCATGCTCTTTCTCGATAACTTCTGTCTCTCTCTCTCTCTTTAAAAAAAAAAAAAAAAAAAAGCCAGAGGAAAAGGGCAGAGTACAATCAAAGAAATGGCAGAGTTAGGATAGCCACTAACTTCCTATCAGAAACAAAGAAGGCAAAAAAAGAAAAGAAAAGAAAAGAAAAGAAACAAAGAAGGCCAGAAGATAATGGAATGATATCTTCAACTGATATTCTAAAGGAAAATAATAATTAACCTATCATTTCATACCCAGGGAAAATATTTTTCAAGAATAAAGGAAGGGAAAAAAATTTTCCGTCACACTAAACCTGGAAGAATTTGCCCCATCAGATCTGCACTAATGCAAACTCTACAGTATATACTACAGCAAAAGGAAAAGGATCCAAAATTGAAGGCAAAGATGGAAAAAAGAAAATGGGGGGCAATGCAGGTAAATCTAAATGAAAACCGATTTCATAAAACAATGATACCAATAATTTGTGAAGTTTAAAATTTTTCTACAAAACTAAAGTACCTAACAAAAAATACAATGTAAGTTGGGAGAAATGTAAATGGAAAATCAATGGTTGTAAGATCCTTACAATGTATTAATTTTAGAATTTGATAAGTCAAATAACCATTGTCTGATTTCCAAAGAAATTTGCCATTAGATTTTAAAGAGTATGTAATTACCAAATGGGAAGAGGAAAGGGATATGAAGGAGTAACAAAAATAACCAATGTAGGGGCACGTGGGTGTCTCAGTCGGTTAAAATCTCTGCCTTTGGCTCAGGTCATGATCCCAGGGTCCTGGAATTAAGCCCCGCATCTGCTCTCTGCTCAGTGGGGAGCCCGCTTCCCTTCCTCTCTCTCTCTGACTGCCTTTCTGCCTACTTGTGATCTCTGTCTGTCAAATAAATAAATAAAATCTTAAAAAAAAAAAAAATGTAACAGAAGAGGGAAAACAGAACATTTCTACAAAGCATATATCATACATTTCACCTTAAACATGTGAGTAATTACATTAAATCTGGACATTGAAAATGATAAACTTGAAATGCAAAGATTATAAAGGTTACAGATGACTCAACAACCAGCTATAAGTTATCACAAAGTGATACATTAAAATATAATAACATAGAAAGGTTAATAATAAAAGGTAAAAAAAGATATACCAAGAAAACACTACCCAAAAGAAACTGGTGTACCTGTATTAAAATTAAACAAAACAGACTATAAAGTCAAAAACATTCCTAAAGAAAAAGAAAATTATAAGGGGAAAGTTTCAGTCTGCTAAGAAGTTATAATAATTCTGTATTTGCATATATCTAGTAATACAGCCTAGAATGCACAAATGAATAACATCACCCATAAAAATTAACAAAACCACAATCACTGCAGGAGATTTTAATATACCACGCTCAGTAACTGATGGAACACACAAACAAAAATAAGTAAAGATTTAGGAGACCTGAACAATTTAAAATACTTAATCCAGGGGCCCCTGGGTGGCTCAGTGGGTTAAGTCTCTGCCTTCGGCCCAGGTCGTGATCTCAGGGTCTTGGGATGGAGCCCCTCGTTGGGCTCTCTGCTCAGCTGGGAGCCTGCTTCCCCCTCTCTCTCTGCCTGCTTCTCTACCCACTTGTGATCTCTCTCTTTCTCTTTCTCTGTCAAATAAATAAACAAAATCTTTTTAAAAATAAGTAAATACTTAATCCAATGGATATATATGAAATACTACAGCCAAAATACCAACACCCAAAGTGAACATATTTCTTTTTTTTTTTAAAGATCTTATTTATTTATTTATTTGAGAGAGAGAGAGATCACAAATAGGCAGAGAAACAGGCAGGGGGAAGGAGGAAGCAGGCGCGCTGCTGAGCAGAGAGCCCCATACGGGGCTTGATCCCAGGACCCTGGGATCATGACCTCAGCTGAAAGCAGAGGCTTAACCCACTGAGCCACCCAGTCACCCCAAAGTGAACATATTTCTAAAAACACAGAAAACAATAAACAAACTGGATCACAAATTAGGTCATTAAGCAATGTATTAGTTATCTGTGGTGTAACAAATTACCACAAACTCAGCAGTTTAAAACAATAAATACCGGTTATCTCATAGTTTCTGCTGGTCAGCAACCTAGGCTTGACTTAGTTGGGATCTCTGCTTCAGAGTCTCTCACAAGGCTGCAACTGATGTTGCAGGGAGGACAAGGAGCCCCACTTCCAGGCTCCTTTATATGGTTTTGGGGATGATTCCATTACTTTTGGGCTGCTGGAGCTCTTTGCCATTATTCCTCACCAACATGGTAACTTGCTTCATCAAAACCAACGAGAAAGTCTCCAGCAAGACAAAGTTAAATCCTATGTAACTTAATCAAAGAAATGATATCTCATCACTTTGTTGTATAAACAGTCCCCAAGTTAAGATAATTCAACTTACAATTTTTTGATTTTTATAATAGTGCAAAAGCAATACACATTCAGTAGAAATTCTGTTTCAAATTCTGAATTTTGATCTTTTTCTGACCTAGTGGTATGCAGTATAATACTCTCTTGTGAAGCCAGGCAGTGGCAGCAAACTGCAGCTCCCAATCAGCTATATAATCACTAAGTTGTGATTACACTTATAACCATTCTGTACACATACAACCATTATTTCACTTTTAGCATGGTATTCAATAAATTACATGAGATATTCAACATTTTATTATAAAACAGGCATTGGGTTAAATGATTTTGCCCAATGAAAGCTAAGTTTCTAAGAGTGTTAAAGTAGGCTAGGCTAAGCTATGGTGTTTAGCAGATTAGGTGTATTAAATGCATTTTCGACCTACAGTATTTTTCAACTTAACGATATATTCAACTTATTATGGGTTTATTGGGACATAACCCCAACATAAGTCAAGGAAGATCTATCACAGATCCCACTCAAAGTGAGGGAACAGAAGTAAACAAGTGCATAAATATGCAGAGGCAGGAATCATAGGGAGCCATCTTAGAGTCAGCCTACCACAGAAAGTATCAATAAATTGCAAAGGACTGAAATCACACAAAGCATACTTTCCAAACTAATATAACACTGTATGTTACCTATACTGAGTTAATTATTCATACTGCTGTAATTATGGCACAAAACATTAATAAAGATTACTTCTAAAAATCATATTCGAAATTTTATCTATATACTTATAAATATATCCATGTGAATTCTAAATGAATACTTGTAAATTTTATTGTTTCCATTTTTCTGATTAAACTCCCCACTATGTCATGTAATAATATATTTCTAAAAAATTGACTGGTAATTGAAACATCTAGATTGCCTATGGATCTGGTTCTATTGTCTTCTTCTCTAGGTTTTCAGTCCAATTTTTACTTATGGCATACCTTATTGTTTTTCACTGAGTAGATCAATGGAAACAAAACACTGAGAGATCTATTTGAGGTTCAACTGGTTTTTGCTCATGAAAGACATCTAGGCAAAAATATAGATAATCTTACTGTAGTTGAAGATTGAGATGATTCAAAATTGGGCCTCATTTCTTCAGAGTGCTGGTCTACTTTCAGTTTACCCTTATTCTTTAAATGTACCCCATCAAGGACCCAAATGAAACTGTCTGGGGTATTCACCAGAACTTTTTGATAGGACTTGACCTATACTCTCTCTCACCCCTCTCACCCTCTCAACTGTGAAATTATGGAAATAAAAATTGAGTAATAAAACTGAAATTAAGAACTCTGTAGGTGGGTTTAACATCAGATTAGACTTAACTAAAGAGATCATTAGGGGCACCTAGGTGGCTCAGTCATTAAGCATCTGCCTTCAGCTCAGGTCATGATCCCAAGGGTCCTGAGATCAAGCCCCGCATCAGGCTCCCTGCTCAGTTGGAAGCCTGCTTCTTCCTCTCCCTCTCTCCTGGTATGTGTTCCCTCTCTCGCTGTCTCTATCTCCGTCAAATAAATAAATAAAATCTAGAAAGGAAGGAAGGGAGGGAGGGAGGGAAGAAGGAAAAGAAAGGAATAAAGAAGAAAGAGTTAATTAGTGAATATGAAATAAATCAGAAGAAAATTATCCAAGCAAAGCATGGAGAGACAAAAGAACGGAATAATGACCAAAAGACTTATGGGACAGAGTCAAAGATAGTACACAGATGTAATTAGATTTCAGACTTAGAAGAGAGAAAGAGTAAAACACAACCTTTATAAAAAGGGACTGTACTAATATTCCCAAAAAATTGATGGACATTAAGAGACATATTAAATAAACCCTAAAAACTCCAGGCAAGATAAGTAAAAAGAAAGCTGCACTTAGGCACATATTAGTTAAATCTCTGAAAACCTAAGAAAGAGAAAATCCTAAAAGCAGCCAAAGAGGAAAAGGTTTACAGTCTAAGAGCAAAAATAAATACAAAAGCTGCTTTCTTCCCAGAAACAATGGAAGCCAGAAGAAAATGTCTTCAAAGTAATGAAAAAAAGTAAACTTTCTTAACCTATAATGCTATTTCCAGGAAAAAAAAAATACTCTTCAAAACTGAAGTTAGGAAAAATAATAAGATGAGACAAAGACACTTCAAAAACATATTTTAAAAGAATTTTTGCTAATACACCCACAAAAAAGGAAAAACTAAGATGTCCTTCAAACAGAAGAAAAATGGCATGAGATGGAAGAAAATGCAGAGAGGAATAAAAAGCAACAGAAAGAGTACACAGACAGTAAATCTAAATGCATATTGACAGTATAAAATAATAATGATGTCTTACAGGACTTAAAATGTATACAGAATTAAAACATATAACAAAATACATAAAACTTAAAAAAAAAACAGTAAATGGATAGTAAGTGTTATTCTAACATCCTTGCTTTGTCTGAAAGTAGTTAAACCCTTCATTTATATTAGGTTTTTAAAAATCAGGGGTACATGTTTAACCTCTATCATATTTTAAGAATAAAGAATAAAGAACATACAGTAAACAAAGACTGTATACCCTTGCAGGATACAACGTTATTGTACAAAAGTTACTCACTTCCTTATATACCAGCAATGAACAATCCTAATTGAAATTAAAAATAGTATCATTTACATGAGCACCCAAAAATGAAATATTTAGATCTAAAGCTAACAAAACTCCGGGCACAGACAGCTTCCCTAATGAATTCTACCAAACATTTAAGGATGAAAACACCAATCTTACATAAACTCTTCTAGAAAAAGAGAGATGCAACATTTCTGAATTTTACCTATGAGCAATGTTGGCAGATAAAATACATGATGCCAAATTAATTGTGAATTCCAAAAAAGCAATAACTATTTTTTAGTATAAGTATACATAGAATTTTTTTTAAAGATTTTATTACTCAGAGATCACAAGTAGACAGAGAGGCAGGCAGAGAGAGAGGAGGAAGCAGGTTCTCCACTGAGCAGAGAGCGCAATGCGGGGCTCGATCCCAGGACCCTGGGATCTGACCTGAGCCGAAGGCAGAGGCTTTAACCCACTGAGCCACTCAGGTGCCCCAAGTATACATAGAATTTTCATTTGTAAATCTAGCAACGCTTTATGAAGCCAGATAAGTTTGGTATCAAAATATGTTAACACTAGAAGAAAAGAAAATCATATACCAGTTTCTCTCAAAAACACAGATGCAAAATTCCTAAATAAAACATTAGGAAATTACATCCAGACTTAAATGAAAAATAATATACAACATTCAAATGTCAACCAGTGTATTTCACAATATTAACAGAATAAAGAATTTTATATGTCCATTTCAATTTATGCAGGGCAAGCACTTAATAAACCTCAATATCAATTAAAATTGCTATTTTTTTTAAAGCGTAGAGAGAAATTTCCTCAACTTCATAAACAACTGCTACAGAAGACCTATAAGCAACATCACTTCTAGTTTAAACACTGAAATCTCTGTCTGTAAGAATGGGAATAATTCAAGGATGCCCTCCAGTACCATTCCTTGAACACTGTACAAGAGGTTTGAAGCAGGAAATATGCCAGAAAAAGAAATTCAATGTATTGGAAAAAAATAAATGAAAACTTAAAAACACACTATTTGTAACATTATCACAAAAGTTTATGTATCTAGAGACTATCTAATGAAAAAGTATGAACTACAACAAAGAGAAACAGAAAAGTGTAGTAGAGACATTAAACACAAGTTCACTTCTCCAACTCAACACCTAAAAAAAAACTGAATCATCGGGTCAAAAATGGGCAGAAGACAAGAACAGACATTTCTCTAAAAAAGACATACAAATGGCTAGCAGACACATGAAAAAAATGTTCACCATCATTTGCGATCAGAGAAATTCAAATCAAAACTACCCTGAGATACCACCTTACAATGTCAGTTAGAATGGCAAAAATTAACAAGGCAGGAAAATACAAAAGTTGAAGAGGATATGGAGAAAGAGGAACCCTCTCACACTGTTGGTAGGAATATAAATTGGTACAGCCACTTTGGAAAACAGTATGGAGGTTCCTCAAAAAGTTAAAAATAGAGCTACCCTATGACCCAGCAACTGCAGTACTGGTATTTACTCCAAAGATACAGATGTAGTGAAAAAAAAGGGCACATGCATATTCATAGCAGCAAAATCCACACTAGCCTACTGTGGAAGGAGCTGAGATGCCCCTCAACAAATGAATGGATAAAGATGTGGTCCACATATACAATGGAATATTACTCAGCCATCAGAAAGGATGAATACTCACCATTTGCATTGATATGGATAGAACTGGAGAGTATTATGCTAAGTGAAATAAGTCAAGCAGAGAAAGACAATTATCATGTGGTTTCACCTATATATAGAACATAAGGAATAGCACGGAAGACATTAGGAGAAGGAAGGGAAAAAGCGGGGGGGGGGGGGGGGGAATCAAGAGGAGATGAACCATGAGAGGGTATGGACTCCAGGAAATAAACTGAGGGTTTCAGAGGGGAGGGGAGCAGGGGGATGGGTTAGCCCGGTGATGGGTATTAAGGAGGGTACATATTGCAATGAGCACTGGGTGTTATACACAAACCATGAACCATGGAACACTCCATCAAAAACTAATTAAGTACTGTATGGTGACTAACACAACATCTTTTAAAAAGATAATTAAAAAAATAAACACGGGGCGCCTGGGTGGCTCAGTCTTTAAGCATCTGCCTTAGGCTCAGGTCATGATCCCAGGGTCTTGGGATCAAGCCCCACATTGGGCTCCCTCTCCACTCAGCAGAAGGCCTGTTTCTCCCTCACCCATTCCCACTCCCCCTGCTTGTGTTCCCTCTCCTGCTGTGTCTCCCTCTGTCAAATAAATAAAATCTTTATAAAAAAAATAAATAAACACAAGTCCAAAAAATGGAGTGGATCTGAAGATGTTATGCTATAAAGATGTTAATTCTCTTTCAGATTCATCTTATCAAATTCATCCTCAAATTCAATATAATTTCAATTATAATTCTGGCAGATTATTTTATATGAATTGGTAACCTGATTATAAATACATTTAATATACAAAGATCAAGAACAGCCAGGAAAATTTGGAAAGGACAAAGCTTAAAAATCTACACCCCCACCAGATTACTGATATTCCTTTTTTTAATTTACAGTCAATAAAACAGGATAGTACTAAAGCAAGGAAAGACAAATAGAGCAATGGAACTGTAACAGTTGAGAAACAAATCCACATATGTAGGAATGCTTGATTTATGAGAAATATGGCACTGCAAAGAAGCAGGGAAAGAATGGTCTTTTCAGTAACTGACAGTAAGCCAAATGGATACCTATGACCAAAAAACAAACAAACAAACAAGCAAACAAACCTGAGCCTATCTCATACAACCACAAAAGTCCAGGTAAACTACCACTCTAGATGTAAAAGACAAAGACAGTAAAGTTTCTAAAGAAAACATGTAGAAGAACATCTTTATGAGCTTGGACTAGGTAGAGATTTTTTTAAAACATGGGACCCAAAAAAAGCAAATTCAATAAATGAAAAATATTAATTAATGCAGCTGCATTAAAATTAGTCTTTCCTCCTTATTAAGGACCCCATTAAGGAGCAAAAGGCAAGCCTCAGAATGTAAGATCTTTAAATATTTTTATTTATTTATGTGACAGAGATCACAAGTAGGCAGAGAGGCAGGCAGAGAGAGAGGAGGAAGCAGGCTCCCTGCCAAGGAGACAGCCCAATGCGGGACTTGATCCCAGGACCCTGGGATCATGACCTGAGCCGAAGACAGAGGCTTCAACCCACTGACCCACCCAGGTGCCCCAGAATGGAAGATCTTTACAAACATTCAGCAAAGAGCTCCTAACCAAAAACATAAAGAACTCCTGAAAATCAACAGGAAAAAGACACATACACCAACAGAAAAGTAAGAGATTTAAATGGGTACTCAGGAACATACCCGAATGACCATTAGTAATCAGGGAAGTACAGATCAAAACTCCGATGAAATGTTCCTACATGTTCAAGAAAAAGTATAAAAATTAAAAAGTGACAATACCGGGGCACCTGGGTGGCTCAGTGGGTTAAAGCCTCTGCCTTAGGCTCAGGTCATGATCCTGGGGTCTGGTGATCAAGCCCCGCATCCGGCTCTCTGCTCAGCGGGGAGCCTGCTTCCTTTCCTCTCTCTGGGCCTGCCTCTCTGCCTACCTGTGATTTCTGTCTGTCAAAATAAATAAAATCTTTAAAAAAAAAAAAAAAAGTGACAATACCAAGTACTGGCAAGGATGCAGAACAATTGGAGCTCTCATACTTGCCCACAGGAACATAAGTCCTGTAACCACTTCTATGAAAGAGGTAGCGTGATACAGTCATAATGTGGAAGGGAGCAAAGAAAGGAAGTGCATTACGGCAAGAAGCCATACTCTAACGTGAAGGTGAAAAGTGGAAACAGAACAGTCAGAAAGATCTGTTGTCTGGTGGGGCAAAATAAACAAAAAAGGCACTATCTTTAACTACCTACTCAATAAAGGCTCACAGTTTGGCTTTTACAGTGTTACCTACTGTGTGAACTACTAACACTGTGTGCTGTAAACCTTAAAATGATTCACCCTCAAATAAGCTACTTCTCATTACATCCTAACCTCAATAGTGCTGACACCCATTTGCTGTGTTCCCCAACACATTCCACAAGAGGAAAATGGGAATATGTGCCAGGGTAAGTAGGAAATTGAGACTGCGGCTCAGGATTAAAGGCAGTTAAAGGCAACACCCCTTCCCAAAAGTCCATTCCTCTTTCAGAGCATTTCAGAATACTGAGTGGAAACATCAGAAAATCAAGAAACTACCCACAACCCCTTCTCTTTTTTCCTATTCCACTTGTTTCTTCTAAATCTGGGCAGATATACTGGATCCTGTAACTGAGCTGCCAATTATTGACAAACCAAGGGCCAGCAAGTCAGTTGTTTAAACCTCATGAGCCAAACTGCTCTTGAATGTGAATAAAATTTAAAAAGAAATAATTTTAAATAAAAAAGCATTATTAATAGCTTGAAAAGAACTGCAAGGTAACAAAAGTAATAACGGTTTGGTCATTAGAATCTAGCACACATGCACTACCCAAACCTTGGCACCTTACTATGTGTCCCTTTTAGGGTCAGACAGGATGACAGAAGGTGACTGCATCCGTGTCATAGAAATTTAGATTAAACACAGTCTGTTTAAACTTCTCCTCATGATCCCAAGGGTGTCATTTAAGACACAGAGACATTTAAAAAAGATAGTTCTTATAAATTTTGTGACAATCATTAGATCAATTCAAACTGACCACTAACTAGATCAATTTAGATTTACCACTTCAGCAACCAGTACATCTTTTATAAAACACTTCCAAGTTTCACCAACCTACATTTTATAATCTGAACAAAATTCATTACTAATTTATCACACAGATAAGCTGTTCTGTGCTGTAGCTTCCTCCTGGGCTCAAAGTCGTATTTATCAACTCCAATGGCTTCTCATCTCATTCGAAATAAAAGTATCTAAAATTTTACTAAAGAAAATTAAAAGGAAATATGAAGAAATGGGAAGCTATCCCTGAATGGAAAGACTATTGGAATTATGCCAATTCTTCCCAAGTTACCTTATAAGAACAAAGAAATTACAAGAGTAGTACCAATATTTTTTGTAACCTAAACAAAATGATTCTAAAACCCACCTGGAAGAAAAAAAAAAAAAAACAGTTGAAAAAAGCAAAACATTTTTGTAGAAGAAGTGTAATGAAAAAAAATTTGTCTATCATACACAATAAGTATGTATTATAAAGTTGCCTTAAAGAAAACCACTTCAAGTTGGTATGTATTATAAAGTTGCCTTAAGGAAAACCACTTCAAGAACAGATTTCAAAAATCAAAGGGACCAAAAGAAAACCTCAACATACGCTAAAGGTAACATTTAAAGTAAAAAAAAAAAAAACCACAGGAGTTGTAAACAAAAAAATGTTCCTGATTAACTAAAATTAACAATTAATTAACTGAGAAAAAAGTTAGAGAGCTATTTCATAATAACAGAATCTATGTGGGTTAACGAGTTAAATATCAAAAAATAGAAAACACAATAGTGCTAGGAAAAATACATGCATATGTTTAACCTGATCTTGTAGTTAAAAAGTCCTATATAAGCATACTAATAAAGGAAAAAATAAAAAAGAAGCTGACAGATTTGGCCACATGAAAATAGAAACTGTGACACCCAAGAATGCCATAAATAAATTTAAAGGACAAATGACAAAATAAGGGAAAAAAAAAAAAAACAGGTGCACATACAGGACTGTTTAAAAAAAAAAAAAAACTGGGTTTCCTGGGTGGCTCAGTTAAGTGGCTGCCTTCAGCTCAGGACATGATCCCAGGATCCTGGGATCAAGTTCCATATCCAGCTCCTTACTCATTGAGAAGCCTGCTTCTCCCTCTGTCTGCCACTCCCCTTGCTTGTGGTCTCTCTCTGACCAATAAGTAAGTTTTTAAAAAATAACAAAAAAATAAAATTAAAATTAATTCAAAAAATACTCCATGTCTTCAGTAGACTAAATTATAGAACTAATTAAAATATATTTAAGTAACTGAAAAAATGGACAATGGATATAACCTCACAAGAAATAAGTATAATGATGAATGCAACATATGGGGCAGTCAAAATCTCAACAAAAGAAATAAAAATCAAAACAAGATAACATGGTTACTTATCAGACTGCCAAATGTTCACATGCACATGTGCACATATACAAAAATATCCAGTTTTGATAAGAATCAATGAAAATACAGATATAGCCTTTCTAGAGATTAATTTGATATACTATCAAAAGCATTAAAAAGGAGTATCTCTCCCAAGGAGAGAGATCCCTTTAAACCAACAACTCTATTCTCAGGTATTTGGTTTAAGGAAATAATAATAAAGAATTTTTTTACATGATTTTTCTATAAGGATATTCTCTGTGGTGTTTATATTATAAAAAATCAGAACAGGGCGCCTGGGTGGCTCAGTCAGTTAATCATCTGCTTTCAGCTCAGGTCATGATCTCAGAATCCTGGGATTGAGCCCCACGTCTGGCTCTCTGCCAGGAGTTTGTTTCTCCCTCTCCCTCTGCTCGTGTTCTCTCTCTCAAATAAATAAAATCTTAAAAAAGTTTTTTTAATATAAAAAAAATCAGGACAAATCAAATGAATAATAACTGGAGATTGGTTAAATACTATAATACTATAGTCCATAAAAGGTTATGGTGAGGCCATTCAAACTCAGGCTTTGTAATAATATTTTATGACATTTAAAGAGAATATTAAAAATAATTTATAAGAGAATAATCTGGTGGAGAAACTTTTTAAGCCAAATTATTAACAGTATTTATTTATAACTAGATGGAGAGAGAGCTGCTCTATACTTCTAAAAATTTTATAAAATAAATTCATGACATATAATTATAAAAAAGGGGGTAAATTTGAAATATACCATTACAACTGAAATATGCTTTCAATTTAAAATGTAAAACTAGAGACTAGCTTCCCCTGTCATTTCTTATTTTTAATTTTGGGGATATTTAAAGGAAGTTTTAAAACATTATATGGCTGGATAGGATAAGTTATACTGTGGTAATAAATAATAACCCAATTCTGGTGGTTTAACAAATCAGAAAGTTTATTTCTCATTCATACAAAGTTTATTTCTCATTGAACATATGGGCAAATTTCCAGGACAGCTGTCTTCCATGTGGGGACTCAGTGAGTCAGTTACTCCAATATTGTAACTCCACCATATCAATACAGTTTCCATCACTGACCACAGCTTAAGAGGGAGGAAGAAAGGAGGGGAAAAGTGAAGGAAGGGGGAAGGGATGTCTCCATCTAACCTCAAAAGAGCTAGAAAAATCAACCTTTCTGTTTGCCCAGGAAGGAGTAACATAAAAAGGATTTGGAAATTTATTATAGTAGTCTTTGCCACAGTGTTCATAGGATTACTGCAACCCAGGATCAGGATGTTAATGTGAAAAAACAGAAGTTTATTATTCATTCTCATTCCTCCAAATACATTCTATGATCCAGTGGCACTTCAAAGAACCTGCAGTTTCCTAAGCCACTCTTTCAATCCACAGTACCTTTACATCTGATACTACCTCTCTCAGTAACTTTCTTATCTTTCTTCAAGATTCAAATGTCAACTCTTTTGTAAAGTCTTTCCTCTTTTCTTATACCTACTGGGTCTCTCCACAACAAATACAGGGGTGCATTGAATATAGGCCTCTATTACCCTGCTTGTCACACTGAATCATAGATATGGAGGGTCTGTATCTGCCTTCCAATTACACTGAGAGCTCCTTGAGAGTAAATAACCTAATCCATCTTCCTTTAAACCTGCCCCTGGTATAATGTTGGGGTTTATTAAATGTCTGTTGAACAAACGAATATGATCATAAGAAACCAAGGTCTCCACTAATAAGAGTTATCTCAAATTGTCAGCACTCTCTGCAGTGGGTTAAATGGCAAACTAACAAAATTCATGTCAACCTATAACTTCAAAATGTGATCTTATTTGGAAATAGGGTCTTCATAGATACAAGGTAAGGACTGAGATAGTACTGGAAAAAGGTGAGTCCTACATTTAATGAGGGTAGCTAACGCTAAGTTTTCAATACTCATTACCAAGGTGTAAACAACTGAAATAAATGTTCATTATTAAAATACTAGGGGGAATATATTCAACTAACTTAACTATAGTATGAACTACTCCTAAGATGTTCTTTTTTGATGTGTTCAGAGCACAAAGAACTCTCTACAGCAGGGAATTTAAAAGATTGTTTTGTTTCATAAAAAGGAATATACATCTATTAGCCTGCCCCTTTGCTCAATGACTGCACACTTCTTGTTGGCACTATGCAAGAAAAACAAGAAGAGAGCTCATTTCTGTAGTAACTAAATTTCTACTACTATTTTATAAACAAAACAACAAAAATCAAGTTGCTATGTATTCACGAAATATGTCTGCTTATCTTAGTTTATATTAGTGACACCAACACCAAGCAAATGGCCACTACAGGATAGCCAACCACATACTCCAAGTTCACATACTCCTAAGCACTCAAAATACACAAAACTTTCTGGAATGCAATAAGTCTGGTATTTATAGACTTGAGTCTTTTTTCATAATTATATACTGTATCTCCAGGTGTTTTATTCAATCAGAATTTCATAAGGCCTTGATCACTGTTGGCATGAGAACACAAAAAAATGTCAGCAAATACATATAAGCAATGGAGAAATGGCATAAGTTTTTTTTATCAGATTTTGAAAATCACACAGCATCTTATGCTTTCACAGAAAGGAAGAGTGGGTATCCTAAGAATGCTCATTACCTGTCAGGTCCTTCTAACAACTATTTCCAAATGGCTATGGCTATAAACCTCTTTATCCCTCTATATCAGTAAATAATTTGACAAAACTAATAATTTTTAAGGGGGGGGATCTGAACATGTTCTACTTTAAAATGAGTATATTACAAATCAGATTCTATGCTAGCCATCCCAAAATACAGAAAAAAGGCAAAAAAAAATTTTTTTTAAATGAAGCCTTATCAAAATTAATCAATTTGAAGACAGTAAAAGCCTGGATCCTGATTATTTATACTTCAACACTATGAACAAACCCATTCCTCAGAGATATAATAGAACATTTCTATAAGTTTAATTGATTTTCAATATGGGTGATAAAGTAATTTAATGAGGAAGGGATAATCTTTTCAAAAATGGTATTGGAACAACTAGAGATTCACTTGACATAAGGGCATGAATAATAAAATAGTTCATAAATTGAACATCAAAATTAAAATCCCCTATTTTTCAAAAGACACCATTAAGAAACTGAAATGGTGGTCGGGGAGCCTGAGTGGCTCAATGGGTTAAGCTCAGCTCAGGTCATGATCCCGGGGTCCTGCGATCGAGCCCCGCATCAGGCTCTCTGCCCAGTGGGAGCCTACTTCCCTTCCTCTCTCTCTGCCCGCCTCTCTGCCTACTTGTGATCTCTGTCTGTCAAGTAAGTAAATAAAATCTTTAAAAAAAAGAGAGAGAAGAAAATGAAATGGTGAGCCTTATACTGGAAGAAAATATCTATAATAAATATATTTGACAAAGGACTAGAATATTTATTAAAGAATATACAGAGAACTCATAATTCAGTGGAATAAGAAAATAAAAAATCCAAATTTAATTAATATACAAAAGACCTGAATAGATAAATCCCTGAAGAATATAAACAATCTGTGATAATGCACATGCTCTATATTTTGATGAAGATATTATTTACATAGATATATAGAATTGTCAAAATTCATCTAACAGCATACACTTGTTAAAGATTTATTTATTTATTTTAGAGACTGAGCCAGAACCAAGAGTTTACTTGTTGGCTTACCCAACTGTGCCAACCCAGGCACCCCTCCTCTAATTGTACATTTAAGACCTATGCATTTCACTTTATAAAAATTATAACAAATAAAAATATTCCATAATGCCTACTATTAGCAAAGATAAACTTTGTTATCTATAAATTGGTACATTTCTCAAGAGCAACCAGGCAATTCATATCAAATTTGACTGAGCAATTTTTATGTCTAGGAATATATTGCAAGGAAGTTGTCAAACAGTAAACTTAAGAGTATTTACTGCACCACTATTTTGTTTGTAACAGAAAATTTAAGAAGGACCTAACTGGGGGTCCCTAGGTGGTTCAGTCAGTTAAGAGTCTGCCTTTGGTTCAGGTCACAATCTCAAGGTCCTCAGATTGAGCCCCATGTTCAGCTCCCTGCTAACAGGGAACCTGCTTCTCCCTCTCCTCCCTATTTGTGCGTTCTCTCTCTCTCTCTCTCTTCCCCCTTCTCCCTCTCAAATAAATAAAATCTTAAAAAAAAAAGACCTAAATGTGTATCAGTAGAGGATTGTGATGCATCCTATACTGGAATACTACTTGGTCAGTAAAAAATTTTAACATGGGTTATTGACATAAGACTGGTACTGATACTACATACTACTGAATCTGGAAATCCCTCCAGACCCAGTTACTTGATGCATAGGTGTCATACTATGACAAAAATAGCTAACTGTAGTGGTAACTGTAACCTTACATTTGAATTACAGCATTAGCATAGCCCAAAGATCTGGGGCAGCAATGGCCACACTGCAAATCTAAAAGAACAAGGCTCAGCAATAACACAGGATAACAATGACAAAGACCTGGGGCACCTAGGTGGCTCAGTTGGTTAAGAGTGTGACTTTTGGGGGCACCTGGGTGGCTCAGTGGCTTAAAGCCTTTGCCTTCAGCTCAGGTCATGATCCCAGGGTACTAGGATCGAGCCCCACATTGGGCTCTCTGCTCAGCAAGGAGCCTGCTTCCTCCTGTCTCTCTGCCTGCCTCTGCCTACTTGAGATCTCCATCTGTCAAATAAATAATTTTTTTTTTTTAAAGAGTGTGACTTTTGCTTTTGGCTCAGATCATGATCTTAGGGTGCTGAGATTAAACCCCACATCAGGCTCTGCACTTAGTGGGAATCTCCTCGTCCCTCTCCCTCTATTCCTTCCCTGCCCCACTCACACACAGGCACTCTTTTGCTGTCTCTCAAATAGATACATACATAAATAACATCTTTTAAAAAAAAAAAAAAGGCAAAGACCTGTGATGACAGACTGATTCCTGAATACCCCCCAAAATACAGTAAAATATTGTCTAAAGTTAAAACTTTCATGTGTTTTTCTCTCATCCATAGGTTTCAAAATATTGTGAAGATACTTATGATGCAAAATAGCTTAAGAAAAAGTTATAAATAAGCACACATGCTTATACATTAGCATAGGAGAAAGGGGAGAAAAGGACTACCAGGAAATAGACCAAAATATCAAACAAAAGTCGTAGGATAAGATTGTAAGTGACTTTCTCCCTTGTTGCTTTTATAGTTTTAAATTTTATCAATAGTATCAGTGTACTGTTTGTGAATTAAAGTATAATTACATTTTTAAATCAAATTAATCAGCAGAAACAGGCTAAACCAGGCATGTTCATTTGTTTCTTTCTCTTTAAGGTTTCATTTGTTTCTCTATCTTTAAGGTTTTAGTAAAAAGAAAGATAAGAACTGTAGGTCTTCAAAAAAAAAAAAAACAGGACGAAGGGGAAAATAAAGCAATATTTTGAATCAGTCATATAGTATGATAAGAGACAGAAATACTTGGAGAGTATAGAAAGTCAGATAGTAAAAGATTTTAAAGAAAAATTAATAAGGTCAAAAGAAAAATCCAGCTATGAAACACAGAATTTTAAGGAAATCAAGCAAGAGTATAGTTTGAGTAAATTAATGATTCCAAAACTCCATTTTGACCATTAGTTTCTGTTTCCTTTCTTCCATCAAACCTTCATACCAGTTGCTAAGCAATATCTAGCTAAGTGCTGGACTATTACACTTCCTGACTAACTAGGAATGCTGGATCATTACATTTCCAGACTAAGTTAGAGATCTGGACTCTTACATTTCCTGACTGCCTAGGATTCCAAAGGCCTCATTATACTGTCTAACTTACTTGGAATTCTGGACTTCATTTTATTTACTGACCAAAAGATCCTGTTATACTTTGTGTAAGTAAGTATATCAAGTCTTGTCATCCTAAATAGAAATACTGGGTCCAGATACACTAACTGCACTGAATCTCATTATACTCATTCAGAGTACTTGTAACTCTTTCACATTGACTGCCAGAACCAATACTTCCATTCTAATGTAAAACTCTAGATTTTGAGTCTCTAATCAATGCAGTCTGAATGAGCAGAGACAGACACAAAAAGAACTGACAGTGTGGGTCATGATTTCTTCAGAACAGTAGGAGCTTTTCCATTGTTTCTTCCTTGATGTATTACGTGGCTTGTCATTTGAGGTCTATTGTTAAGAGAACACAACTTTGCAACCCAAACCAATATAATTTTGTATCATTCTTAAACATGTACTTAAATGTTTCATGCATTAATGAGAAAATTATTTTTAGATTATGAATTATCAAATTGAAATATTATTGATACACCTAAAGTATTCACCCACAGGTTCCTATAAAATCAAGTCCCTATCTATTGTTCTGACTTTTAACATTCTCTCTCCGTTGCTCACTGCATTCTTGGCCACATCAGACTTCTATCTCTTCCTCAAACATGTTAGCCTTCATTTCAGGGCCTTTGCATTTGTTCTTTCGTTTCTACAATGTTTTTACCTCGGATCTTTACATGGCTGGCTTCTCATCTGAATTAATAAGTGAGGGAGGTGTAATTATTTTGGAATTCTATATCAGCTTTATAGAATAAGGCAAGTAGAAGGAAGAGAGATGTTACCAATGCCAGCTATCTTTGTCTAAAACCAAAATCTAAAATAGCTACTTAAACATACTAGTTATCACAACTGATATTTAAGACACATTGAAATAAATGTAGTTACAATGAGACATATGTCCACTGCAGCTATTCAGAAGCAATTATATCACTTTTTCCTGCTAAAGCTGGACATGATCCCATAAACCATAACACACTTTTTAAGGCAGACATTATCAACTGTCTTTGCACACAGTGAAAAAAAACTGAATAGAGCTGGCTTATAACTTAAAACTATTTGCTATCTCTAGTATATAGGAATATGAATCTAGAGTCAGAAGACCTGGACTTCAAGTTTTGGCCCTGCAGTATCAATATAATGATGGGACCCAAAAGAAAAAAAAGAAAAAGAATTCAGGAAAGTGGATACACGGACTCTAAAAGACAGTGTAAAGGTGACAGGACTCATGAATTAATAGATCCTAGTGTGCATAAAGGATTTTCTAAGTCAAGTTATTAAAGGGGATGAGATGGGGTGAGGGGTGCTTGGGTGGCTCAGTGGGTTAAAGTCACTGCCTTCGGCTCAGGTCATGATCCCAGAGTCCTGGGATCAAGCCCCCGGCTCTCTGCTCAGCAAGGAGCTTGCTTCCCCATCTCTCTCTGCCTGCCTCTCTGCCTACTTATGATCTCTGTCTTAAATAAATTAAATCTTTAAAAAAATAAAATAAAATAAAATAAAAACAAAGAGAATGAGATGGGGATAGGAATGAGGGATACCTGAAATTAAGAGTATAAGAGAGGTGGCAGTGATTAGTAATGAAAAAGCTAAAGTCAAGATTATAACAAAGGGTGCCTGAGACAGGATAAATTTTTGACATGCTGGGAGGAAACAAAGATCTGAAGCACCAAAGGATGGCATTCCAAATAAAGAGCTTAATAATAAAAAAAGTAGAGATACATAAAATTTGGTGGGACTTCCAGGTAACTAAAATCAACAGAGGCTGCCCAACTATCTGTCATCCAATATTTCCATCTGTGTGATTTATTTGACTCTTAGATCTGAACATATACTTTAACTACTTTTGGTGATTAAAAGAAAAAAATTCCTTGACATCTCTTTTAAAATGAGCACAGTGTCTTGTCAGTACAGACTACAGAACACTGCCAAGAAAAAAAGTCTCTTTCCTGTAGTTTCCAGCTGCAGCACAGGTGTTGGCAAAATGGGTGGGAAGTGAGGACACCCAATGGAGTTCTACCCCAGTCATGAGCCCAGAACATGGTCTGTCTACAACCATGCAGTCTTGGCTTACGGATAATCTTTCCATAGCCTTCACAACTGGAAAACTGCCCAGAGGTTTTCTGCCCACTGACCTCCCCTCCAAGTCCCTGTGCATGGCTGCCTGCGGCCAGAGGGTTCGAACCACACTGCTGCTCCTTCAAGTCCCCTGTCCTACCTGTGATCAGAGAATTCACAACTCCATGCAAGCCCGCGGCATACCCACACTACTGATGGCTAGTTTGCTCCCCCATCTTCCACCAGAGGGTACTTACCCAATGACTACAAACCAGTTCAGGTCTGGCGAAAGAGTGAACTTCTCTCCTGTTCAATGGGCTGAACTACTTCTCCAAAAATGTTTGAATCCCTTCTAAGTTTGTCCTTCTTTAGGTACTCTCTCTTAGTCCTAAACTACAATATAGAGTTTTCTCATATCTTATACTTATTCCTTTATCATAGTTAATAATTCATTATATTAAAATTCACTTGTTTTTAACCTACTGTGTGGTTTTCTACATCCTGATTGGAGCCAGACTATTACATCATCCAAAACAATACTAAACACCAAAGCGCAAATAAAGCTAAACAAAAATCATGCCTTCAACATGAAAGAGAAATATTGAAATTGCAGAAGGAGAATATTGAAATTTCAAAATAAGTGTGAGGAACATGTTCCTTTTGTTGATCATGTTCCTTTTTCCTTTTTAATAAAAAGAGGAAAATTACCAATTCCCAGTATATGGTCTCTCATGTTCCTTGTCCCATCCCTACCTCAGAAGACAGGCCTCCAGAGGGAAGCTAGAAAAGTAGATTCAACTACTGCCTAAGAGAAGATTACAACTACAGCTAGAGAAGTAGATTAAACTACTGCCTAAGAGCTTAAGTTCTGTCTGTCTGAAAACATTAAAAAGGTATAAACAGGGGCTCTTGGGTGGCTCAGCTGGAGAAGCGGCTTAGGTCATGATCCCAGGGTCCTGGGACAGAGTCCCCTGTCTGGCTTCTGCTCAGCGGGTAGTCTGCTTCTCCTTCTCCCTGCCGCTCCCCCTAACTCATGTTCTTGCTTGCTCTTGCTCTCTCTCAAATAAATTAATTTTAAAATCTTAAAATTTTTAAAAATGTAATAAAATACATAAAAAAATAAAAAGGTATAGACAGATCATAGCAAAGATTACAGGAAAGGGATTTAAAAAGGCATAATTTAAAGGGGGAGGAATGACTTAAAGGGGCAGTCTAAAAAACACACAGCTACTACAAAGAAAAAAAAGCAAAAACAAAGTGAAAGTCTCCCTTTGATAGTCAAGTGGTAAAGGGGAAAAGAAGCAAAATGGGAAAGTCTAGTGTCTTACAAGACAAAAGAGAATCATAAAGTCAACGCTCCCATTACTTTTTATCACTCTTCTTCAACTCCCCTCCAAACACCAAAACAAATCAACCAAAAAACTGGCTTAAGTATCTGAGCTTTGCTAAATTGACAGAAGAGGGCGCCATTTAAATTATTTTAAAAATACTGTCATTCATATTGTCACCATAAAAATGAACATAAAAACACACAAACTAACCAATATATATGAGCTATTCCAAAAAAAAAATCGGGAAATGAAATTTCATATGTATCTACTGAGGAAAATTCCCTTCCAAAAAACTACCATGAAACAGAAAAGCTGTAAATTAATACTCCAAACAAACATACTTATTTAAATAAGCATTTGAGGAAAAACCATCTTCAATCAGAAAATTTTAAAACCATGAAAAATAATCAAAAAGGTAGAAGAAAGGAAAGAAAGCTGATGGGACCCAGGAAAAAGGAAAAAAAATAAGATATTCTCAGAAATGAAGGATAAGTCATAAGGTACCCATGGGAAAATAGATGCCAACCAAAATTTCATGAGGGGAATTGAAGAAAGGCAGGAAAACAACCATAAGAATAAAAATAACATAGCAAAAAAAGAAAAAGGATCAGAAATGAAGAACTTAGAGTAGAAGAGAGACAAAGTAGTCATATTCATATTGTCAAGTTCCTGACACAACAACAACAAAAAAAAAAAATGGAACAGAACTAAAATTTAAAGGTAAAATCTAAGAGGAGTGCCTGGGTGGCTCAATCAGTTGAGCATCCAATTCTTGACCTTAGCTTGGGTCTTGATTTCAGGATCATGAGTCAGCCCTGCACTGGGCTCCATACTGGGTATAAAGCCTACTTAAAAAAATAATAATAAAAATTTTAAAAAATAGGGGCACCTGGGTGGCTCAGTGGGTTAAAGCCTCTGCCTTTGGCTAGGGTAATGATCCCAGGACTCTGGGATTGAGCCCCACATCAGGCTCTCTCCTCCATGAGGAGCCTGCTTCCTCCTCTCTCTCTTTCTGCCTGCCTCTCTGCCTACTTGTGATCTCTGTCTGTCAAATAAATAAATAAAATCTTTAAAAAAAATTGTTTTAAATAAGTTTTAAACAACTACAAGTAAGCTTTCTAAAAACAGACATGAATATATGTTATATATAATATATAACATATATATTTATTATATATTATTAATCTATAATAAGATCAGTGGATGCCTAGAGGATATTAATTCAGAATGACCAAGTCTGAAACATATTTTACTAACACTACTAAATTTCAAATATAAAGATAAAATCCTCACAGCCTCCAGGCAAAGATTGATAACTTAAAAAGGCAAGGATTAAGATGGTATCAGTTTCCAAACCAATATATAAAGCAAGACAATGAAGCAGAAGGTTTTTAAAAACAAAATTAGGGGCACCTGGGTGGCGGAGTCATTTGGGCCACTGCCTTTGGCTCAGGTCATGATCCCAGGGTCCTGGAATGGAGCCCTACATGGGGCTCCCTGCTCAGCGGGCAGTCTGCTTCTCCCTCTCCTTCTGCCTCACCCTCTCCCTGCCCCCTGCTCATTCTCTGTCTCTCTCAAATAAATAAATAAAATCTTTACGGGGGTGGGGGGGCGATATTTCTTAAATAAATAATAAATGCAAAATTAAAGAACATATGAACCAAAGATTTTATATACAGCCAAGCTTCAAGTATCAGGGTTACCAGAAATTTTTCAACATTTAAGAACTTAGGGAATTCTGCAGTAATCAACCCTTGAGAAATCTACTAGGGAAAGAGCTTATTAACCGACTGATGACTAAGAAAACTTTAGTGAAGGGACCAATGGTAAGTATTTTAAGAATATATAAATATACACCACTAAAACAGATGTGAGATACAAGAAGAAAGACTAACGGACAAATTTAAATGTTTTGAAAAAGTATAAAGTAATTTTTTAAATGTAAAAAGGAAAACAGAGTAAGAACACTGACTGTTATACAGGCAAAAGATAGGCTTAAATAATACTTAAAAATGGTATATCACATTGTAAACAGCTAAGAAGAAAATGAGCTAAGAGCATTAAAAAAGTTCAAGTATAAAAGTAACCACAAGAACATATAAGCATTCTTAAATACCAATAATTTAAGAAAAAATAATTGTAAATAAAAAGAAAGAAAATACAACTCATAGAAAACATAGCAAATACAACAAAGCATGATTACAAAATATTATGACAGCACTGAGACCAAACACATCTATCACATTAGTGAATATGAATGGACATAACTGTTAAAAAAACATTTTAAATTTGGCTCATTAAACAAGACTCTATATATGCTATACACAAGAGATTCACTTAAAACGAAATAACAAAATGACTAAAAACAAAATATTTTTAAAACTCAAGCTACTGTGCTCCCTTCGGCAGCACATATACTAAAATTGGAACGATACAGAGAAGATTAGCATGGCCCTGCGCAAGGATGACACGCAAATTAGTGAAGCGTTCCATATTTAATAAATGAATGAATGAATGAATGAATGAATGAATGAATAAATATCAAGCTACTGGGGGGGCCCCTGGGTGACTCAGTCGGTTAAGTGTCTGCCTTCAGCTCTGATTGTGATCCTGGGGTCCTAGGACAGAGTCTTGTGCTGGGCTCTCTGCTCAGTGGGGAACCTGCTTCTCCCTCCCCCTCTGCCTGCCATTCCCCCTGGCTTGTGCTCTTTCTCTCTCTCTTTCTCTGTCAAATAAATAAAAGCTTTAAAAAAAAAAATTAAGCTAATGGACACAAAAAAAGAGTAGGAGTAAACATCCAGTATTAAATAAAACAAAGGTCATTTTTATTTACAAAGACCACTTTTTAATGCTAAAAAGCCACAACTCACAATGAAGTTATTACTCTTATGAATATGCATGCATGGGGCACCCACATGGCTCAGTCAGTTAAGTGTCTGACTTTGGCTCAGGTCATGATCTCAGGGTCCTGGGTTTGAGCCCTGAGTCAGGCTCCACACTCAGCAGTGAGTCCGCTTCTTCCTCTCTCTTTGTCCCTCCCGGCTCTAGTGGTTCTAGTGCATGCATGCGCTCTCTCTCACTTTCTCTCTCAAATAAATAAACAAAATCTTTTTAAAAAATGAATATGCATGCATGGAATAAAACAGCAACCAACTTCATGAAAGAAAACTATAGGATATTTAAAAAGACACAGAAATACACTAATAATAGTAGACTAAGTATAGCACTCAATACAAGGCAGATCAAGTGGACAAAACATAAGAAAGGAGGTAGAAGATCTTACGGATATATATTAAAATCTACATTTTGATAATAAAGAACACACATTGTCTCAAGAGCCAATGACACACAAAAATCAATCATATGTTAGGTTACGAAGAAACAATCTTCACGAAGTAGCAATGTTATAAACAACACTCTCGAAATCTAATACTACGGAATTAGAAGTTACTAACAAAAAATAAGAGAAAAGACCTTACATCTGGAAATTTTAAAACCACCTACTAAACATATATTGGGGAAAGAAGAAAAACAAACTGAAATGACAGCAGTTTTTCAAAATAATGACACTGGATCATTAGAGAACTAGAGAGTATTACTTCCAACCTTATAATGGAAAGAGAGAGCACCCAAGTTCGTAACTTTTCTGGAACCCATTCACAGGGTGAACAACTGGCCTAAAATCTAAGACAGGAACATGCAGAGAAAGACAAAAGGTGAGCACTGACTTGCTAGGATAAGAATTACAGTAGGATGATTGACAAATTGTAAAGAATAAAAGTGTACTGGTGAATGAGAGTTAAGGCAAATATAGGAGATCTGCAAGTTTTTACAGGCTTTTGCTCTGTAAATACCACCAAGTACTCACAGGAAAAAAAAAAAAAAACAAAAAACTGGCAGTTGAGAAAGTCTCTACTAACAGAGAACAAAAGGAAAAGAACAGCAGATGCTACTATGGGAGGGGCACAAACCGTCAGGACCCTTCGATCTCCTTCACAAAGCAAAAGCCTTAGTCTTAGAGGAGAAGAGCAACAAACATTGTCACCTTAGGGCACTGTGTGATATCTACAGTGATCTGAAAAGTAAAAAGAGGGAAAATCCTCTACCCCAAAGAGAGGGGCAGGAAAACCTGCTAGGCTCGGAATTACGCCTAAAGAGAGACAGGAGCTTGGAGAAGGCCACAAACCCAAGACCCAGGGACCTTTTCAATGCCTGCAGAAGACAAAGTATTACCAGAACAATAGAGGACACCTTCCAGAACCCACGACCAGTCTAGCTCACAGAGTAACAAGCAGCTTACAAGAGATACCCTCTCTGAAGCACAGAAAAAACAAAAGCTAAGGGAGCAGTTGAAAATTAAAAACAAGAACAAAAAACCATTAAACAAAAAACTCCCACAAACCAGTTGACTCCTTAAACACAAGAAATCACAAGAAGAATCTCGCAGTCTGGAGAAAGTTCCCAGTAAGGTAGAGAACAAAGGGAAAATAGCAGCAGGCACTGTGGAAGGGGCACAAAACTCTGGCAGGACCCTTCCATCTTCCTCACTGAGCAAAGCCAAAAGAGAAATAAATCTCAAATCCAACCCAACTCAACTCAAAATTAGATCAACTCAAAACACCAGCACAAAAGTCTTTTAGCATTTAAAAAAAAAAAAAAGGCATGCCCATATCTAGATCTTAGTTTCTACTATCCTATGTAAAATGTCCAACTTCAAGAAAAAAATTGCAAAACATACCAAAGGGCCAGAAAATCACACACGCAAAAACAAGCAGTCATCAGAAACAGACTCAGAAACGATAGAGATGTTAAAATTGTCAGAGAATATTAAATGACTACTGAATACGTTAAATAGTTAAGTATATTTAAATAACAATATGTTAAAGGCTCTAACAGAAAAAAACAGATAACATGTAAGACTAGATGAGTAATTTAAGCAGAGTTGGAAACTATGCTGGAGAATAAAAACAAAAAACAAAAACCTGTAACAGTGATGAAAAGAATATCTTCAACAGGCTTAAATTAACATAGTCAAGGAAAGAATCAGTGAACTTGCAGATAGGAATGTAAGAAATTCCCCAAACTGAAACACAAAGAAAAAAAGAAGGGGAAAAAACATAAAAAAAGAATCCAAGAGTTGTAGGATAAAATCAAACTACAGTTACTCTTGAATAATGCAGGGGAGTTTAGGGTGCCAACACCACACACAGTCAAAAATCCACACAACTTCTGACTCCACAAAAACTTTACTAATAGGGTACTGTTGACTAGAAGCCTTACTAATAACATAAACAGTTAATGAACACATATTTTCTATGTTCTATGTACAATATACTATATTCTTACAATAAAGTAAACTAAAGAAAAGAAAATGTTGGGCGCCTGGGTGGCTCAGTGGGTTAAGCCTCTGCCTTCGGCTCAGGTCATGATCTCAGGGTCCTGGGATCGAGTCCCCCATCCGGCTCTCTGCTCGGCAGGGAGCCTGCTTCCCCCCTCTCTCTCTGCCTGCCTCTCTGCCTGCTTGTGATTTCTCTCTCTGTGTGTTAAATAAATTAATTAAATCTTTTTAAAAAAGGAAAAGAAAATTTAAAAAAAAGAAAATGTTACTAAGAAAGTCATAAGGAAGACAAAATACATTTACAGTACTGTACTATATTTTTAAAAAACATCCATGGATAAGCAGACCCACACAGTTCAAGTTTGTATTATTTATGACTACTGTGTTTAAAACAAAACAAAAAAAAGACTACTGTATTTAATATACACAAAGTCAAAAATACAGAAGAAAAAAAGAGAAAAATAATAATTTTCAAAACCAACTAAAGAGAGCTTGCAGTTGCATAATACTGTGAATATACTAAATACCACTGACCTGTACATATTAATACATTTAACTACATGTAATGTTAATCTCAATTAAATAAAAGAAAAAAGAATCTTTAAAACCAGATCCAAGGGGCACCTGGGTGGCTCAGTGGGTTAAAGCCTCTGCCTTCGGCTCAGGTCATGATCCCAGGGTGCTGGGATTGAGCCCCGCATTGGGCTCTCTACTCAGCGGGGAGCCTGCTTCCTCCTCTCTCTCTGCCTACCTCTCTGCCTACTTGTGATCTCTCTGTCCAATAAATAAATAAAATCTTTAAAAAAAAAAAAAAACCAGATCCAAGAAAATGAAGCAGAACTACAAAAGTTACACACACACACACACACACACACACACACACACACACACACACATACTCTCTCAGGCAGACCATATTCAAACTGCTGAAAAGAAAAACCACAAAGAGAAAATCTTGAAGGCAGCCAGAAGAACAAATATTAGAAAATAAATAGACTTCTTTCCAGAAACCATGCAAGCTAGAAAATAAGAGAGTAACATTTAACTTTAAAGTGCTGAAGGGAGAAAAAACTGTCAACCCAGAATTCCATACCCACTGAAAGCACCTTTCAAAAATGAAGAAATGAAAACTTTCTGAGAAAAACAAGAAACTGTGAGAATTTATTGCCACCAAACCTACCCTACAAGAAATATTAAGGAAGTAGCTCAGGCAGAAGGAATATGATACCTGACAAAAATTTAAATCTACTCAAAGAAAGTTAACAAATGTAAGTAAAATAAAATTATTTTCTCCTTAAATTTTACTGTTCTAAAAGAAAAGTGACTACCTGAAGTAAAAACTGTCACAACATACTGTGTTTATAGCATTTGCAAAACTAAAATAACATGACAGGGGCGCCTGGGTGGCTCAGTGGGTTAAAGCCTCTGCCTTCAGTTCAGGTCATGGTCTCAGGGTCCTGGGATCAAGACCCGCATCGGGCTCTCTGCTCAGCAGGGAGCCCGCTTCCTCCTCTCTCTGCCTGCCTCTCTGCCTACTTATGATCTCTGTCTGTCAAATAAATAAATAAAATATCTAAAAAATAAATAAATAAATAAATAAAATAACATGACAATAACAATATAAAAAATGGGACAGAAGAATTGGAAATACAATGCTATAGGGCCATCAACGCTAAACATGGAGCAGTGTATTATTATTTAAATGTAGATTCTGATTGTTTAAAGATTATTTTGTAAAACCTGGGACAACTACTATAAATAATTTCATGAGAAATATATTAGCAAATCAATAGAAGACATAAAATTAGTAAAATATTTCTATAGTCTCAGCATATTTCCACAAAAGATATTTACTAATTACAAAGAGGAAAATAGTAACCACAGTGAAGAAACCTAGAAAACATCACCTAAAACAATGTCAAAATTAACATCACCAGTAGTAAGACATACTGACATCATGTACCTTCTGGTACACTGAGAAAGGCACAAAATCGTATCTGTGATATTCTTTCCAAGACTACAGATATGTTCAGTGTACTATAAGAAAACATCAGAGAAATTCAAACTCAAGAATATGCTACAAAATACCTGATCTGTACCCTCCAAGAGTGTCACAGTCATGAAACAAAGAATAACAGGAATTGTCAGAGATTGGAGAAGGCTACAGAAACACAAAAAGTAAATGCACTGTGGATTTTAGATTGGATCTTGAATTTTAAAAAGTACATTAGTAAAATAACTAGTGATATTCAAATAAGGTCCATAGATTAGTTAATAATATTGTACCAATAGTATAAAAGTACTATTGTAATAAGTATTACACTAAAACTACCAATAGTATTGTGCCAGTTTTACCAACTTTCCCCATCTGCACTGTGGTTATGTAAGATGTCAATGTTAACAGAAGTTTGATAAAGGGTATTAAGAACCCTGAACTATTTTGCAACTCTTCTATAATTCCTTAACATTTTTAAATAACCTCATGTTCTAATAAACATGTTATTATCAGTCACTGTATGTTTTGAAAATATTCATCCTCTATGTATTAAATCAATTACTAAGAAGAAAATATAAATCCAAATTCAAGCCTATAATTTATGAGAGTGCTATTAGACTTGCCATATCCCTAAAATACAGACCTATGCCTATGGAGACTACTGGTCTCTAGAACTATACCTCAATTTTGACATTCAGAAAAAGGTAATAAACTTCCTGGTTTAGAAAAAAAAAAAAATGCCAACATGTTAGCAATAATATAGCAATACATTAGAACTACTCAATTATCTTCAAAGATAGCTTCTACACAGTTGCTAACCATAGATTTATTAAAGGTGTAACATAATGCATTTTTCTAGGTATATATATCAATAAATATGTATCCTTACCCATAATGTCTTTCCTTAAACACTCTAATTCAAAGTCATTTTTTATTTTATTTATTTGACACAGAGAAAGAGAGAGAACACAAGCAGGGGAAGTGGCAGACAGAGAGAGAAGCAGGCTCCCAGCTAAGCTGGATCTCAGCTGGATCCCAGCCACTGGGATCATGACCTGAACTAAAGGCAGACGTTTAATCGACTGAGTCACCCAAATACCCCTAGATGAAAGTCATTTTAATTCTTTTAACGATATTAACATTTTCTTTAAAAGTGTGTGTGTATATGTCCGCATGTTGGAGTGAAGGGAAGAGGAAAAATGGAGCAAAAGCGAAGTATTAAAAGAATAGTAGTATCACAACAATGGATACAAAGCTTCAGAGACAAGGGTTCTCACTGAGTGAAGAGGCTGCTAGGAAACAGAAAGGATTAGAGTTCAAGTGAGCCTTAAAGGAAGGATAAAATCTGATTATCAACAAGGAAAAGCATGAACTTGGCAATAAGAATACCTATGGCAAGTTTGAGATTATAGGCTAATTTGGCTGTATGAAGTCATACATGCTCTAGAGTTATGGAAGCTCATTCATAATGAATAGGCAGGGCTAAATGATAGAGGATATGAAAGACGGCCCAAAATCTGTTAATAGAGGTATTCAAGAAACAACTCCACTGCTCAGCTTCCTGTAAACTAAATTGGATATAGATAAAACATAGTTTACCCTAGAGTACCTTGGTATCTGAAGAACTACAGAACTTTGTTTTTAAAACAGAACAAGTATATGCTGGGGAGAAATCCATGCACAAGTGAGGAAGAAGTATTAGAGGAGTACACCAAAAATATAAAAAAATTACTAAAACATCAAGTTAAACAAAATACAAACCAAACAACAAAATCCAAGAATAGGTTATTAAAAGAAAATGAAGTTATTACTGAGAGTAGATGTTAAGCATTCTTAATGCAAAAAAAAATTTTTTTAATTAAAAAATTAGTAAGAGGGGCGCCTGGGTGGCTCAGTGGGTTGAGCCACTGCCTTCGGCTCGGGTCATGATCTCAGGGTCCTGGGATCGAGTCCCGCATCGGGCTCTCTGCTCAGCGGGGAGCCTGCTTCCTCCTCTCTCTCTCTGCCTGCCTCTCTGCCTACTTGTAATCTCTCTCTGTCAAATAAATAAATAAAATCTTTAAAAAAAAAAAATTAGTAAGAATGAAGAAAGTGACAACCAAGGGAGGTATTAGAAAGCAAAAATTTTTATGCAAACATTTTAACTACCTCTTACTTAAAAGTACAGAAGTGTAACTATAATTGTTAAGAAAGTATATTAT
The DNA here is from genome assembly GCF_022355385.1 of Mustela nigripes. Taxonomy (NCBI): domain Eukaryota; kingdom Metazoa; phylum Chordata; class Mammalia; order Carnivora; family Mustelidae; genus Mustela; species Mustela nigripes. The sequence goes on from NC_081570.1 coordinate 40,341,357, forward strand.
TGTTAAGTAGCAAAATTTTTTAAAAACTGTCAGTATAAAGAATTATGAAATAGGAATATTAGGGGCACCTGGGTAGTTCAGTCGGTTAAGTGGCTGCCTTCAGCTCAGGTCATGATTCTAGGGTCCTGGGATTGAGCCCTGCATCAGGCCCTTGCTCAGCGGAGAGCCTGCTTCTCCCTCTCCCTCTGCCTGCAGAGCTGCCTATTTGTGCTATGTCCCTTTATCTCTCTGTCAAATAAATAAATAAAATATTTTTAAAAAAGAAAATGGGAATTCTAACTGGCATATTACTTTTTCTTTTCTAAGCACACACTGATTTATGTCCGCTGATCCTCAGAACCAGCAAGAGGAACTGTAAGTCATCACATTTACAGGTGTGCTAACTAACCACTGACTTTGCTGCAATACTTTGTTTAAATCAATTCCAATGACATAAATAAGTTAGCTGAGTATAATATAGCAAGGCACTTGGGGAAAATAAACCCATTTTTAAAAGCAAGCTAACCTGTAGGTTAGTAAGCTTTACAAAATATCAAAGATCAAAGGGCATCCAATTGAATTAAATAATTTTAAATACAAAACCTTTAAAATTTCATTTTCTTTTAATGTTCAAGCTTTAAATAGCATATACTACCTCTTTCAGAATTAGCATGAAGCTTTTAGCTTAGTTTTACTGCAGTGAGCTGACTCCTCATGATTTCAATTAAATAGTTTAACTCTGTGTTCTGAAACACAGGTTAGGCAAGTATACTAGAAATCATAAATACATACATACACACACACATACATACATACATAAATACATACATAAATAAATAAATATTAGCCACAGTTCCAAATTTCATTTAACAATGGACACTATCCACTAACATCAAATTAGCATACCACTTTATTACTAGGTCTTAAAGTCTCTAAACTTTTACCTACCATCAGTTTTATAAAAGAAGTATTTGGTTCATGCAAGGAAGTAACTCTAGAACTAGATTATATTTAAAGGAAAAGTCACACAACACAGAGCAAAATCCAATGAAAAAATAAGCAGAAAGTCAAGCTGCAGTCAGGGGTAAAAATGAAGACCTCAGTTCTGTTTTGGTAAAGTGAGGTTAGTAAACTGAGAATTTCATGTTTGTAAAAACTAAGTTTCCTCTGAAAAGTAGTAAACAATATCTTTTTTTCCAGAGATTTTGTTTATTTGTCAGAGAGAGAGGGCATAAGCAGGGGGAGTGGCAGGCAGAAGAAGAAGCTGCTCCCTGCTGGGCAAAGAGCCCTACACAGGATCCTAGGACCCCAGGATCATGACCTGAGCCAAACAAAGGCAGACGCTCTACCAACTGAGCCACCCAGGTGTCCCTAGAAAACAATTCTTTCATATCTGTTTAATCACACTTTAAACACCAATAGTCATTTTTTTAAAAATTTCAGAATTTGAGAGAGAGAGAGCACACACAAATGAGCAAGGGGAGTGGTGCAGGGACTGGGAGGAGACGCACACCCCATGCTGAGCAGGGAGCTGGATGCTGGGTTTGATCCTAGGACCCTGAGAGCATGACCTGATGCTTAACCACCTGAGCCACCCAGGTGCCCTGAAATAGCAATGGTCTTTCACTCTACTTAAGTTCTCTGTTAAGATGCAGAACTGATGAAAAACTTCAAAAATACAAGTTCATGTGAGGGGCTTTCTTTATGATAGCACAACCAGAAATAAACATAAGGGGAAAAAACAGAAACAATTTGTTTGTGAAACATATCACTTAAAGAGCTACAACAGGAGAAGACCATCTAAATATTATTAGTGAAATAATGAAATCAGCCCAATCATATTCCTTGGGGTATCTGGGTTTTCCTCCCTCTTTTCTCAAACTTCATTATGCCAGATAAGAAATAGTAATAGCAGTAAGAGTCAGAAATCTTAATAGCAAGGACTTTTCAAATATGCAAATGATGGAGATGGAAAACAGACTTAAAAATTTAAGTGTACTAATAATAAAAGCAATCAGTCAAATAAACATTTATTAAACAAGTGGTCAGGTGCCAAGGCAAAATTAATAAGAAACATAATCCCTTTCTTCTAGAAACTTGGAATCTACTTGAAAACAATGCATAAACATATTTAAAGTACTAGTATGTAACTAGAGTTCTTTCATTTGACAATATGAAATTAGCAGTGAGTGGTAGAAAGAAAAATAAAGGAGCAAAAGAAATGGGTATGGAAAATCTAGTAATTGTAAACCATGACTTCAAAGTACGGACATTTCTATGGACTGACAGACAAGAGTTCAAAATCACAGTTTTATTCCTTACCAAATAGAGGCACAAGCATGGGCAGTTTACTTAACTTTATAGGGCCTCAATTTCTCATCTATAAAATAAAGCCTATTCACCTTTTGGAACTGCTGTGAAGATTAAATGAAATAATACAGGTAAACCATCTGACATGACACCTAGCACAAAGTACACCCTCAATAAAAGGACAAGACAGTAGACACAGGACGGTAGACAAATTATAAGCAAAAAATTGAAAACTTCTGTAAAACAATGGCCTTGCAGTCCTTAAAAAGAAAAAAAAAGAAAAGAAACAAAGAAGGCTATAGCAAAGGAGGAGAAATTGATAAAATGAGATAATTCCTTCATAATAGCTTCTCTTTTGTCATAGCAAGGATCTGTGTAAATATAAGCCAGTGTCTAATGGCCATTGATGAAGGGCAGCACTCAATGCTTGGCTGCTTTCTGATGACAACAGAGACTCATTATATCACTGGCTAACTAGTTCATTCATAAAACTGCAGGTGTTCACAACACTGTATAAAATAGAAAAGCAGTACACACTCAAGGAACTCTATAACCACATCCTATGTAGGGTAGTAGAAGAAATTTTTCTAAGGAATTTTAGGATAATCACTAGGATATATTCAAAAGTGAAAACTGGTAGAATGAAAATATCTCAAGGCACCTCAGTGAATCTTAAAATTAGACAAATTATGTGCATGGTAATTTTCCTTGCATTTGACTTTTCAGTGTTAATCAATTTATTATAAACTTCTATTAATACAAATCTATCGCTGTAGAACAGCAATTCAGTAATGATCCAAAAATAGTCTGATTTGTTTCATTTTTGCCTTAAGTTGAAACACATAGTAAAGATAAATACAAGCACACTGAATAGAGTCTTTCTTCAGCAAAACAGCTATGTCAGCACAGGCAGAAAACTAGGGCAGAAGTAGTGCAAAGTTCAAAAATCATTTCCTAAGAGCACAGAGTACTTAAAATGCAGTAGGACTAGGTTAACATTTACTTTTACTTTATTTCACTTAGCACTGGGTTATCAAATATATGTCAAATATCTTTTCCTTGATTTTCTAGAGCTTACTGGGAATTTTATTTTATTGAAGGAGTTTCATATATACAGACCTATGAAGCAACTGGCATGCATCTTGTCTTGCCATTATCTACATCATAAAGTTGTTAAAAAGATTAAACAAAATGGTATGTGTACAAGTATTTCAAACACTTATGAAATTCTACTAAAACATTTGCTTATATTACTATAAGCAAATCACATTTGACTTCTTTTTATAGAATCTCAAGAGGAATTAGGACATAAATCACTTCTTCATAAATATTTCATGTATCTAGAGATTTTGACTATAATTTAGTCCAAACAGCTTACTTCATATATAGAAGTTCAGAAGTTCAGAAAGAAGTAACTCAACCTAGACTATACTCAATAAAATAATGACAAGAGATTTGAAAATCCAGGAGCAGGGCCCCTGATTCAAGATGAATGCAACCAATTTTCACTCTAGTTAATTGCCTCACATTTTGATTACTCAAAGTTAACACAAACTGTATAGATTGCTATTCTCTACTGGCACAAATTCTTCTATACTGAAAACATGAAAAGGAACACTGGGTCAATTCTGGATCTAGATTAGAATTTATAGTGATCACATAGCATGCTTGCATGTAAGAAGGCAATCCCTTGGTAAAAGATTCTACTCCATTGGCAATAATGCTTCCTTACATATTCATCTTTCAGTATATAAACTGAAAATACTCATCTGCAAGGAAGGAATCAACTATAACAACATTAATCCTCTCTTAAATATAAGTGCAAGACAAAGTGAAAACTCAAAAGACTGAGGTAGATGGAGGAAGCAGAGTTCAACTAGTCTTCATTTCAAATAAAAAAACAGCCTGAGATACTTCCCAATAGAATTACAGTTCATGTTATTTTGCTTTCAGAATTTTAGCATATATAACCCAACCTACAGTTATCCCAAAATAAATACAGTCAACTGGGAAGTATTTAAAACAGGGTTTGGAAGAACTAGTTTACCAATAGCTATATAATGAAAATAAGGTACAGGATCAGGGTAAGTGACTAGTGACTTAAATTCCTACATATCTATATAGAAATATTTTTACTTATGTGTCTAGATCTATAAAATAGCTAAAATATGCATAATCATTATTTCTCAGGAAGTCATTACCATTTCTAAGTATAACATACATGTCTAAGAGATCATACGTCTTATCAATTTTTCAGTATACTTCTCGAAGTCATATACCATATACTGTTAATATTTTTAAGCTCCCACTATATGTAGCATAAATTTGGATACACTGTAAGCACTCAGTACTGACATAATTAGTTTTTTGTTCTGGGGTTTTCTTAAAATCTTCACAATCCCAGATTGTGGTACCTAAACTCAAATTCCTCTATACTTCTCTAGCAAAACAGGCACAAAAACAGAGGAGGAGAGGTTGAACTGATGCATACAGGCAATTTAAAATATAGACATCTCCAAGGTTTAAAACTCAAATTATGCAAACTGTTCCATAAGGGTCCATAAAATATAGAGCAGTGATAATCATAATTTAGAAAGACAAAATAACAATGCACAGGCAAAATATATAAAACATCATATAAAAAAGTTCCATGAACCTAATGAAAAGTTTGAATCATGAGTTATTCAAAATGTTCAAGTTTTGTTTTTTAAAAACAACAAGATAAAGTTAAGTGTCATATAAATAGGAAAACGAGAAAATGTATAGAGCCAGATAGTTAAACAGCACAGCAAATTATTATGGTGGATAAAGATGGTATATTTCCAGAAAAAAGCCACCTAGGACATTTATTTCAAAAGAAACCCTAAGTTTAAGGTTGTGAGAGATGGCCTAATGCTTTTGCTTGGGCCCATTAAAGTGTGAATTACATTTCTACAGAAATTTAACGTCAGTGTTTTTAAGCCAAGTGCTTTTACAATATTTTCCAAAATCAAGTTAACTCAGAAATAGTTGAAGAGTACTTCTACCATTCAATTATTTAAGGAAAAATTGTCCTTTGCAGTATCCTAGATAGACTGGATTAAGAAAATATGCAGAACCAAGTGACGTTTTACCCTTCAAAGCTAATGAACATGGACCAACAGAAGGACATTAGGAAAGAATTTATATTACCCCCAAATGGTAATTTTCAGATGAAAGACTTGTAGTCCATTATTCCAAGCACATGACCTCACTTAACTCCTCTTATCCTCATATTCCTCTTATCAATACCATGCAAGAGTGGCTTAGTGGGATTTTTAATCTAAAGCAACAATTTGCATCAGCCTCTTCAAAGGACACCGTAAAAATACACTAAATAAAGTAATGCACTTGCTATTGAAAACAACAACAACAACCTCAAGACTAGAAATCTGGGACATTATTCTGAGTAAGGTCCTGACACTTCCCACCTCCACACAGGAATCATGTACATATCATCTATACAGCGCTTTAATAATTAAAAATAATTAGAAAATAACACAATGGATTAGGAGGATGATGGCAGAGTAGGAGGGTCCTAGGTTCACCTCGTCCCACAAATAAAACTAACTATCGAATAACCCAAAATACACCAGAAACCAGCCTGAAGACTGGCAGAACAAACTCCACAAATAAAGGAAGAAAAGAGGCCACAAAGTTCAGAGACATAGGTTGGGAAACAAACACAGATCATGGCCACTGCAGTGCAGAGAAGGGTGAGAGATCAGACTAATAATATACGAGAGCACTTGGGAAAATGAAAAGGCCATAGCAACTGGCTTGGAAAGCAACAGGGCCCAAATTTGGGAGTTCTTAAACCCAGCAGAGCTTAAAGCCTGGAGTTTTGAAGGTCAACATCCTTTCATCTGAGAGAGCTGAAAGGACACTGTGGCTGCTCCTAAACAGAAAGCAGAATAAACAACCCATGGACATACAGCATGGAGATGGCATTCTGAAGAGCACTTGAGGCACATAGTAAACCAGCTACGTGCTCATCCCAGAGCATGTCCCAGAGAGGCAGCATTCACAGAGAGATCCCTCCAGAAACAAAAGATCTGGCAGGTGGCATTTCCCTTCCCCACCCCGCAGCATGAACAAAGGGCCACCTGCGGGAAGCAGCACAGTGCTAACACTTGCTACCTAATTTGCTTAAACCAAGCCCTGCCTCCCACCTTCCAGAAGAACCACACTTCAAAGGGGGCAGGCCTCTCCCCAAGAAGACCCACCAAACCACTACCAACACCATGACTCCATACCCTGGAGTTTTGCAAGGCCTTGGTTCCAGTGACAGCAATGACAGGTCTTATTTCACAAGCAGACCAGAGCACACCTAGTTAAAACATGCCACATTGAGGCCAAGGACCAAACACTGTTCACACCAGGCAAAGAGACCCTCTGCAGACAACTGACCTAAAGGATACAGTGGTCAGCACAGAACAGGAGAGCACACACAGCACTCATGGAGACACTCCCAGAGGTACCAGGTCCTGGGCAATAGGAGAGATTATGCTATGGGGTACTAGAGGGCTTCTCCATGAAGCCATTACTCTCGAGAACAGGAGATATCGACTTTCCTTCCACAGAAAAAGGCACAGAAACATAGACAAAATGGGAAGACAGAGGAATCTGTTCTAAATTAAAGACTAAGACAAGGCCACAGATGAAGATCTAAGCGAAACAGATACAAATTACATGACTGATGGAGAATTTAAAGCAATGATCATAAGGATAATCACTGGACTTGAGAAAAAAAGTGATAGACATCAGTGAGACAATTAATACAAAGATAAGAAATAGCAGAGATAAAGGGCTCAGTAAATGAAATGAGAAACACAACTAATGGAATGAACAAGAAGCCGAAAGAGGCAGAGGAACTAATTAAGGACCTGGAAGACAGAGTAATGGAAAGTAATCAAGCTGAACAAAAGAAAAAAGAGAATTACGCAAAACGAGAATACACTGAGGGAATTCAGTGACTCCATCAAACATAATAGTGGTCAGATTGAAGGAGTCCCAGAAGAGAAGAGAAAAAAGGGGACAGAGAATTTATTTGAAGAGAAAATAGCTGAAAACTTCCCTAATCTGGGGAAGGAAACAGATATCCAGATCCAGGAGACACAGAGAACCCCCATCAAAATCAACGAAAGCAGTAAATTGGCAAAATATACTGATAAAGAAAAATATTAAATGTAAGAAGACAAAAGAAGGCAGTTACATACAAAGGAAACCCCATAAAGCTGTCAGTGGATTTTTCGGCAGAAAATTTCCATGTCAGAAAGGAGTGGCATCATTTACATTTAAAGTGCTGAATGGGAAAAACCTGCAGCCAAGAATACTGCATACAGCAAGGCTATCAATCACAACAGAAACAGAGATAGAGTTTCCCAGACAAACTAAAACTAAAGGAATTTAAGACCACTAAACAAGCCCTGCAAAAAATATTAAAGGGGACACTGAAAGAAATGAAAGACAAAGAAAAAATGGCAACATGAAGGTAGGAAACACAAAAGTAGTGAAAAATGGGTATTTCTCTAAAAAGCCAGTCAAGGAACTCACAATATAAAAGGATGTAATAATATATGATACCATAAACCTAAACATGAGGAGGAAAGGAGGAAGAATGGGTTCAAACTTAACCCTCAATGTAATATAGACTGCTATATGAACAAGATGTTATATACAAACCTAATGGTAACCACAAACCAAAAACTAGTAATCCACAAAGAATAAAGAGAAAGAAATCCAAATGAAAGAAAGGAAGATAAGCAAGGATCAGAGAAAGTCTTCAGACAAGCACAATACCAGTAATAAAAAAACAATAAATACATTTCTATTGGGGTACCTGGGTGGCTCAGTGGGTTAAAGCCTCTGTCTTCAGCTCAGGTCATGATCCCAGGGTCTTGGGATGGAGCCCTGCATCAGGCTCTCTGCTCAGCAGGGAGCCTGCTTCCTCCTCTCTCTGCCTGCTTCTCTGCCTACTTGTGATCTCTGTCTGTCAAATAAATAAGATCTTTAAAACATAAATTTCTATCACTAATTATTTTGAATAAGCTGACTAAACACTCCAATCAAAAGACACAGGAAGGGGGCACCTGGGTGGCTCAGTGGGTTAAAGCCTCTGCCTTCGGCTCAGGTCAAGATCCCAGGGTCCTGGGATCGAGCCCCGCATGGCGGGGAGCCTGCTTCCTCCTCTCTCTCTGCCTGCCTCTCTGCCTACTTGTGATCTCTGTCTGTCAAATAAATTAAAAAAAAAAAAAAAAGACAAAGAAAAAAAAAATGGTTAAAAAAAAAAAAAAAGACCATTCTATAGGTTGCCTACAAGAGACTCACTTCAGACCAAAACAGCTGCAGATTTAAAGGGAGAGGACAGAGAAACATTTACCATGTGAAAGGATGTCAAAAGAAAGCCAGAGTAGCAATACTTATATCAGATGAAACAGACTTTAAAATGAAGACTATAACAAGGGACAAAGATGGACACTATATAATAATAAAGAGAACAATTCAACAAGAAGATATAACAATTATAAATATTTATGCACCTAACATGGGTGTACCCAAATACATAAAATAGTTAATAACAAACATAAGGGAACTAATCAACAGTAATACAATAACAGTAGGGGATTTTAACAACCCACTTACATCACTGTAAACAGCTTTAAATGACACGGGGGGGGGGGGGGGGTTAACAGTTATATTCCGAACACTCAATCCTAAAAGAGCAGAATACACATTCTTTTCAAGTGCACATGGAACATCATCCAGAACAGATCACCTATTAGGCCATAAAATAAGCCCCAACAAATTTTAAAAGATTTAGGTCATACCATGCATCTTTTCTGACCACAACACTATAAAACTAGAAGTCAACCACAAGAAAAAAATCTCGAAGGACTATGAATACATGGAGGTTAAATAACATGCTATTAAATAATGAATGGGTCAACCAGGGAATAAAAGAAATTAAAAAGTACATGGAAACATGGTAAAATAAAACAGTGACAAAACATCTGGGGTGCAGCAAAAGTGCTTCTATGGGGGAAGTTTACAGCAATATAGGCCTACCTCAAGAAGCAAGAAAAAAATCTCAAATAACCAACCTAACTCTACATGTAAAGAAGCTAGGAAAAGACCAACAAAGAAAACAAAGGCAAATTCTACCAAACATACATACATACATTTATTTATTTAATTCACTGCCATGAAAACATTAACATTTATTTTTAGGATTATTTTATTTAAATTTCAGTTAACATACAGTGCAATATTGGTTTCAGGAGTATAATTCAATGATTCATCACTTACATACAACACCCAGTGCTTATCACAAGTGCTTTCCTTAATACACATCACCCATCTAGCCCATCCACTACCCACCTCTCTCCATCAACCCTCAGTTTGTTCTCTATCATTAAGAATCCCTTATGGTTTGTTTCTCTCTCTCTCTCTCTCTCTCTCTCTCTCTTTTTTCTCCTTCCCATATGTTCATCTGTTTCTTTTCTTAAATTCTACATACGAGTGAGATCATATGGTGTTTGTCCTTCTCGGACTTATTTCACTTAGGATAATACACTCTAGCTCCATCCACATTGTTGCAAATGACAAGATTTCAATTTTTTGATGGTAGAGTAATATTCCATTATGTGTGTATGGCATGTGTGTGTGTGTGTGTGTGACCTCTTTTTTATCCATTCATCTGTCAATGGACATCTGGGCTTTCTCCATTGTTTGGCTATTGTTGATAATGCTGCTATAACCACTGGGATGCATGTACCTCTTTGAATCTGTATGTTGGTATCCTTTGGGTAAATACCTGGCAGTGCAATTGCTGGATCATAGGGTAGTTCTATTTTTAACTTCTGAGGAAACCTCCATACTGTATTCCAGAGTGGCTGCACCAGTTCACATTCTTACCAACAGTGCAAGAGGGTTCCCCTTTCTCTGCATCCTCACTAACAACTGTTATTTCTTGTGTTGTTCATTTTAGTCAATCTGACAAGTATGAGGTGGTATCTCACTGTGATTTTGATTTCTATTTCCCTGACAATGAGTGATGTTGAGCATCTTTTCATGTCTATTAGACATCTGGATATCTTTTTTGAAAAAGCGCCTCCTCATGACTTCTGCTCATTTCTTAACTGGATTTTTTGGTTTTTGGGTGTTGAGTTTGAAAATTTCTTTATGATTTTGGATACTAACTCTTTATCAGATATGTCATTTGCAAATATCTTCTCCCAGCCCACAGGCTGCTTTTTAGTTCTGTTGACTATTTCCTTCACTGTGCAGAAGCTTTTTATATTGATGCAGTCCCAACTGTTTATTTTTGCTACTCTGAAGAACAGTATGGAGGTTGCTTAAAAAGTTGAAAATAGAACTACCCTACAATCCAGCAATGGCACTACTGAGTATTTACCCAACGATTACAAAAACCCTAATTCAAAGGCATACATACACCCCAAGGTTTACAGCAAAATTATTTAAAATAGCCGAATTACAGAAGTGGTCCAAATGCCCACTGATCAACAAATGGATAAAGAAGATATGGTATATACATACAATGGAATATTATTCGGCCATTAAAAAAGAACGAAATCTTGCTATTTACAACTAGTGGAGCCATAGAGTATAATGCTAAGTGAAATAAATCAGTAAGAAAAAGACAAATACCATATGATTTCACTCATATGTGTGACTTAAACAAAACAAAGGAGCAAAGGGGCGAAAAAAGGAGAAACACACATAAATCAAGAAACAGATTCTTAACTATAGAGAACAAACTAATCGTCACCTCAGAGGGGAGGTGGACAGGGGAGATGGGTGAAATATGTGGGGGATTATGGAGTGAACTTGTTATGATGAGCAGCAAGTGATTAACGCAAAAACTTCTTTTAAAAGAACATAAAAATATTTTTTAAAAAGATTATAATATGGTAAAAGCATGGATTTGGAGTCAGGTCATACAAACATTTATAAATTTTGACAAGTGCCTGAACATGCCCTATATGAAAAATAAGGAAGCTCTGGCTTAATGAAATAGGCAATCTCAAAAATGTGTATATTTGATAAAGATTTAAATTAGTGAAACTATCCTGGAAGGCAATTTAACTATAAATACCAAACACACACACACACACACACACACACATACACACACACAATTTGGCACAGAAATACACATATGAGTTGAATTTATTTATTATCTTTTAGGAAAATTAATAGCTAAGTATGCAAGGAAGAATATCCAAGAATATTCTCTACAGTTGTGTGTATAATAGCAAAATACTGCAAAAATCCTAAGTATCTAAAAGCATAGAACAGATTGGTAAAATTATTATGTTACAACCACCCCTCAGCATACCATGTAAACATTAAATGAACATTATAAAGAATGAGCAGTTAGCCACATTTACCTGGACATTCGTGACAGGTTGTTAATTGAAAAGTGCAGATTACAAAATCGTAGGACTAGAATTACCTCATTTATATTAAAAAAATTTTAACCATGCAATTAAGAGAAAATACCCTTGCAAAATACATTAGAAAGTGTTAATTGTACAAGCAGATAATAGAGGCTTTTTATATTTTAAGTAAAAATTTTAACAGCAGTAAATCTACACAAAACATACAGACAACTGATAGTTGATTATATCTACATATCTAATTTCAGTTCTATAAGCACACATTTCTAGTTTTGACCTTTGAAAATAACACTTCTTCAAAATAGTAATTTAGACTTTCTTAGGACTTCAAAGGCACTCAGGGACACCTGTGTCATCCCAACACAACCAGTACTGTTCCTGTACTGTTAAAAAAATTCATGTTTAGTTTGCCTTGCAATTGTAATTACAATTCTGTGAATGTGTAGTGCTGTGCCAGGATTTGAGTTAGTGCCTTCCCCCACTCAAAAACCTAAACCACTTCTATAATAAACTCTCCAAAGATCATTTTTAAAATTAAAAAAAAAACACACACACACAACAAAATGTGAGTTAATAGCTTTAGAAAGGAATGCTCATCAGTGAGAGCCCCAGAAAGTGAAGGGAAAACATCAAATAGAATTATTCTGACATTCAGACAACTCTGCATTTTCTCTCCTACCAAGCATCTGCACCAAAATATTACAGAAGAGGAACCTTAATTCATAGTAACATAAGAGAACAACTTTAAGAATTGTTCAAATTATCTAAGAATTCATAATAATTTAGTAATTTACTACTAAACTAAATACAAACTTCATATTAAAGACATTCAGAGTTTATTCATTTAGATTAGAGTTATAAATGGGCTATGATATGCTAAATCACCTATAAAGAACATAAAGACATGGAAGAATTAATAAAATTTGATTACTGGTCCAAAAAACAGAAAAAATTTCTTGAAATAACTCAGAGAGGGAAAAACAAATATTGTATGATCTCACTTACATGTGGAATCTAAAAGAAAATGGAATTCATAGAAACAGATTAGATTGCTGATTGCTAGGGATGGGGGACAGTGAGTGAAAGTGATCAAAGAACACAAACTTCAAAGTATAAAAGGAGTAAGTTCTGGCAATGTAATGTATAGCAAGGTAACTACAGTTAACAGTACTACACTGTATACTTGAAAATAGCTTTAAAAAGTAAATCTTAGAAGTTCTAACCACACACAAAAAAGTAACCATATAAAGTGATGAATGTGTTAACTCACCTTATTGCGATGATCATTTCAAAATATGTATGTGTATCAAATCATCACTATACACCTTAAATTTAAACAATGTTATACATCAGTTATATCTCAATAAAGCTAGAAAAAAGAACAAAAATAAAAGTACTTACCACTAAGTCCCAATTATTCTGTTCAAGCAATGTAATAGCTTCATCAATATTTTCAATGCCAGTACATGCCTGGAAGCAAAGTGAGAATTTTAGACACAACTTTGGGAATGAAGAGGTTAATCTTAAAAAAATAAAAAGCATAAACGTGCTATTTCACTTTTAAAAAGGCATATGAATAAAGCCACTAAATACCTAACACTTCTGAACATTTTACAAATATGGTTTCAAAATTGTTAATTATAAAATAAATTTACATTACACTGAAATAAAAGACAATAAATTAAAGCAATAAAAGAAAACATATCTAAATGTTGAACTTTGGAGCCCAGAATGATCTGGAGATTTCTAATTGCCCAAAACAACTTTTACTAAAAAGTTTCTTTTTTTTTTCTTTTAAGATTTTATTTATTTATTTGATAAAGAAAGAGCACAAGTAGACAGGGCAGCAGGCACAGGGAGAGGGAGAAGCAGGCTCCCTGCTCAGCAGGGACTTGTTCCACAACCCTGGGATCATCACCTAAGCCAAAAGCAGACACAACCGACTGAGCCACCCAGGCGCCCCTATAAAAAGTTTCAATGTGGCTCCACACTGGGCATGGAGCCTACTTTTTTTTTTTTTTTTCAAGATTTTATTTATTTATTTGACGGAGAGAGATTACAAGAAGGCAGAGAGGCAGGCAGAGAGAGAAGGAGGAGACCAGACTCCCTGCTGAGCAGAGAGCCCAACTCGGGGCTCTATCCCAGGACCCTGGGATCATGACCTGAGCCAAAGGCAGAGGCTTTAACCCACTGAGCCACTCAGGCGCTCCTGGAGCCTACTTTAAAAAAAAAAAAAAAAAGTTTCTCACAGACAACCATGTAAAAAAAAGACATGCAATCCATACCTTATATACCTTATACAAAATTTAACTTAAAATAAATAACAGATTTATTTTTTTTTAATAGAATTGGTGGATTTTTTTTTTTAAAGATTTTATTTATTTGTCAGAGAGAGAGAGGGAGAGAGCCAGCACAGGCAGACGGAATGGCAGCAGAGGCAGAGGGAGAAGCAGGCTCCCTGCTGAGCAAGGAGCCCGATGTGGGACTCGATCCCAGGACGCTGGGATCATGACCTGAGCCGAAGGCAGCGGCTTAACCAACTGAGCCACCCAGGCGTCCCTAAATAACAGATTTAAAGTAAAACCTAAAACTCTAAGACTTGCAGAACTGTGCCATCTGCTTATGGTGACCACTAGAAATACATGGCTAGTGAGACCCTGAAATGTGCCTCAAGTGACTTAAGATGTGCTATGTTAAGTACACATGAGGACAGGATTCAGTACAAAAATAAAAATGTAAATACTTATTATTAATTTTGTGTGGCATCTAGCTGGCTCAATTGGTAGAGCATGCAGCTCTTGATTTCCAGGTTATAAGTTCAAGCCCCACACTGGACACAGAGATTACTTAAAAATAAAATCTTTAAATATCATAAAAATAATAATTTTCTATTCAATGTGTATTGAGACAACCATTTTGAAAATGTTGGCCTAATTAAAACATAATGTTTAGGGGCACCTGGGTGACTCAGTCATTAAGTGTCAACCTTTGGCTCAGGTCATGATACCAGAGTGTTGGGATTGAGCCATATGTTGGGCTCCCTGCTCAGCGGGAAGACTACTTCTCCCTCTCTCACTTCCCCTGCTTGTGTTCCCTCTCTCACTGTGTCTCTGTCAAATAAATAAAAATAAATAAAATCCTTTTTTTTAAATGCTTAAATTAATTTCACCTGCTTCTCCTTAATTTTTTTAACATGGATACTAAAAATTTTTCAATTACATTTATGACTTTCATTCTATCTTTAATACTGAAAACATAGGAAGGAATCTTCATGAGTTTTAGATACAAGAGCAAAAGCAAAACCCAAAAAATTTATAAAATGGACTTCTTTAAAAGAAAGAACTACTGCTCTTTGAAAGACACTGTTAAGAGAATGAAAAGGCAAGCCATAGACTGGGAGAAAATACTACAAAACACATCTAACAAAGGACGAATAACTACAATATAAGAATTCTCAAAACTCAATTAAAATGAATAACAAATAGCAAAAGATTTCAACAGAAACTTCCCCAAAGAAGATCCACAAATATACACGAAAAAATGCTCAACAGCATTAGTCAATAGGTAAATGTAAAAAAACACAGTGAGATTCCACTTCTATACATTAGAGTGCTAAAATCCAAAACACTAACAATATAAAGTGATGGTAAGGATGCAGAAAAAACAGAACTCTCTACACTGACATATGTGTGATGTACAAATGTATCTCAAAATTATATGGCCACTTTACAAAACAGGCAATTTCTAAGAAAGTTATGACACAGTAATCCCACTTCCTAGGTATTTACTTACCCAAAAGAAATCAATTTACATTCACATGAAATTATAAAATGAAAGTTTACAACAGCTTTATTCATAATCAGTGAAAATAGAAGACTGCCCAAATGTCCTTCAACTATACATTCATACAACAGAAAACTATTCAGCAACAAAAATGAACAAATTATTGACAACTCAGAACAATGTGGAGAAATCCTCAAATGCATTATGCTAAGTGAAAGCCAATCTCAAAAGGATACATACTGTATAATTCCAACTATGTGACATTTTAGAAAAGACAAAATTATAAAAACAAAAAACATATTATTACCAGAGGCTTAGGGTAGGAATAAGGGTTGACTACAAGCACCAAGAGGGACATTTGGGGAGCAAGGCAGGACAAAATTTGATTCCTTGATACCATAAAAATGCAACAAAGCAAACAAGACATTAAAAAATGCGATCTTTATTTTAAGCCAAATGAAAAAAGCAGGGATAACGAAAGGTTCTAAAATACTAATAAAAGCAGCTAAGAAGAATTAAGATAGGGCAGAAGTTGCACAGCGGGAACAGGAGAGAAAAACTATAGAGGGTAACTGTGAGCCTAACAGCAACAAATATCAGAAAGCACCAGCAAAAATACTTCCTCAATGACATCATCTTTTTTTCCCTCAGAAAAAAATGGAGGAGGTAGTTCCAAGAGGCTATCCCCTCCATAGAAACACTTAAAAATGGTGTCAGAATAAAATTTCTCAAAACTCTGGAAATTAGTCAAAAGTTTACATCAACCAAACAAATGCTGATACATGAAAAAGGTACTTCAAAACAGGTGAAAGCTTTATGATGTTTTTACTTCCCTTTCCACACTCCTGGCTCTGTGGCAGTCTTGAATATACAAGCCCACATTTCAACAGCTGAACCTTGGTCCCTGGTTCTAGATGGAGCAGAGCAGACTCTGTTCTCAAAGAATTTGTGTTTGTCTGCTGTGACCGGTGCAGGGCTACCTGCAGGACTGACTCAAGGCTCTCTCCTTTATTTTAACAACTTGAAAATCTCTTAGTACAGAAGAGCAGCTATGCAGAGGGCATTCTTCAGAAAAATTTTTAAGGCAAATGAAAAACGCATTGCCACCTGAGAAAAAATATTCCAGTTAAAGCGAACAGCAAGATATGCCAAAAACCTGAAAGAAAAAATGGCAAGGGTTTCTTTGGGACACTAAAAAACATTTAGAAAGCCATACATACGTGCAAGGCAAGAAACCTAGTCAGAAAAGACCTGAGAAAACTACTCGCTCATCTCTAGGCTTAGCAGAAACAGGAAGTAAAGACACAGTAGTAAACAGCCTAAGTGTTAGAGTGCTACAACACAAAGCCAGTGTGCAAAGACTAAGAAAGGATTTTCTTTCTTCTCTTTTTTTCTTTCTCTTTTCTTTTTTTACTTAAAATATTCAAGGAAATCTCTCTCCTACTACTAGCAGACCACAGCTAAAGAAGAAAAGATTTCAGAGACTATTATGTACAGAATATCTGTGCCCCACACCCATATACACACACCAAAATTCATAGGCTGAATCCCTAATCCCCATTGTGATGGTACTTAGAGATGGGGGGGGGGGGGCCTTTGGGAGATAATCAGGTTTAAATGAGGTCATGAAGGTGGGGCCCTCATAATGGGATTACTGCCCCCTATAATGGGATTAGTGCAGTTTATAAGAAGAGACACCAGTAGGTGTTTTCTTTCTCTGTGTCTCTGCCTCTGCTCTTTCTCCCTGCCATGTGAGAGCTAAGGGACAAGGTGGCCATCTGCAAGTCAGGAATAGTTCTCACCAGAAATCAATCATGCTAGCAACACGATCTCACTTTCACCCTTCCAACTATGAGAATATAAATCTTTTCTATGGTATGTTGTCATGGTAGCCCAAGCAGACTTAAGACAGAGACAGCTCATCACCAAAAAAAGTTATAAAAACAGTTTAGAAAAGTCAGTAAACAAACAGAAAACAACCCATAGAAAGCTACAGAAAACAACCCACAGAAAGCAACAAAAAACAAAACATAGGTGGAGGAGGAAGAATCTAATTTCCAGAGTTACACAATATTTAAAATAATCATTTTTCAAAAAGGAAATTGTAATGTATGCTAAGAAATAAGAAAGTATGACCCATTCAAAGGAGAAACTGACAGAAACTGTCTATGAGGAAGAAGAGACATCAGACTTACTGGGCAAAGCCTCAATCATCATCTTAAATATTCTCAGAGTTCAAAGAATCCATGGACAAAGAGCTAATGGGAACCAAAAAGACAATGCACAACAAATAGAGACTATTGGTAAAGAGATACAAATTAGTTCAAAAGGAAACAAAGAAAAAAAATCTGGGGCTGAAAAGTACAATAACTGAAATGAAAATTTAACCACAGAGTTTCAATAGTAACTATGAGAAGACAGAAGGATCAGAGAACTTGAGGGTAGATTAAGTGCAATTATCCAGTCTGAGGAGCACAAAGAAAAATGAACAAAGCTGAAGAGGTATGTAAGACCCCACCAAACGTATCAATAGAGCCATAATAGGGAGCTCCCGAATGAGAAGAAATAAAGAAGCAGAAAAAATATTTGAAGAAATAATGGTTAAAAACTTACTGCATTTGGGGGAAAAAAAAAACAAGAAACTACACATTTAAAACATTCAACAGAGTCCTGAAAGAATAAATGCAAAGACATCCATACCAAAACAATTGCAAGTGAGAGATCAAAAGCCAAAAAGAATCATGAAAGTATAAAAGAAATAAGTACTTCATACATGAGAGATTCCCCAATAAAATTAACTGTTAATTTCTCATCAGAAAGTATAAATGCCAAAAAGCAGTGGCATGATATATATTTAAAGTACCAAAAAAAGAGGAGGGATAGAGTAACTGGGTTATGACTATTAAGGAAGACATGTGATACAATGAGCACTGGGTTTATATGCAACTGATGAAACAGTGACCTCTACGTCTGGAACTAAATAATATACTATATGTTAATTAACTGAATTTAGATTTTAAAAAACTTAAAAAATAAATTTTAAAAATTTAAAATTTTAAAAAGCACGCACACACACACACACACACACACACACACGCACACAAATAATAACCAAAAGCAAAAAACTGATCCTTTACATCTAAAAGGAAAATTAAGACATTCCTAGATGAACAAAGTTAAAGGAGGCTGTCACTATTAGACCTATGCTACAAGAAATAGTAAGGAAGTCCACTAGGGGAAACAAAAGGACCTGAGACAGTAACTGGAAACCCTAAAAAGAAATAAATAACACTGGTAAAAGTAATTACATAGGTAAATACAAAAGCCAGTATTACTGTATTTTTGGTTTATAACTTTTTTTTTACATGATTTCACAAACAAATGCATAAAATAAAAATTATAAACTGACATTAATGAGCACAGAATGTATAAAGATGCAAGATGTGATAACATAAAGAAGGAGAAATGGAGCTATACAGGAAAAGATTTTATACACTACAGAGGCTAAGGGTTTGTTTGAGTTGTTTTTTTTTTTTTTAAAGATTTTATTTATTTATTTATTTATTTATTTATTTGATAGAGACACAGTGAGGGAGGGAACATAAGCAGAGGAAATGGGAGAGGGAGAAGCAGGGTTCCTGCTGAGCAGGGAGCCCAATCAATCCCAAGGCCCTAGGATCATGACCTGAGCCAAAGGCAGATGCTTAAGACTGAGCCACCCAGGCACTCCTGAGCTGGTATTAATTCAAAATAGATCGTTATAAATTGGAGAGGCTATAATACCTAGAGTAACTACTAAGAAAATAACTTACAGAAATAGAAACGAGAGAGGAATCAAAACAGTTCAATACAAAAAAGTTAACTAAACAAAAAGAAGATAGTAAAGAATCAAGAAAATTGAGGGGGAAAGAATGACATGCCAAAAACAAACAGCAAAATATCCAACTAAAGGCATTACTTTAGGTGTAAATGGATTGCACTCTCCAATAAGAAGGCAGAGATAAGCAGAATGGATAAAAAGACAAGATCCAACTATACGCTGTCTACAAAAGACTCACTTCAGATCCAAAGACACAGGGGTGAAAAGTGAAAGAATGGAAAAAATATATGTGCAATTAGTAACCAAAAGAAAGGTTGGACGGCTATTCTAATATCAGATAAAGTAGACTTTAAATCCAAAAATTTTATAAGAGAATAAAAAGGACATTATACACTGATAAAAGAAACAATTTATCTTATAAAAATAAGAAATATATACATACCTAATAACAGAGCCTCCAAAGTAAATGAAGAAAAAATTGACAGAACTGAAAGGAGAAATAGTTCTACAATAACAGTTCTACAGTAACAGTAACAGGATACCAAAATCCTACCTTCCATAAAGGACAGAACTCAACAGAACATCAGTAAGGAAGGCGTCTGGGTGGCTCAGTTGGTAAAGCAACTGCCTTCATCATCCTGAGTCCAAGGATGGAGTCCCAGATTGGGTTCCCTGCTCTGCAAGGAGTCTCCTTCTCCCTCTGACCCTCTCCCCTCTCATGCTTGCTCTCTCTCAAATAAAGTCTGTCTTAAAAAGATATCAGTAAGAAAAGAGAGAACTTAAAAAATAGTATAAACTGACTAGATACAATAATTGTAGAATGCTCCACCCAAAAACAACGTAAACACTATTTTTCTTAAGTGTTAATGGAACATTTCCTAAGATGAAACATATGAAAACAACTTTCAATGAATTTTAAAAGACTGAAATCATACAAAATATCTTATGACCAAAAAGTAATTTACACTTGTAAATTATCTGCTTTAAAGAAAGATTTAGGGGACACCTGGATGGCTCAGTCAGTCGAGCGTGCAACTCTTGGTTTCAGCTCAGGTCATGGGATCTCAGGGTCATGGGATCAAGCCCAGCATGTGGCTCTGTACTCAGTGCATAGTCTGCTTGTCTCCCTCCCTCTGTTCCTCCCCCGACTTGCACATACACACACACTCTCTCTGTCAAATAAAACCTTAAATCAAAAAAGATTTAAAATCAACAATCTAACTTTATACCTTAAAAAAACAGAAAAAAATAAAACCCTAAACTTAAAGCCAGCAACAGGAAGAAAATAATAAAAATTAGAGACTAATAAAACAAAGAATAGAAAAAAAAAGAATATCAACAAAGATCAATTCTTCAAAAAGATTAACAAAACTGACAAACCTTTAGCTAGACTGAATAAGGAAAAGAGAGAAGACTCAAAATTACAAAAACCAGAAGTGAAAGTAGGAATATGACTACTGACCTCACAGAAATAAACATGAAAATAACACTATGAATAACTGTATGTCAACAAATTAAATAACCTATATGAAATGAGAGAATTTCCTAGAAACATACTATCTACCAAAACTGACTCAAGAAGAAATAGAAGATCCAAACTGACTTTTAACAAACAGATTATATCAGTAATCAAAAGCATCCCAGTAAAGAAAAACCAAGGACCAGATGGCTTCACTGCTGAATTCTACCATTTAAAGAAGAATTAACACTAATCCTATAAATCTTCCCCAAAAGACTAACAAAGGAAAACCTCCTAAGTCATTCTATGAGGTCAGAAGCATCCCAGTAACAAAGTCAAACAAAGAGAGTACAAAAAATGAAAACTACAGACCAATATCCATTGTAGATATAGATGCAAAAGTCCTCAACAAAATACTAGCAAGCCAGAATATATTAAAAGGAGATTTTTATATATATTAAAAGGAGATCAATACACAAACTCCAGGATTGCAAAAGTGGTTCAACACAGAGGAATCATTACACCCATATAAAGACTGAAAGAAAGACAAAACAAAACAAAATCAGTTTAAACAATGCAGGAAAAGTATCTAAAAAATCCAAACTTTCATGATAAAAGCACGTAAATTATGAATAAAAGGGAACTTCTTTGACATAAAAGATATTTATGAAGAACCTACAACTAACAGCATACTCAATGATGAAAGACTAAAAACCTTTACCCTAAGGTCAAGAACAAGGTAAGAAAAGCCACCCTTGCCACTTCTTTGCAACATTATATTGGAAATTCTAGCCAGATCAATTAGGCAAGAAAAAAATAATAAAAGACATCAAAATCAGAAAAAGTAGAACTACCTCTATTCCCAGATATGATGATCTTAGACATAGAAAATCAAAAGGACTACACACACACACACACACGCGCGCGCACACAACTGTTACAGCTAATAAATTCAGCAAAACTTCAGGATAAAAGATCAATACACAAAATTTAGTTGTATCTCCATACACTAGCAATGAATAATCCGGAAAGGATATTGAGAAAATAATTCCATTTATTATATGGTCTAAATGAATAAAATATATAGAAATAAATTTAACCAAGGAAGTAAAAAACGTATATACTGAAAACTATAAAACACTGCTCAGCAAGATTTTAAAAAACCTAAATAAGTGACAAGACATCCAGTGTTCATGGCTTGGGAGACTTAGTACCATTAAGAGGTTATACCACCCAAAGAAATGTACATATTCAATGCAATCCTTATCAAAATTCCCACAGCCTTTTTTGTAAAATGGAAAAGCTGATCCTCAAATTCAAAGAGAAATCCAAGAGGCCAGAAGAGTGAAAACAATCTTGGAGCACCTAGGTGGCTCAGTGGGTTAAAGCTTCTGCCTTCAGCTCAGGTCATGATCCCAGGGTCCTAGGATGGAGCCCCGAGTCGGGCTCTCTGCTCTGCGGGGAGCCTGCTTCCTCCTCTCTCTCTCTGCTTGCCTCTCTGACTACTTGTGATCTCTGTCTGTCAAATAAATAAATAAAATCTTTAAAAAAGAGTGAAAACAATCTTGAGGTGAAAGGAAAAAAAATCAAAGTCAAAAGACTCACAATTCTGATTTCAAAGCTACAGTATCCAGAGTGATACAGATACAGGATAGACATATAGACCAATACAACAGAAATGAGAGTCCAGAAATAAACCCATACATCTATAGCCAAATGATTTTTGAAAAGGGTGCCAAAACAATTCAATAGGTAAAGTACAGTTACAGTGCGGAGACAAGTGGATACTGACGCAGTGCCCTTCCCTTATTCATTATTTATTATTGCATATGCTGGATTTTTCTGGATCAGTTTTTTTCCCCCAGGAGATCTCCTAAAGTGAGAAAGACTCAGAATATTCCTTCAGGCACCACCAACTAGTTTCTTTCTCTGCCACAAAAGATAGGCCAGTTCTTTAAATATATTTCCTCTGTATGGTTCTTTTTATAGTTCTAGACTGCTGTTAAGTGTCCCTCATTCAGAATTAGTCATTAACAATTAGAAAGTACATTAACTTTTGGGCTCCTATTTTTTAGTGTATGTCCCTACTGGTCTCTTCATTTCCCATTTCTTGCCTACACCTTTCCTTGAACATATATCTGGTTCTACCCTTGCTCTCCTAGATAGAATACCAGTTTTTTTAAAACAAGGGATATTATTTTATACTACAAGTGAACCCCTTACCATGAAGAAACACATCTTTCAAAATTGAAGTGAAATTCACGTAACATAAAATTAAAGTGTACAATTTAGTAGCAATTCACTATGTTTAGGATCGTACAACCACGACCTTTATCAAGTTCTAAAACATTTTCATTACTCTGAAAGAAAACCTCATGCCTGTTAACAGTTGCTCCCCATTCTTTCTTCCTCCCATTTCCTTGCAATAACCAATTTGCTTCCTATTTCTAGATTTACCACTTCTGGAGGTTTCATATCCATGGATCATACAATTTGTGACTTTTTGTGTCTGGGTTTTCCCACTTAGTATGTTTTTGAGGTCATCCATATTATAGCATGTATCAATACTTCATTCCTTTTATGTATGTCTATAGTACACTTTTTATCTATTTATCCATTGATGGGACAGTTGGGTTGTCTCTATATTTTGACTATTAAGAATAAATACTGCTATGAACATTTATGTACATGTTTTTGTTTGGATAGAATTTTTTAATTTTCTTGGAGATATATATATATCAAAGAGTAGAAATGCTGGGTCATATGGTAACTATGCTTAACTTTTTGAGGAGTCATCAAACTGTTCTCCACAGCATGAATCATTTTACCTTCCCATTCAGTACATGAGGAGTCCAATTTTCAATGGTAAATTTTATGTTATGTAAAACTGGCCACAATTTTTTTTTAAAAAAAGAAGAAAAGCCCTTTCCCTACCGAATACTTTGGCAACTATCACCAATTAGTTATACCTGGGAATCCATTTATGGATTCTACTGTGTTCTATTCATCTATACATCTAATCTCCTGCCAGTAAGGACACTGTATTTATAGTAAATTTATAGTAAATCTTAGAAAGAGACAAGTATTTGCTTCTTTTCTAAGAAATTTTAGCTATCGTAGGTCTTTTTTTCTCCATATAAATTTAGCATCAGTTTGTCAATTTCTATCCAAAAAGCCAGCTAAGGGGTTGCCTGGGTGGCTCAGTGGTTTAAGCCTCTACCTTTGGCTTGGGTCATGATCTCAGGGTCCTGGGATCAAGCCCCACATCAGGCTCTTTGCTCAGCGGGAAGCCTGCTTTCCTTCCTCTCTTTCTGCCTACTTGTGATCTCTGCTTGTCAAACAAATAAATATATAAAATCTTTAAAAAAAAAAAAAAAGCCAGCTAAGATTTTTACTGGGATTGCAGTGACTCTATAATCCACTGGGGAGAACTGGTATCTTAACAATACTGAGACTTCTGATGAATAAAAATCTGTCCACATTAATTTAAATTTTATTTTCCCAGTAAAATTTATCCCATATGTGTTTTAATTTATCTCTAAGTGATTTCTGAATGCTACTATAAGTGGTATTCTTCTCTTAAAATTATTTTTAAATTTTTAAAATTATATACTGATTTACTTTCAGTAGCTTTTCTATAGATTCCTTATGATTTTAACTGCACAAAACCATGTCAATATAACCGTAATAATACTTGTTTCTTATTTTCAATTCACAAACTGAAGTCCTTCACTTCCTTTCTTTGACTTAATGCACTGGATAGAACTTCCAGTAAAATGTTGAATAAAAGTGATGATAGTTCTATTTTTAACTTTCTGAGGCACCTGCATACTGTTTTCCAGCATGGCTACACCAGTTTTCATTCCCACCAACAATGTAAGAGGGTCCCCCCTTTCTCTACATCCCCACCAACATCTGTTAACTCCTGAGCTGTTCATTTTGGCCGTTCTGACAGACATGAATTAGTATCTCACTGTGGTTGATTTGTATTTCCCTGATATCAAGTAATGCCGAGCATTTCTTCAAGTGTCTGTTGGCCATTTGAATGTCTTCTTTGGAAAATGTCTGTTCATGTCTTCTGCCCATTTCTTGATTGGATTTTTGGGGGTTTTTTGGGTATTGAGCCTGTACTCTGAAAACTACAGAACACTTGCAAAAGAAATTGAGGAAGACACAAAGAAATGGAAAAACATTCCATGTTGATGGTTGGAAAAACAAATACTGTTGAAATCTCTATACTATACCCAAAGCAATCTATACATTCAATGCAATCTCTATCAAAATACAAGCAGCATTTTTCACAGAGCTGGAACAAATAATCCTAAAATTTGTATGGAACCAGAAAAACCCCCAAATAGCCAAAGGAATGCTGAAAAAGAAAACCAAGCTGGAGGTATCACAATTCCAGACTCCAAGCTGTATTACAAAGCTATAATCATCAAGAACTTACAGTACTGTCACAAAAACAGATACATAGATCAGTGGAACAGAACAGAGAACCCAGAAACGGACTCTCAACTCTATGGTCAACTTATCTTCAACAAAGCAGGAAAGAATATCCAATGGAAAAACAATCTCTTCAATAAATGGTGTTGTTGGAAAATTGAACATCCCTATGCAGAAGAATGGAACTGGACCACTTTCTTATGCCATACATACATACACAAAAAAACTCAAAATTGATGAAAGACCTAAATGTGAGACAGGAAACCATCAAAATTCTACAGAACACAGGCAGCAACCTCTTCAACCTCAGCCATAGCAACAGCCCAGTCTTGCTAGACAGGTCTCCAAAGGCAAAGGAAACAAAAGCAAAAATGAACTACTGGGACTTAATCACGATAAAAAGCTTTTGCACAGCAAAGAAAACAGTCAACAAAACTAAAAGGCCACCTAGAGAGTGGGAGAATACATTTCAAATCACTTACCAGATAAAGGGCTAGTCTCCAAACTTTATAAAGAATTTAGCAGTTATTTTGATTTTGCTATTCTGGCACAATGTTTGACTATGGTACTTTTATATTTCTAGAATATCCTCCACTTTTATTTACTTGGATATTATCTCTCCCTTATCGTATCTATTCTCCCTTATCTATAATCTATTGTCCCTTATGGTACTTACCACGTAGCTGCATCTCATTCCAGCCTCTATGTCATCGTTTAAATGCTCTCTGTATTTTATTGTGATGATTTTCTCTAATCTACGTCCTATTTCACTTTTTTTAACTATGTAGCTTTCCAATTTACTTATCTATTCAGTTTTGTTTTGTTTTTTTTCCTTTCAGGGCTTTCAGATTCTCTTTTTCTATTTAACTATTCTATTTATTTTTTTATTTTAAGTAGGCTCCACATGCAACATGGGGCTGGAACTTAACAACCCTTAGATCAAGATTTGCATGGTCTATCCACTAAGCCAGTCAGGCGCCCACAGTTTCTTTTTAAAATCCATTCTGTAACTGTCAACTATACTCTTTCTCTATCTTATGAATTCTGTTCTCTGTTGCTTTACATATTTTAAATATCTATTTCAAAGTCTCTTTGAGATTGTTATCAATTCTTAAGCGGTTAGTTCTTCAGTTTTGCTATCTGCTGACTGTGTGGCTTCTCTGTGGCATGTAATTGCTGACATTAAGTTCATCTTCAGCAGTATTTATTTTCATGCTTTGGGTTTGGTGGTATCCTTATAAAGTGTC
The DNA here is from genome assembly GCF_022355385.1 of Mustela nigripes. Lineage (NCBI taxonomy): Eukaryota > Metazoa > Chordata > Mammalia > Carnivora > Mustelidae > Mustela > Mustela nigripes. The sequence continues at coordinate 40,367,841 of NC_081570.1, forward strand.
TCTTGCATTTACCTTGGTTGAAACTTTAGGCATTTTGTAAGTTCCAGACCAGTTCTTATTTGTCTTATTCTTATTTCTTATTCATTTTATTCCTATTTCTTATTTAAATCCAGAGTCTTAACCTTTTGATATAATCCTGTAGTTCCAGTTTTTTGTGGATGATCCCTTTTCCACCAACATTCCTAAGTCAATACTCTCTTTCTTTGCCACATCCCTGAATCCATGGGTAGAATTTTACCAGATACTATATATATAGACAGATACCAGGCTTTTATAACTCCTTGCTTATACAGGCCTGAGGTCTTATTCTTCAACTCCAGGCATGAGATCAGTGTCCAGCAATACAGTATCAATATGAAGTTCAAAAGACCATCTGCCTTCAGCAACTGCCCATTCCCATGGCAGTGATTTCCCTTTTGAGTTCTAGTATCTGGGCACTCTGCTTTCTTGCTTTCTGGTTTGAACATGTTTAATTTTTTGTTGTTGTTGCTGTTTTATGTTGTTGGTTGATTTTATTAAGCATTAACAGAAAGTCTTTAGCTCCATCTTTCACACTATCTGAAAGTCTATCATTAACTATTTTTCTTTCCTTTTTATAATAAAATTTCTTGAACATAAAAAGAAAAACATTCCATACCCTGGTATACCCCTCCACCCACATTTAACAATTTTATTATTTGCCATATATATTTCAAATCCATTTTTTAAGTAAGAAAAATTAACAGATGGTTTAAGTCCCTAATCCTTCTCTATTTTACATGCTTTCCTTCTTCCTTCCCTAACAGTCTGAGAGTTACATCAGCATATTTTATATTTTTACATTATATATATAAATTCAGATACAAAGTCTTAGATAAATCTTAGCAATCTGAATCTATCCTTTAGTACATTATAAAAACCACCAGTGTTTTTTCTGGTATAGACACATCTTAAATATAACTTAATGTGTTTAAGACATCTTTAAATATAAACTTAATAGGCTGTAAGATATTCACATCTTCAATTTTTCCTGGTTTATCAGATTTTTCTTCCAAATCTTCGCATTAGTTTGTATGACCACCAGATTTCAATAGAATGTATCCCCAACTACTCAGCATGGTGCCTAGCACATAGATGTTAAATAAATATTTGAGTAAATCAATGAAGAGAAAAAAATTTGACTATCTATGGCTACGTGTAATGTTACCTTTTTGGTTTCATGTATTTTTGCAGTGCATGTACTATATTGTCATCATATCTATACCACTACATTAGGTCTGATTTGACACAGCAGGGTCTATTTCAAATGATACACATATAAAATTAGTATATACTTCATCTTAAATTTTAATTTTTTAAGATTTTATTTATTTATTTGAGAGAGAGAGAGAGAGAGAGAGAGCAAGCAGGGGGATCAGCAGAGGGAGAGGGAGAAGCAGTCTCCCTGTAGAACAAGGAGCCAGACGGGGCCCAATCCCAGGACCCCAGGACCACAACCCTAGCCCAAGGCAGCCACTCAACCGACTGAGCCCCCTAGGTGCCCCAATTTTGAAATTGATTTTTTTTATTTTTAAAATTCTAAGTTCACAAATGCATTCACCTTACTGCCTTCCAATTGCTTTCCTCTCTCTCTCCAATAAGTGACTGGGTTAAGAGGAAAATATTCTAATTTTATACAGCACTAAGTTTTTGAAAAATTTATGTCACTTTGAAAAAAAAGGCAAGTGATATGAAGAGGTTTTAAACATGACTAAAGTGAATTTCTATCTAAATTCAAGGGTTAATTTTTCTTTAAAGAAATAATGTCGGGGAGCCTGGGTGGTTTAGTCAGTGAAGCGTCAGATCAGTCAGCTCAGTCAGTCAGCTCAGATCTTGATTCCAGGATGGAGCCATACATTAGGCTCCCTGCTTAGTAGGGAGTCTGTTTCTCCCAATCCCTCTGCCTCTCCCCACCAACTGTGCAGTAGCTCTCTAATAAATAAATAAAATCTTCAAAAAAAAGAAAGAAAGAAAGAATGTCAAACAAAGGTCAAAAGTTTCCTTAGCAACCAGCTAGAAAAACAAATTCCTAACACAACATATTGAAAGAGACTTTGTTTAAGTATTAGAACAACTCTCGGGGTGCCTGGGTGGCTCAGTGGGAAAGCCTCTGCCTTTAGCTCAGGTCATGATCTCAGGGTCCTGAGATAGAGTCCTACATCGGGCTCTGCTTCCTCCTCTGCCTGCCTCTCTGCTTACTTGTGATCTTTCGCTGTCAAATAAATAAATAAATATCTTTAAAAAAAAAAAAAACTCTCTCCTATATTATTTTTCTCTCATCTTAATGCATTTTATATTAAAATTATAATTTTATAATTATCTTAGTCATACGAGTGCTTTGAGAAAATCATAAAGGAAGTGATGGCCTATGTGGACAAGACCGACAGTAACTCTGAAGTTATGGCCCTTGTGACCCTCTCAGGCTGGCACAAGGACAACATGCTGACTTCCAGCAGTGAGACACATGGGTTCAAAGACTAGAAGACCAACAGGAAAAAATCATCAACATTACCCACAGAGATCATGTCTCTATAGATGCATGCACCACAGGCCCTACCCAACTACAGCATGGGCCTCAACATGAAAAACACTTCAGTGAAGGACATCAGGTGGGATTACAGACAGTAAGAAACAGCCTTCCTTCAGAGGTGGGTAGCTTTGTCTCTCAGGTGACCATTTTTAACCACTCCTGTAACATTACAACCAGCTAGTCACCAGTACTGTCACATGGCCCATATCACCTGCAAGTTTGCTGAGTTGTAGAAGATGATTAACTGCAGCTCAGGCAATAGGCCTGAAGACAACTCAAAGCTCTTAAGTCCGGGGACTCAGCTGGAAAGCATCTCAAAGTGCCTGCCCCTTAGTCACTTTGCTGTGTATGACATAAGGCAAACAACAGCCATTTGAGGTTATCAAGGCCATGGAGAAAAAGATAGCTACTTGGCCATGAAAGTGGCCAAAAAAATGAGTGTGTGACAGCTATTTTAAGTCCTTCAAGAGTTGGAGCCTATAAGTACTGTTTACAAAGCAGTGGGTGTCCACTCCCAAGCACAAGACCATCACTACATGCAAGTTCCCAGAAACACACTATAGCACTGTGCAAAGAATGTTGTTTTAACTATAGGTATGGCAGGCTGAAAAGATATGGCCGAGAGCCCATGAATATTACTTTATATGGCTAAAGATGTGACTAATTTAAGTGTCTTGAGAGTAGTTTATCTTGGATTATCTGAGTGGGCCCTAAATGTGTTTCCTAAAAGACAGAGGCAGGGGTGCCTGGGTAGCTCAATGGGTTAAAGCCTCTGCCTTCAGCTCAGTTCATGATCCCAGGGTCCTGGGATCAAGCCCCGCATCAAGCCCCGCATCAAGCCCCACATTGGGCTCTCTGCTCAGCAGGGAGCCTGCTCACCCCTCCCCCCTCTCTCTCTCTCTCTGCCTACTTGTGATCTCTGTCAAATAAATACATAAAATCTTAAAAAAAAAAAAAAAAAAAAGACAGAGGCAGAGAGAGTTTTGCAATGAACACCTTCACAGAAGAAAAGATGATATGAATACCAAGGCAGAGACTAGAGCTATGTGCTAACAGAGAAAACTGTCCTGGTGACATCATAATTTGGACTTTAGGTATCCAGAACCATGAGGAAAAAAAAAATTTTGTTGTTTTTAGTCACTGAATGAATTTATGGCAATTTGTTGCAGCAGCAATAAGAATCTAATACAGCAGGCATATACTTAGACAAATTTTTTTTTTAAGATTTTTATTTATTTGGCAGACAGATCACAAGTAGGCAGAGAGGCAGGCAGAGAGAGAGAGAGAGGAGGAGGCAGGCTCCCTGCTGAGCGGAGAGCCCGATTCGAGGCTCGATCCCAGGACCCTAGGGATCATGACCCGAGCTGAAGGCAGAGGCTCTAACCACTGAGCCACCCAGGCGCCCCTATACTTAGACAAATACTGAGCAAGACTAAGCTGTTTATACAAAGTCACACAAAATTAGAATTCCTAACCCAAAACTTTAGTTTATAAGGAAATGCCATTTAAATATGGAAGAGATTCTTCAGAGATATTCAAACTGTGAAATCTAGACTCCCTAATTTTCCAACAATGTTGCAAATACCACACAGAGGTCGAAAACCAAACCAATATTTAATAAGCACTATTTACCAAGAATACCAAGTAGCAGGAATATTAGAAGTGACCGAAAAGCAAAAATTTAGTAAGATATCAAAGTGAACAACATGTATGGCTTTCCTGAAAACAAACGGAATTTCCTCAAACACACATAAATATATACTGACACATACATACATTTATATCTATTTAGTTCATATCTCCCACTCAAATTCTTTAACAATAGCACCCATCCTGGTTAGCATTAACCACAGCTTTAAACAGAAAATGATAAAAATAAGACACCTTTAGAAAAAGGCAGTCATAGGAGTTGTCATGTATATTAAAAACCCCCCAGATTCACAGTTAATCCCAGGTAAAGACCCAAATAAATAAATAAATAAAATCCTTCCTTGCAGCAAAAGATAAAACCTTGAACAGACATGAAGTTTGCCGTGGCCTCCAAGTACACTCATGAATCACTGCCTTCAGAACTGCCAATAGTTGAGATCACAGGCAGAAGTTCTGAACTATTCCTAGAATCAATTATTTCCTGAAGGCAAAGGTCTTTCTTCTCTACCCAAAGATTTCATTAACATCTAATTCTCTGTATTAAACCTGTCCCTGCTTAAAATCCCTAGAGGTCTATTTATTATCTTTTTTTTTTTTTTACCATATTCTGATTCTGACAACAAAATGGGTCTTCCTTTTCAAATGACATTGAGTGACAGTTGGAAAAAAGCAAAAGAACTTAAGTACAGTCAGATTCTAATTTTAATAAAACCATTCACCCAAGTCCCCCTTTAACTATCACCACCACTACTTCTTTTCCTCGCAAAAACAGATGGGTTTTTTTTGTTTCTTTTGTAGGTTTTTTTAAACAATGAGAACGCCCCAACTACCATCATGAAAAAGTTCACTGTCTAGCAAGGCAAATACACATGTAAACAAACTATAAGAGGATATATGACCCAACAGTCATACTAGGTATTCACCCAAAGAATACAAAAATACTAATTCAAAGGGATACACGCACACTGATGGTTACAGCAGCATTATCAACAAAAGCTAAATTATGGAAATAGCCCAAGTGTCCACTGACTGATAAATAGGTAAAGAAAATGTGGGGTTGTGTATGTGTGTGTGTGTATACACATTCTCTCTCTCTCCATATATAATATACATAATGGAATATTACTCTGCTGTCAAAAAGAATGAAACATTCCCATCTGCAACGACATGGATGGAGCTAGAGAGCAATATGCTAAACAAAGTAAGTTAGAGATAGACAAATACCATATGATTTCACCCATATGTGGAATTTAAGAAACAAATGAGCAAAGGGGAAAAAAAAAGAAAGAGGCAAACCAATAAACAAACTCTTAACTGGAGAGAACTGATGGTTACCAGAAGGGACGTGGTTGGGGAATGGGTTAAATAGGTGATGGCGATCAAGGAGTGCACTTATTTTGATGGGCACCAGATGTTGTATGGAAGTGTTGAATCACTCTATTATACACCCAAAATTAATACTGCACTGTATGTTAACTGAAATTTAAATAAAAACTTAAAAAAAACTAACAGGGACGCCTGGGCGGCTCAGTCAGTTAAGCTGCTGCCTTCAGCTCAGGTCATGATCCCAGGATCCTGAAATCAAGCCCTGCATCAGGCTCCCTACTTGGCAGGAAGCCTGCTTCTCCCTCTCCCACTCCCTCTGCTTCTGTTCCCTCTCTCACTGCGTCTCTCTCCATCAAATAAAAATCTTAAATAAATAAATATAAAATAGACTGTAACAGTATGCAAAATGCATAAACGAATTTTCAAAAGAGAGTAAATGACTCAGAATCTACTTTCTAGAGAAAGTAGTCCTTGAATAGGCTTTTGAAAGATGAAAGTAGAGTTTCCAGGCAGAAAAAAGGTAGAAAGAAACAATGTACACAGAAAGCATCATGAATGCATGAAATTATGATATGTTTTGGGGGAAGCAGGTCAAAGTCAAGAACACTGCACCCACATCTTAGTTTCTAAGACTTTTCCCCCATAAAATGAACCAGGGTTCCTTGGAGTAATGTCTGATTCTAGGATTGAGGCAGGCAATATAGAAGATTAGCCTGGAATACCCTGCTGCAGTGCCAGAGAGCATGTAAGTGTTCAAATACAAAACACACACACAACAATAAGGATATGTAAGAAGAATGTAGTCATTCACTGAAAGACCACAGTCAAAACTGGGACATTCAAGCAACAAAATAAATTGATGCTGGATTATAACCAAAAGTATAAATTAAATATCCATGAGTTCTGACTGATACACATACACACACACACACACGCACACATGCAAATAAGAGGCAAACTTCCCATGTAGAATTCCAAATAATTTTTGCAGATACTCAGTCTTCACAAAGAGTATAACTTCTTACTCCCGAGGATAGGATGCACATAACAACTTGCTTCCAAATAAGTACAGTATATAAAGGGAGGGACGGAGTAACTTTATAGTGGAAAAACAAACTTTATCCCACCCAGGTGGTCAAGGTCAAAATCAACAATGATGTCAAGTAAAGAAAATGTTAATCTATCTCTGTGGTTTTCCTCTCAAAAAACCATCACCCCAGTCTAATCATGAGAAATACATCAGACAAATCCTAACTGAAAGACAACCTGACAAGTACTCTTGAAAACTGTCAAAATCATCAAAAACAAGGAATGCTAGAGAAACTATCACAGCAAGAGGAACCTAAGCAGACAACAACTACATGTATAAAATCCTGAACAGAAAAGAACATCAAGTAAAAAATAACATATGTTATATAATACCAAGGTTCTAAATGTTCTACTAGTTAGATTTATATTGACTTTATATTGACATATAACAGTTTGGCTTTGAAAGCACCTTCCTGGCCTGGAAGAAATTCTTCTTCTTTCAATTAGCTGTTTTCCCCCTTCAGTTTATTGATGACTAACAAAAATGGCTATGCTCTTTGAGACAAAATTAACTCAATAAATCAAGTGTAAAAGTTGTATTGATGAGTTATAAATATTGTAAATTAATAATCAAAGTTATCTGCTTCTCTAAGTATTACTCAGGGAACTAAATTATCACTCAAAAGCTCAAGAAACCAATAAAAGGCTAGGATTCTAGCCAATTTATTCATAGCCTTTTGAATCAGACATAGAGGTGTCTGTTCCAGGTGGTTTCTTCTCGTTCACCCTAAGACCTAGAGATAAGATATAAGAGTTAACAGTCAGAACTCAGCAACACTCAACTGACATAATTTTCAAACTAGGGAAATGAGACTAATGGAGAACATTCAAAATCATTTGGAACTCCCACACAAAACTCTTACCACTCACAGCAAACAAGTTATTTATTGTAAGACAAGCAACTTACATTATCTCATTAAATCTTAGCAACACTAAAAAGTGAATACCATTATGTCCATCTTAACAATGAGAAACAAATTTCAAGGAAATTAAGATAGTAAATTTTATGATCTGTGTTCTTTACCACAATTTTTTAAATTACGGGTGGTGAGGAGGCAGGCAGGGAATAGTGGCAATGCTATACACAAGTCGAATTTGAGAGACATTTCCATTCACAGTTTATACAAATTAAACCCAATGCTTTTGAGGCAACTGTAAGATTTTTAGGATGCACTGTCCATTGGTTAGAAACATCGGCCTAGAATTTTATTTTTGGTAGTCATCATCATATGGTTCATAAGTGAAGCCACTGGCATGGATGACATTACCCAAGTAAAGGACTGAGAATGGAACTTTATTAGTTTCCTATTACTCCTATAACAAATTACCACAAAACTTAGTAGCTTAAGGCAACACAAATATATTATCTAAGACTACTGGAGGTCAGATGTCCTAGAAAGGTGTCTATAGGGCTGCTTCACTTCCAGAGGCTTTTCTTTTCTTTTCTTTTTTTTAAAGATTTTATTTATTTATTTATTTGAGAGAGAGAGAGATCACAAGTAGGTAGAGAGGCAGGCAGACAGAGAAGGGAGAAGCATGCTTCCTGCTGAGCAGAGAGCCTGATGCAGAGTTGGATTCCAGGACCCTGAGATCATGGCCTTAGCCAAAGGCAGAGGCTTAACCCACTGAGCCACCCAGGTGCCCGACTTCTAGAGGCTTTGAGAAAAAATGTTCACTTGCTTCTGGAAGCTACAGGCTTCTGGAGGCTGCCCTCAATCTTTGGTGCCTGGTCTTGCATTACAAACCCTTTTATCTCTCTGCTTTTGTTGTTAAGCCACCTTCTCTCTAAATTTCACCCTCTTGCCAACCCTTATAAGGACCCTTGTGATTATATTGGGCCCATCTGGATAATGCAGCGTAATTTCTCCATCTAAATATGCTTAACTTAATCATCTTCAAAGTAGCTTTTGTCATGTAAGGAAATATATTGATAAATTCTTAAGACTGGGATAGGAACATCATTAAGGAGCCATTATTCTTCCTATCACAAGAACCCTGAGGAAAATTTAAAATGAAAGACATTTTAAAGGCTTCCTTGTTTATTATAACAGAATCACCATTCTCCCACTCATTAAGACATAAACTTTAATCATCTTTCAATCACTCCTTCACAACTTCTAATCTCTTTCCTCTTCAGACACCTAATTTTGATCACTCTTTCGTAGGGCTTTTTTTTTTTTTAATTCACATCTATTCTACTCCATGTCACTACCCTCATTCAGATTCTCAGTACCAAATATCTGAAATATTATGATAGTGTTATAGTACCCTCTGTGTGTTCTGTGTTTTCCACTTTGGGTCCACTCTACCCACCAATATTGGATTAATCTTTGTAAAATACTGCTTTAGCCATTTCACTTCTTCTATTGAAAAATATTCCATGGCAGTGCCTAGGTGACTCAGCTGGTTTAGCCTTCAGCTCAGGGTAGAATCCCAGGGTCCTGGGATCAAGCCCCATTCAGCGGGAAGTCTGCTTCTTCCTCTGCGCCTTCCCTCTGTTTGTACTCCCTCTCTGGCTCTCTTTCGCTCTCAAATAAATAAATAAATAAATTTTTAAAAAGTCTTTAAAAAAAAAAAAGGAAGGAAAAAAAATCTTCCATAGTATTCAAAGCCTATCTATAGTCTGGCCTCTGCCAACCTATTCCATTGACTATAGTTCATTTTGTCCCCCTACATATGACATACATATATATAAACCCTCTGATTCCCATTTTGATTTTCCTATCTGCATTCTTATCTATTCCTTCCATCCTTAACCTTATCTTTAAGATTGAGCTATTATTTGTCCATCATTATGTAACTTTCTAACTTCTACAGTATTTAGAATATACATGACAGTTGACAACTAGTATATGCAACATTATAAACTTTTTTCTGTATACAGCATGGTGGTTTCAGATGCTGTTTTCTCAAATTAAATTTTCCCAATCAGTTCTCTTTCCCCTTTCAATTGCCAACTGAGATTATCTTGTTTGGATATTACTAAGCTACTCAATAGGTAGAGATCATTGTCCCCCAAAGAGTAATGCAGCTAAAGAATGGAGAAAGAATAATGTAGGGGTTTTGGGGGGTAGGAGAAGAATAATTCAAACAAGATGGGATCAGGAGGGAGACAAACCATAAGAGACTCTTAATTTCACAAAACAAACTAAGGGTTGCCGGGGCTGGGGGTGAGGGGGGTGGGGGAGTGGAGACGGTGGGGGGGTTATGGACATTGGGAAAGGTATGTGCTATGAAGTGTGTAAACCTGGAGATTCACAGACCTGTCCCTGTCCCCTGGGGCTAATAATACATTATATGTTAATTTAAAAAAAAAAAAAAAAAGAATGGAGAAAGAAGCAGAAAGAAGATCGCAGATCTGAAAAAGAGTATGAGGTAATCTGAATCTACATTCTTTGACAGCAAGGAAATATGATTTTCATGTATGTTGCATGACCACCTCTGTGGATAGCTGGGGCTTCAGCCACCATACTGGAACCCCCCCTTCCTAGATGACTGCCCAGATGCTTCAGGATGTAATGCTGTGTAATGAGACCTGGGTTATAAAAAGTCCTGCATAATATATAAAGTAACTGAAGACCTGTCCTACTTCTGAAGAAAACCTCAAGGAATGCAACTACAATCATAGCTATTACTCAAAGAATAAAGTAGGACACATCTTGGGGCCTATGACATCAAAGAAAGGGAGCACCTGATGAGTTAATTTTACTTTGACAAGATGATGGAAGTAAAGGGCTTATACAAGTATAATCATATTTTGGCTATTCTCTGTTTCATGAATTTTTTTTTTATTTCTATTGTTAGAGGTGCTAGTAATTATACTAAGCCAATGATTATTAAAAAAAAAAAACTTAGTATTTCTCAATCATACAGAAATTCATACAATTACATACAATCTCAATCATACAGAAAGAATCTAACAGGTGATCCTATAAAGTTAGTTTTTATATACCTAGTGATTTAGAATTAGGAGATAATGGTGCCTGCCACTTGTGAATGGAGCTCTTTTTGGTTTCCCTGACTCCTCTGATGAGTGTGCCAGAAGGCAAAAAAACTACTACACATTTGTAACCAAATAATTTATCCTGGAAAATGTTCCATGTCCACTTGAAAAGAATATGTATTTTGTTGCTTTGGGATGGAATGTTGTGTGTTTGTCTGTTAGGACCATCTAGTCTAATATGCTGTTTAAGGCCAATGTTTCTTAATCTATTTTGTCTAGACTGTCTATCCACTGACAACGCAGGGTATTAAAGTCCCCTACTATTATTGCATTACTGTCTATTTCTCCCTTTAGGTCTGTTAATATTTGCTTTATATATTTAGATGCTCCTATGTTAGGTGACAAGTATCTATAAATATTATATCCTCTCGTCAGATTTATGCCGTTATCATTATTATATAATAACCTTCTTTGTGTCTTCTTCAAGTCTTTGTCCTGGAGTCTGTTTTATCTGAGTATAGCAACCTTGGCTTTCTGTTTCCATTTGCATGGAATATCTTTTTCTATCCCTTCACTTTCGGTCTATGTGTGTCCCTAAAGCTAAAGTGAGTCTCTTGTAGGCAGCATATAGTTGGATACTGTTTTTGCATCCACTCAGCAACTCTGTCTTTTGATCACAGAATTTAGTTCATTTACATTTAAAGTAATTATTCAGGTATTAGACTTATTGCCATTTTGTTCATTGTCTCCAGGCTATTTTGTAATTCTTTTGTTCCTTTCTCCTTCTCTTGCTCTCTTCCTTTCTGATTTGATGATCTTCTCTAGTGCTGTACTTAGATTCCTTTCTACTTTTTGGGTATCTACTCTAAGTTTGTGCTTTATGGTTACCATGAGGCTTACGTAACATATTTATAACAGTCTATTTTAAGCTGAAAACAACTTAAGTCTGAATGCATTCTGAAGTTCGACATTTTTACTCTTCCCCTTCCTATATTTAATGTTTTTAATGTCATAATTTATATTTTCACCTTGTGTTTCTATTAAAAAACTATTATAGCTATTTTTACTATTTTTGTCTTTTTAATCTTCATTTTAGATTTATAAATAATTAACCCATCACCATTACATTAGATCATCCTGAATTAACCATATATTTACCTTCACTGCTGAGATTTACACTTTCATAGGTTTTCTTGTACCAATTAACTATCATTTCAGCTTAAAGAAGTTCCTCTAACACTTCTTTTTTTTTTTAAAGATTTTATTTATTTATTTGACAGATAGAGATCACAAGTAGGCAGAGAGGCAGGCAGAGAGAGAGAGAGGAGGAAGCAGGCTCCCCGCAGAGCAGAGAGCCAGATGTGGGGCTTGATCCCAGAACCCTGGGATCATGACCTGAGCCGAAGTCAGAAGCTTAACCCACTGAGCCACCCAGGAGCCCCTCCTTTAACACTTCTTGTAAGGCCAATCTATTGGTGATGAAATCCTTCAGCTTTTGTTGTCTGAGAAACTCGTTATCTCTTCTTCAATTCTGAAGAACAGTTGTGCCAGGCAGAGTATTACTAGTTGGCAGTTTTTCTTTCACCACTTTGAATATCCTGCCACTCCCTTCTGGAGTGCAAAGTACCTGCTGAAAAATCTGCTCACAGTCCTATGAGGGGGTTGGGGGGTAGGAACCTCCCATGTACATAACAAGTTGCTTTTCTTTTTTTACTTCTAAGATTCTCTCCTTACCTTTAACTTTGGCAATTTGATTATTACTTATCTTGGTGTGAGTCTCTTTGGATTATCTTATTTAAAACTCTCTGGATTAATGGATCTGGTTCCCTCCCCAAGTCTGAGAAGTTTTCAGCCACTATTTTTGTTAAGATTATTTATTTATTTATTTATTTGAGGTGGGGGAAAGAGAGAGGATGAGAAAGGGAGAGCACAAGCAGAGGGAAGGGAAGGAGCAGAGGGAGAGAAAGAAGCAGACTCCCTGGGCAGGGAGCCCAATACAGTACTAAATCCCAGGACCTTGTTTGTGATCAGGACCCAAGCTAAAGGCAGACACTTAAACAACTGAGCTACCTAGATGCGCCTTTTAGCCACTATTTCTTCTCTCCTCTTTCTTGAGATCCTCATAATGTAAATATTGATTTGTACAATAGAATACTACTCAGTAGTAAAAAGGAATGCATTTCTGATTCATGCATCAATGTGGGAAAATCTCAAAAACATTATGCTGAGTGAGAATAGGAAATAAGAAAAATATATGTGTTATACGATTCTATATATATAATATTCTAAAGTAGAAAAAACTCATCTATGTCAACAGAAATGAGAAGAGCAATTGCTTCTAGAGGTTGGAGAAATGACAGGAAAAGACATGAGGAAACCTTTTAGAGTGATAAGAATGTTCTATACCTTAACTGGAGTTATGATGTTATGAATATACTTTTATTGAAATTTATAAAACTATATTATTAAGATCTGTATCTTATAAAAAAAAAGTATACTTTGGGGCACTTGGGTGGCTCAGTGGGTTAAAGCCTCTGCCTTCGGCTCAAGTCATGATCCTGGCATCCTGGGATCGAGCCCCACATCGGTCTCCTTGCTCAGTGGGGAGCCTGCTTCCCCCACTCTCACTCTGCCTGCCTCTCTGCCTACTTGTGATCTCTGTCTGTCAAATAAATAAATAAAATCTTTAAAAAAAAAAGTATACCTCAACAACAACAAAAAGGAGTACTTAAAAAAAATAATGAATGACAGGTCTCCCCAACCTTATTTCATTCATTTATTCATTCAACAAATATTTACTGAACGTCAACTGTGTTCTAGGTTCAGGAGATACAGTGAATAAAAATATAGAACATGTTGCTCTCATTACACGTGTATTTTTTAAGGGGTGATACAGACAATAAACAAGGTTTAAATATTTTAAATACACACATATTTAAGATAATGATAAATTAAGGATTAAAGCAGGGAAGGGGGATATCAAACACTGGGAAGGGATTGAAATTTCTAACAGATTGGCCAAGTAAGACCAACATCAAGAAGGTAACTCTGAGGAAAAAAAGAAAAAAAAAAAAAAGGAGGTAACTCTGAGATGCCTGGGTGGCTCAGTCGGTTAAGCGTCTGCCTCCAGCTCAAGTCGTGATCCCAGAGTTCTTGGATCCAGCACCATGTCAGGTTCCCCACTCAGCAGGGAGCCTGCTTGTCCCTCTCCCTCTGCCTCCCCCCAAGCTTGCTCTTTCTCTCTCTCTCTCTCTCAAATAAATATAACACTCTTTTAAAAAAAAAAAAAAGAGGTAACTCTGGGGCTTGTACTTGTATCTATGACTTGATTCTGGAATATGACTGATAATGCGGCATTACAACAATTCTAAGCCTAGGCCTTTAGAGGTATCCTGAGTTTCTGCTTGCGGTCATCATCACAGATGTGAACCCAGATAATCACTGGGTTATCTGTAGTCCCTGGAGGATCACAGAATGAATATGCATAGAACATATCTGAGCTCAGACTTGCCCGGGAGATAAGCCCATTACGACCTCAAACATGAAGCAGAGCCACCCACACACAGCCTAGATCAGTCAACTCACTGCAAATGCCTGAATGAAAGTAAATAATTGTTGTTTTAAGCCACTGATTTTAGGGTGGTGTGTTGTTCAACAATAGCATCAATTTGAAATGAAATGTTATTTAGGATTTACATTTTAAAAAATACTCTTAGCAGGGTTACTTGGCTGGCTCAGTCAGAAGAGCTTACAACTCATGAATTCAAGTCCCATGCTCATGCTAGAGATTACTTAAATAAACTTTAAAAAGTAAAATAAAATAAAAATACTGAAGCAGTACTATACAATTATAAAAAGGAATGTGCAACTGTTCTATATATTACAATGAAAAGACTTCCAGAATATACCCTTGAGTGGAAAAAAAATAATAAAGCTGTAGAAAAGTTGGTATACTGTACTATCATTTATTTAAGACTGATAAGAATATAAGAATATAAACATATTCACTTTTACTTTTTTCAGTGGGAAAATAAAGGACTTTTCTTAATGTTAAAAAAAAGGAGAAAAGGGAAAAGAAGTTAGAATTCTTTGAATATACTTTGATGCATAGATTTCACTTTGTAACCACGTAAATACTTTTTTAACAACAAAAGATGCCTAACAGATTCTCAAAGATAGAGTTACAGTGACTAGTAACAGTGACTCCGGGCATGGAGCCTGCTTAAGATTCTCCTTCTCCCTCTGCTCTTCCCTCCAACACACAGGAAAAACAAAAACAAAAATGGAATCTTTGCTTAGTTGTGCTCAGAGGTTCCTACCAATCTCACAGGAGCCAACGTTTCAAATCTCCTAGTGGATTTCATTATAGAGTCTACTGCCCCAACACACAGACTGTCCAGCTTATATTACAAATGGTTCTAATAACAGTTTATACTTCACTTTTCCCTATTTGAGCAAAGAAGAATACCAGTTTCCAAATACCAACTGATACTAATACAGCCACCAACTAACTAAAAAATTATACCATCGGGGCGCCTGGATGGCTCAGTGGGTTAAAGCCTCTGCCTTCGGTCCGGTCATGATCCCAGGGTCCTGGGATCGAACCCCACATCAGGCTCTCTGCTCAGAGGGAGCCTGCTTCCTCCTCTCTTTCTGCCAGCCTCTCTGCCTACTTGTGATCTCTGTCAAATATATAAATAAAAATCCTAAAAAAAAAAAAAAATTACACCATCATTAGCATCCTCAAAGCCTTCAGAGTGCTACTTCCTAATCGCTTTCTTTTTTCCACTAAGTTAACTATCATCCTGAATTTTACCTTTATTACTCTCTTGTTTTTCTTAAGAAAAATCTCTTCACATGAATGGGCAAAACAACCATGAAGCTTATATATGAACTAATAATATTTAGAAAATACAAGACTTATTATTCACTTATTCATTGTATTTATTAAGCACCGCTTCTATTCCAGGCTTAAGAAGCTCATAGTTTGGTCAGAGACACGTAACAGGAGCAAGGGGAGGAAGAAAGAGGTAGAGAAGAAGAAAGGAAGTGGGAAAAAGAGATAAAGACAGGGAAAGAGCAGTCATACTAGGAAACTAAAAATAATTCATTTTTATTAAAACATAAATTTATGTCAGAGAATAAAATTTTAATTAAGAATTGTAGAATATGAAAGAGAAGACTAATAGATGAGGTGTCTCCACATCATGAGAAAAATCAGATATATGCAAGGGATACTCAAAAGCACAACACAAAGCAGACTATGACTATCAGTGCTGCAACGGTATGGACAATTTGATTTCAGAAGGTCACCAACTTCAGAAAGGAGAGAGAAGGACTTGGGGCGTATGGGGGGGGCTCAATGGGTTAAAGCCTCTGCCTTCGGCTCAGGTCATGATCCCAGGCTCCCGGGATCAAGCCCCTAGTCACCCCACATCGGGATCTCTGCTCAGCATGAAGACTGCTTCCTCCTCTCTCTCAGCCAGCCTCCCTGCCTACTTGTGATCTCTGTCTGTCAAATAAATAAATAAAATATTTTAAAAAAGAGAAAGAGAGAAGGACTTGAGCAGCAACATGACAAGTTTCTATCACAGAGAGCACAGGAGGCAGTACAGTAGACTAAAGTGCTATCCCTCCTGCATCAGGTTCACTGGGATGGCTATTAAAAACACTGGTTTTAGACTCTGCTTTGCACTATTGAATCAGACTTTCTGAAAGTAGGACTCTAGTTTACTAACCATCCCAGGTGATTCTTATACTGAAGTTTGAGAACCACCAAGTACAAAGAAAAGAGAGCCTTGCCTACCTCCTAATTCCCAACTGTGTATTTTCAGGTAAACCAGTGCGAAAGTTTTCCTGTCGTTGGGGCGCCTGGGTGGCTCAGTGGGTTAAAGCCTCTGCCTTCAGCTCAGGTCATGATCTCAGGGTCCTGGGGACCGAGCCCCACATTGGGCTCTCTGCTCAGCAGGGAGCCTGCTTCTTCTTCTTTCTGCCTGCCTTTCTGCCCACTTGTGATCTCTATCAAATAAGTAAATAAAATCTTAAAAAAAAAAAAAAAGTTTTCCTGTCCTTAAAAAGGACTACTGGGGTACCCGGCTGGCTCAGTCATAGAGCATGCAACTCAATCTCAGGGCTGTGAGTTCAAGCCCACATTGGGCACAGAGGCTTGCTTACTTACACACATACATACATACATACATACACACACACACACACACACACACACACACACACACCCCTAACACACACACACACACACACACACACACACACACACACACACCCCTAAATAGGTAAAAATGAAAATCAGGGCTACTGAATTATACTATTTTAAATTTTACCAAGCATTGCTATTCTGTTACTGTTCTTTTTAACATCATCAGTCTGATCAGAACAACTTACATAGATGCTTATATTAACAATGTATGTGTACTAAAAAAAAATAAAGTATATCTCTATTATTTCCCAAAATTAGCTGCCATATGATTCTATACTAATGTAATCTACTCACAAGTTGGTCAATGCAAATAAATGCCAACAGTGCAGACGTACATACATTTTGTCACACAGCAGTTTGATATTAGGAAATATTATCATTGACCTAGTTTCAGTTTCTTTTTTTTTTTTTTTTTTTTTTTTTTTATTTATCAGGGGGGGGGGGGGAGAGAGCGAACACAGGCAGACAGAATGGCAGGCAGAGGCAGAGGGAGAAGCAGGCTCCCCGCCGAGCAAGGAGCCCGATGTGGGACTCGATCCCAGGACGCTGGGATCATGACCTGAGCTGAAGGCAGCTGCTTAACCAACTGAGCCACCCAGGCGTCCCTAGTTTCAGTTTCTTAAATAACTTTTCTTTGAAAGGTTTTCTTAAAACTTTGTATTTTTCTTTAAAAAAAAATCTCAATATGTAGAAGCTGCACCAATATTGCATTTTATCATTTCAGTATCTATCTTTCATACAAACATCTCCTTCATGTAATTGTGCATACATTTAATTCACAAAAATGAACCAGGCACTGTTAGTAAGTTGGGGAACTCAGATCTTGAAACGCCTTTAATATTATGACACTGCATTTTTTAAGGCATCTCTAAAAACACTTATAAATATGCTTCTACTATTAGAATAGGACTTATCACATAGTATTATAATTCCTAGTTTGTGTGCCTCTACCCCCCACTAGACTGTAAATGCCAAAAATGTACTGACCATCATGGTCAGTGCTGTAACCCCTGTGCATAGAAAATTGCCTGGCACAATGTAAATCAGTCAATTAACAGTTGTTGAAAAGATAAATGGATGGATGAATTTCAAAGAAATACATTTCTTAAGCACTCACTGTTCAAGTGTTTTAGACACATTAATTCATAACCCTCTCAACATCCTCACAAAATTAAGTATTACTGAGGGAACTTAAGCTCAAAGAGATCAAACAGCATTACCAAGTTGCTCAAATACTCAGCAGCAGAATCAGAATTTGAATCTAGAACCAGAATATCAAAGGCCTCAATCTTCCCACTACAACCCTGCAAAGTTCATCAAGATCTTAACATAAAAAAGGAAGAGTATCTATACCACACTCTTAGGAAGCCCTGGGTTGTTCCCAAGTTTCATCAAGAAGAATGAACCATCAGGGACCCGTGGGTGGCTCAGTGGTTTAAGCCTCTGCCTTTGGCTCAGGTCATGATCTCAGGGTTGTGGGATCAAGCCCCATATTGGACTCTCTGCTCAGCAGGGAGTTTTCTTCCCCCACCTCCTCTGTCTGCCTCTCTGCCTGCTTGTGATCTCTGTCAAATAAATAAATAAAATCTTAAAAAAAAAAAAAAAATGGACTATCAGCAGTGAAAGTATCACTCAAACTAACCACAATAATATAACTTAAGTTCCTAACAAATGGGTACACCGAATATAGGGAAAGAAAAATCAGAAAGTAAGAATCTGTCCATTACTAACCAAAAAAGTTACCAAAAAGATATCTTGAAGATACTAAAAGCGGCACCTAGGTGGCTCAGTGGTTTAAAGCCTCTGCCTTAGGCTCAGGTCATGATCTCAGAGTCTTGGGATCAAGCCCTGCCTGCATGGGCTCTCTGCTCAGCAGGCAGTCTGCTTCCCCCCTCTCTCTGCCTGCCTCTCTGCCTACTTGTGATCTGTCTGTCCAATAAATAAATAAAATCTTTAAAAAAAAAAAGATACTGAAAGACATCATGGAACTAATTCCATTAATATCTCAACACTAGAAATAAAGCGAGAGTAATTCCCTAGACTTAGCACAGCCTGGGTAAGCTACCCTCCAAACCAATCCAAGTACTTTGTTCTGCTCTGCTTCCTTACTTACCAATCCATATTCTGATGACCAAACTGGTTTCTCAGGTATCCAAATACCAGGAAGAGGATGACTGAGTAATGATTACAAAGTACCATAGGCAATGTAAAACTGTCTATCCTGTTATAAATTAATATTCTAGTTAACAAATCTGCCTCCTGTGAAGCTGATGCTCTGAATCAATTTTCCAGAACATTATCACGGATGGGTAACAGATAAAGGACAAATAATATTTAAGTCTGCAGAACAAAGAACCAAACCACGGAATTGGGATAAACTGGCCAATCTCTCATTATTTGAGTCACATTTCACAAAAATATCCAAGCCTGAAATTTACAACTATGATTCAATTTTAGCAGAATTTTAAAGTTAGATCTTTTTCTCCATTCACTTTCAAGTATACCAAACAGGGAATTTTGTTTATGATACCACACACATATAAATAAGTATACAAAACTATATAGGCAAATAAAAAGCATTTTTTGACATAAGCAAAATTTCCCCCTAAATAAGCAAATGATAATAAGCAGAGTAAATTATTGCTGTTCTCTAATTGTCCACTATCAATTTTTTACACTTAGCCCCCTTGCAAACTGCTTTTCTATTTTTATTTATTTATTTATTTATTTAATTTTTTTTATTTGACAGAGAGAGATCACAAGTAGACAGAGGCAGGCAGAGAGAGAGAGAGAGGAGGAGGAAGCAGGCACCCTGCTGAGCAGAGAGCCCGATACGGGACTCGATCCCAGGACCCTGAGATCATGACCTGAGCCAAAGGCAGCAGCTTAACCCACTGATCCACGCAGGCGCCCGCAAACTGCTTTTCTAAAACTACTAAAATCAGGGCTTCAAAATAAAAAGTATGAGAGATTTACTTAGCATTTAATCCATTTAGAGAAAAAGCCAAAAGGGAAGTTGGATTTTAAGCCTTTAAGGCTTAAAGTCCCTCACATATGAAGCCCTTTAAAAACACAACTCTTGGGCACCTGGGTGGCTCAGTGGGTTAAGTCGCTGCCTTCGGCTCAGGTCATGATCTCAGGGTCCTGGGATCGAGTCCCACATCGGGCTCTCTGCTCAGCAGGGAGCCTGCTTCCTCCTCTCTCTCTGCCTGCCTCTCTGCCTACTTGTGATCTCTCTCTCTGTCAAATAAATAAATAAATAATCTTAAAAAAAAAAATCTTAGTTTAAAAAAAAAAAAACACAACTCTTCCTTTTCTGTTCTTTTATGATTCTCCATCTATAATAATCATTTTGCATTTAATTATACCCTGACTTATACTATTATGTGCCTCATTGGGCTATTTATGAAAATTTGGGGGGGCCCTCAAACATAATGCCAATTTTCTGACAAATAACATTTAGTAAATTCTAGGCTTTTACAGGTTAGAACCCTAAAAACAGTAGTAAAAAAATAAAAGAGCAATTTGGGCAGTTTTACAAGACAAAAATTACACTTCAGTATGAGACCAGGTACGAGACCTCAGAAAACACAATAAGCTTTAAGATAAAATAAAATGGCAAGACATAGACCAAAAGAAGATATTCATAATACATATATCAGATGATCCTTAAAAGTTTTCAGCTGAGGGAAGGAAGTCAGATTAAGACCACATATTATATGATTTCATTTATAAGAGGTCCAATAACAAGTAAGCTAATCTATAATGATAGAAATCACTTGGATAGAAATCCAAGAAGCATGGGGACTGATCAGAAGACACCTTTAGGGGGGCACCTGGGTGGCTCAGTCAGTTAAGCATCCAACTCTTGATTTAGGCTCAGGTCATGATCTCAGGGTCCTGAGATCAAGCCCCATATCGGGCTCCAGGCTCAGTGGGAAGTCTGCTTGGGATTCTTTCTCTCCCTCTCCCTCAAAATACATAAATAAATCTTTTTTTTTTTTTTAAGATTTTATTTATTTAACACAGAGAAGAGAGGTAGTGAGAGAGAGAAAGAGAGAGAGCAAGCACAGGCAGGGGGAGTGGCAGGCAAAGGGAGAGGGAGAAGCAGGCTCTCTGCTGAGCAGGGAGCCTGCTGCAGGGACTCTATTCCAAGTCGCTGGGATCATGACCTAAGCCAAAGGCAAACACTTAACTGACTGTGCCACTCAGGTACCCCAATAAATAATCTTTATAAAAAAAAAAAAAAAAAGATGATACCTTGAAGGAGACTTTCTAGAGCAATAAAAATGTACTCTATTTTTTATTGGGGTAATGGAATACTACTCAACAATTTTTTAAACTACATATATATGAAAATATGGATGAAACGCAAAAGAATTATGTTGAGGGAAAAAAATCCACTAAAAGGCAAAGCTAATTTACAGTGACAGAAATCAGAACAATGAATCCCTATGAGGCATGGGAACTGACTGGAGTAAACACAAAGGAATTTTTCTAGAACAATCGGAATATTCTCCATCTTTGTTAGGGTGATGGTTAAAGGAGTATATACAGCTATAAAAACATCAAATTGCTTAAGATAAGTGCATGCCACTGAATGTGAATTTCACATAAATTTAACATTTTTAAGTTATAAGCATCAAAAGAAATGGACTTTTACTTATTAAAAAAGAGTAATAAAATTATGAGATAAGAGACTTGATTTCTCTAATGATTCTCCTACTTTGCCAGAATGTTTTTATACACCCAACACAGTTTACCACTGTATCTAATTCCTCAATAAAAAATATATAGCGAGGGCGCCTGGGTGGCTCAGTTGGTTAAGCGACTGCTTTCAGCTCAGGTCATGATCCTGGAGTCCCGGGATTTAGTCCCACATTGGGCTCCAGCTCCACAGGGAGTCTGCTTCTCTCTCTGACCTTCTCCTCGCTCATACTCTCTCTCACTGTCTCTCTTCCAAATAAGTAAATAAAATATTTAAATATATATATATATATATATATATATATATATGAAAAGGCAAAATAAAGAAACATTCATATAAACAAAAGCTGAGAAAACTTCTCATCAGAGATCTTTCCTGCATACAAGAAATAGTAAAGTTTTTCATGCTGAAGGGAAGTGATATCATATGGAATCTCTGATGTACACAGAGTGCCAAAAATGGTAAACATTTGGGTAAATACAAGACACTTCTTGTTCTTAGATTCTGAAAAGACAATTAACTCTTTAAAGCAAAAATAATGGCAATAAATTATAAGGTTTATTACATGTAGAAATAAAATACAAAACAGACACTGGAAAGGAATAAATAGACCTATACCCTTATAAAGTGCTTACATTATTATACATGAAATGGTATATAATTCAAGACACACTGGTAAAGTAAGCCACTTCTATTTTAATGTCTAGAACAAGAGAAAAAAAAAAACAAAAGGTATAGGAAGTATGGCCAAGATGATCTCAGATTTATCCAAGCTGAAATTACATTTCTGAAAATTTCTTTCCTGAGTGGTTTCAGGTCAGGAGTAGCCATAATTAAAAAAAAAAAAAAAAAAAAAAATCTGTACAAGTTTAGAAGGCAGCTGAGAAGCAGCAGGCATTACCGTCCTCAAAAAGTCTAGATATGGCACAAGGTGCTTCTGTAGCTCATAGAGACTGTCACTGATCTACTGACTCACTTCACTGACATGAAGCAGGAGATGGGTCCACAATTTCTCCAGATCTGGAATAATTCTCCTCACAAATATAGATGCAAAAGTCCAGGAATATACGTATGTATGTGTACGTATATAATATATACATGTTTATTACATATATGTGTGTATGTGTCTATGTCTGTGTGGGTGTATGCGTGTATATATACATAACACATCATGACCAATGACCAAATGGGGTTTCTTCCAGCAATGCAAATGTGCTTAACATGAAGAAATGAGTGTCACTGACCATAATAAAAAAATAATGAAAAGAATCTATATGGCTCAGTTGGAAAAGCATACAACTCTTGATCTCAGAGTCATGAGTTCAAGCCCTACACTGGTTGCAGAGATTACTAAAAATAAGTAAATGAACTTTTAAAAAAGTATCTGACAATATTTAACATTCATAGTTTAAAACATTTTAGCAAACTAGGACAAAAGAAAATCCCTCAACTTGATGAAAGAAATCTATAAAAAACCTACACTAACATTATAGTTCATGGTGAAAGACCGAATACTTTCTTCCTAAGATTAGGAACAAGGTAAGGATGTTTGTTGTTCCTACTTCTTTCAACACTATATGAGAGATCATAGCCAATGTGATAAAGCAAGAAAAAGAAAAAGCTCTGTACTTGCTGAAAAAGTAAAGACATCTTTTATCACAGCTAAATGACTATACATAGAACATCCTCTTCATTCTTTAAAAAGAAAAACCTCTTACAGTGATAAGTTAATAAGGTCACAAAATACAAAATAAACACATGAAAAAGTCTACCACATTCTCAAAAAATTAAATATAAAACTGCCATTTGATCCAGCAATTCCACTTTTGGAATATACCCAAAAGAACTGAAAGCAGGAACCTGAATAGATATTTGTACATTCATGTTCACAGCTGCAAGTTCACAATAGCCAAAGGATGGAAACAACCCAAAGGTACACTGACAGATGAACGGACAGACAAAATCTGGTATCTGCAAACAAAAGATTATCCAGTCTTAAGGAGGCAGGAAATTCTGACACAACTATAACATGGATAAACCTTGAGGTCATTATGATAAGTAATATAAACTAGATACAAAAGGACAAATATTATATGATTCCACTTATATGAAGTACCTAGAACAGTCAAATCTGTTAGAGATAGAAAGCAGAATGGTGGCTTCCAGGGACTAGAAGAAGTATATGAAGAGTTAATGTTTAACAGGTACAGAATTTTAATTCAAGAAAATGGAAAAATTTGGGGCACCTGGATGAGTTAAGCATTTGCCTTCAACTCACAGTTCTGGGATCAAGCCCCATGACGGGCTCCCTGCTCAGCAGGGAATCTGAGTCTCTCTCTCCCTCTGCCCCTCCCACCCCCTCTCCCAGCTTGTGCTGTCTCTCTCAAATAAATATTTTTTTTTAAGATTTTATTTATTTATTTGATAGAGAGAGATCACAAGTAGGCAGAGAGGCAGGCAGAGAGAGAGAGGAGGAAGCAGGCTCCCTGCTGAGCAGAGAGCCCGATGCGGGACTCGATCCCAGGACCCTGAGATCATGACCTGAGCCAAAGGCAGCGGCTTAACCCACTGAGCCACCCAGGCGCCCCTCAAATAAATATTTTTAAAAATGAAAAAATTCTAGAGATAGATGGTGGTGATGGTGCACAACATGAATGTACTTAATGCCACTGAACTCTACACTTACAAATGGTTAAAAAAAATCATGTATATTTAACCACAATTTTTTTTAAAAGCCTACTATATGGTTTCTTACCTGTAATGTTTAAAACCAGGCAAAACTAATATATATGTTAGATTCAAAGTACTGGGGTTATCCTAGAGCATGAGGGGATAATGACTAGAAGAAGGCTTCTGAAGTTGTACTTCTATTCATTTTTTTAACTGGAGCATTGGTTTCATGGGTATATTCATTTTGTGCAAGTTCATAAATCTTTTATGATTTGTATTCTTTCCTATGTGAGTATTATACCACATTTTATCTTTTTGTTGGCTTCAATTAATGACAGTAAGTTGTGATTTTGCTGAGATGAGGATCTAGATCACGCTCACACCTAGACTGGTTTCAGGAGCAAGTCACCTGCCTAGTAAGTGAGCCCTGCTGAGAGTACATCATCACATTACAGTGCACATCTACTGCATGCTATTTGTCTTTGGCACATACAATACAATTCTTCTGAAATGGTAAAAACCATTGTTTCTATTCCAAAAATAGTCTCAAAGGGAAAGTCAACTTCTGTTAATGACAGAAGTAAACAAAATGAAGAGGTCTAACAAAGTAATTTGAAAGTCTGTAAGTATATAGAGAAAAGAATGTCAAGGCTATATACAGACATGTGTTAAAAAGATTTTTCTACATGTCAAAGCATTCCCAAGGCCCAGTTGCTTCTAGTCTCAGTTGCATTAATTACTTAGAATAAAAATATTATGCATTTAAAAAAAAAAAAGTGGTCAGGTGTTCTAAATGTAAAAGCTGTGAAGGCAAAAAAAATTAGGTTTTTATTTTCACTTTGATCAAAACGACGAAGGTTTAACATCATTAGGAAACAATACTCCCAATAATCTCATATAGATCTAAAACTAATATGTTCTCAAATCAAAACACAAAAAGTTATTTCATTACTCATATAATTTATATGCAGGAAAGGAGAAAGGATGTGCCCAAAAGTGCTATTAAGGTCTGACCTGAATTAACATATATAAACTTTATCCTGGACATTAAAAAATTATAGTGGAGCATGAATTCTGTATGTCTTATGAATGTATGTGAAATAAAAAATTTATTGAGTTGATAAAGGTATATGGATTAATATCTCTCCAAAAGAGAAAAAAATTTGGTAAATCTTACACACTGTAGTACATCTTTTAACAACAAAAACTAGAGAATAGAGTTCATTATAAGAGCTTACAATCTCCTTTTTAACCACAAGAGGGAGCAAACATTTAACACATCTTTATGGGAATTTCATTACATACTAATTTTTACACAAGACTTTGAGGGGACAATAATCAGGAAACACATACACACACACACACACATTACCAAAAAGTATCTGGGAGTTTACCATGTGCTAAGCAGTGTCTGGAAATACTATGGGTATAATATATAGCTCCTGTTCCCAGGCATCATAGTACTTGACACAACAAAAGCACTTCTACAGTTTTGTAAAATTTTTAATAAATACAAACAAATCATACTTAGCTTTTTTTATAGCATTCCTATAAACTGTAAAGTGTAAGTATTCAGTCTGACTGGAAACCATAAATGTGATGGAAAAGATATCAGTAATTTATATTCCACAACTCTAAGAGGCAAATAACATGCATTATGCTGTTTGTTATATAAAGACTTCACAGTAGACTCAACAATGCCAATAAGTCTTTCTGAATGGACTCCAATAATCTAAGATATTTTGCCTTTTTTCATTTACTTTAATCAAAATGTAAGTAAATTAACAATGACTTAGGGAAATTTGGGGCTGCAGTTAACAAAGTGTTTCAGAAGAGAGGCATCTTTAAAATGTACTGATATAGCCACCTGGCTGGCTCAGTGGGCAACTCTTGATCTCAGGATTGTAGGCTCAAGCTCCATGTTAGGTGCAGAGATTATCTAAAAATAAAATATTTTTAAAAATAAAAGATACTGGGACGCCTGGGTGGCTCAGTTGGTTAAGCAGCTGCCTTCGGCTCAGGTCATGATCCCAGCGTCCTCGGATAGAGTCCCACATCGGGCTCCTTGCTCCGCAGGGAGCCTGCTTCTCCCTCTGACTCTGCCTTCCGCTCTGTCTGCCTGTGCTCGCTTTCGCTTGCGCTCTCTCTCTGACAAATAAATAAATAAAATCTTAAAAAAAATAAAAAAATAAAAATAAAAGATACTGATTAACAATAAAAACATAATGTTAACACTGAAAATTTTCAATCACAGCCTATTAATAACATTTGAATAAAGCTATTTTTATATGACTTAGAGAAGACTGGATTGCATAATTAACAGACAGGTGACCTCAGGAGAGCTCTTCTGATTAGTATATCTTTACAGAAGTAAATCTTTATAGAAGCAAACCAAAGGATATAGTCCTTCACAGGAAGGTATACTAGCAGTAAACAATGTGTAGTAAAAACAAACCAAAAAAACAGGTCTTTCTTAAAGCCGAAATGGCTTCCCATCCAAGCTTTGCCAACTATTAGCACTGTGACTTTAGAAAAAATAATAAACATCTTGCAAGGCTATTACAAGGATTGATAATAATGTTGGTAAGTGCTTAACATAAGAGCTCATATATTAACTCCAATTTATAGGTGAGAAAACAAAAGAAGGCCACATGTTTTACCCAGGATTAGAAAGCAGAAAAACAGTAAACTAGAACTTCTCTATCGCTACTTAATAATCCTTATCTTAAAGTCTACTTGGTCTGATATTAATTAATCACACCAGCTTTGTTATGATCAGTGTCTACATGGTATAGCTTTTCTCATCCTTACATTTCCAGCCTAACTGGGTCTTTATATTTCAAATGCCCCTCTTGTAAACAATATAGATCAGTTTTTACTTTTTTATCCAATTTGACAGTCTCTACTTTTCTTTTTTCGTTAGCCTTTCCTTAAACAATTTTAATTACAAATGAGGGGTAGGAGGGATGAGGGAAGCAGGTAAAGCGTACAGGCTGGCTCCTAGAAAGTGGTGGCTGAGTCCAAGTCATCACTCTTGGAAAATATCAGTGGGTGAGCTGGGGGTGAGTTCAGGGACCTTTGCGGATAGCAGTCTCTACCTTTTGATTACTGTTTAGTCTATTTACATTTAATATAATTATTAGTATGACTGAGTTTATCTACCATCTGCTTATTTATAATCTGTCCCAATTGGCTTTGTTCCATTCCTCTTCCTTGTCTACATACTTTAAGGTTGAGCCTATTTTT
This sequence comes from Mustela nigripes, assembly GCF_022355385.1. Classification (NCBI taxonomy): domain Eukaryota; kingdom Metazoa; phylum Chordata; class Mammalia; order Carnivora; family Mustelidae; genus Mustela; species Mustela nigripes. Next base: position 40,395,238 of record NC_081570.1, read on the forward strand.
TAGTATTCTATTTTTATCTCCTCTATTGGCTGTTTCTTTTTTTTTTTTTTTAAAGATTTTATTTATTTATTTGACAGAGAGAGATCACAAGTAAGCAGAGAGGCAGGCAGAGAGAGAGGAGGAAACAGGCTCCCTGCCGAGCAGAGAGCCCGATGCGGGACTCGATCCCAGGACCCTGAGATCATGACCTGAGCCGAAGGCAGCGGCTTAACCCACTGAGCCACCCAGGCGCCCTATTGGCTGTTTCACTACAGTTCTTCTATTTACTAGCAGTCGTTCTACAAATTATAATATGCATCCACAATTTATCAGTGTACCTTGAGTTACTATTATTATTATTGAGTTAATATTATTTAATATTACTATATCCCATATAATGTAATAATCTTATAAGAAAGTCCATTTATGTATTTTCAGCTACTGTTGTCATGCAGTTTACTCCTACATAAAATATAAAACTGCATAGCATACTGTTATTTTTGTGCTAATCAACTGTTCTTTAAGAAATTATGAAAAGACAGGCACCTGAGAGGTGCAGTCAGGTGAGTGTCCAACTCTTAATTTCGGCTCTGTTCATAATCTTAGGGTTGTGAGATAAAGCCCCGAGTGGGGCTGTGCACTCCGCACAGAGTCTGCTTGAGATTCTTTCTTCTTCTCCCTTAGCCCCTCCCCCTATGCTCTCTCTCTCTCTCTACAGGTTAAATAAATAAATCTTAAAGGAAAAAAAAAAAAAAGAGGGACACCTGGGTGGCTCAGTCAGTTAAGCATTTGTCTTCGGCTCAGGTCATGATCCCAGGGTTCAGGGATTGAGCCCGACATGGGGCTCCCTGCTCAGCAGAGAGCCTGCTTCTCCCTCTCCCACCCCCCTGCTTGTGTTCCCTCTCTCAACATATCTCTCTCTGTCAAATAAGTAATTAGAATCTTAAAAAATAATAATAATAACTATGGAAAGAGAAGCATAACTGTTCATATTTATCCACACATATACTCTTTTCAGTGATCTTCACTTCTTCCACAGATCCCCACATTTCCATCTGGTACCACCTCTCTTCAACCTAAGGAACTTCCATTAGCATTTCTGATAATGGACAGCTCTGTTGGCAACAAACTCTCTCATGTTCTATTTTATGAAAATGTCTTCACTTTTACTTTAGAAAGATAATTTTGCTACATTTAAAATTCTAGGGGTGCCTGGGTGGCTCAGTGGGTTAAAGCCTTTGCCTTCAGCTCAACTCATGATCCTGGGGTCCTGGGATCGAGGCCCGCATTGGGCTCTCTGCTCAGCAGGGAGCCTGCTTCTTCCTCTCTCTGCCTGCTTCTCTACCTACTTGTGGTCTCTGTCAAATAAATAAAATCTTTTTAAAAAAATAAATAAAATTCTAGCTTGATAATTTTTTGCTTTGAGCACTTAAGGATATCATTCCATTGTCCTCTGTATTTATCCCATTGTTTCTTTTTTTTTTTAAGATTTTATTTATTTGACAGAGAGAGACAGCGAGAGAAGAACACAGCAGGGGAGTGGGAGAGGGAGAAGCAGGCTCCCTGCTGAGCAGGAAGCTTACTGAGGGGCTCGATACCAGGACTTGGGATCATGACCCACTGAGCCTCTCAGGTGCCCTATCCCACTGTTTCTGATAAGAAGTTAATTACCATTCTTGTCACTGTTCTCTCCATAGAATGTGTTTAAAATTTTTCTTTCTGGGGCGCCTGGGTGGCTCAGTGGGTTAAAGCCTCCGCCTTTGGCTCAGGTCATGATCCCAGGGTCCTGGGATCAAGTCCCGCATCGGGCTCTCTCCTCGGCAGGGAGCCTGCTTCCCCTCCTCTCTCTCTGCCTGCCTCTCTGTCTGCTTGTGATTTCTGTCTGTCAAATAAATCAATTAAAAAAATCTTTAAAAAAAATTTTTTTTTCTATGTCTGGCTTTCAGCAATGTGACTACCATGTGCCTATGTATGACTTTTTTAGTATTAATAATACCTGGTGTCCACAGAGCTTCTTGAATCTGTAAAGTTATATCTTATAACAACTACCTACAAAGGTACTGAAAAATTTTGCCAATAATATCCACATAACCAAGAGGACATCTTTGGGGACATTTTTTTTTTCTTAATAGAAGGAATGCTAGGAGCACTTCAAAAGAGGGGAAAAAAAAAAAAGAAAAATTAAAACAATTAACACTATTACTTTGTCATCAATTCATGCCACATTTTAAAACCAATATTAAAGAAATGTTGCCCTATAAATCTTAGAAGGGAAAGTGTGATCATCATAATAAATAACACCAAGAATTTTTTTTAATAATTTGACTTATAGATCAGGAATATAACATATATCCCCTAAATCTGGATTTCAATAAGGCAACTGACAAATTTTTTTCTCATTTATTCTTAAACATAACATACAGAAATAAAGATGAATGCTATTAGTCATATAGTATCTTTGCAGCATGAATGCTGCAAACATTCACAACTGCAAACATTAATAATGCAAACATTCTAACTAACAATACAGAGATGAACTGACACAATTCCAAATTTCCGGACACTCAGAGTGTTACAGACTGATGCTCATTTACATATGCAAATGACACAAAGCTAAAACAGCTAGCATTCTTATGACAAAATCAGGATCCAAAAAAATCAATCATATCCTTTTCATCTTCATCTTATTTGAACAGGCTCAAAACTAACTACTTCAGCTCAATTTACTATTCAGTGAGAACACACTAGGTGCCAGAAAGTGTGCTAGACATTAGAAATAATAAAATAAATAAGATCTAGTTTCTAGCTGTAAGGAACTCACAAATTAGTAAGAAAGACAAGTAAACAAATATTTACATACAAAATAATGTGACAGCTGCAACAACAGATGCATGTATAAGAATGAGAAATATAGTGGGAGCAAGTAACTGTCAAAAAAGCCTTCACAAGAAATAATGCCTATGCAGAACTCTAAGGGATAAATAGAAGACTAGGAGGTAGACAATGGGAGAACTAGCAAAGACAAAGAGACATAAATAAATTCAAGAAAATTACAAGTAACAAAGTATCACTACAGAACAAGGTAATGGGAAAAGCATAGCCTACAAAAGGCCAAATCACAAAGAACTTCGTTAGCACGCCAATGAACTTGACTTTTATACCTTATAGAAGGAAATGAAAATATAGTTCAAGAGAAGTTAGGAGTGAGGCTGTGCTTTAGGAGTCAACAGCATATATATAATGAAAAAGAAATAGCTCATACATATATGCTCTACATAGCATATATAAATATTATATATATATATGATAGTTAAAAACCTATATATATATATATATATATATATATATATGATTATGCAAAGAAAACGTATGTGATAGGATAGAGTAGAAAGGAAAAAAGAACAAGGAAAGATGCTTAAGGTACATTAACTTTAAGAGAAATACAGGGGGAAAGGAGAGAAATATGGAAACATTCAGAATAGGACGTAAAATTGATGATGAGTATTTTTAAGCTGAGAGAAGCTTGGCAAGTTTTTAAACTGGGAACTGGTTAAGAGGGAGCCAGTAGGAAGGAAGGAAGATGCAGAAGCCAAAGAAAATGTACAAAAAAAACTGATGTGGAGCAAATTTCTAGACAGATTATTAAAAGCAGGTAGAGGAATAGAAGAAAGATAAATATAAAGTTCTCCACTTAGCTTGAGAAATACAAATGATTAAATTTAGGATGAGGAAGATATGCCTTACCTATTCATGCAGCAGTTTAAGTTACTACTCATTAAAAATGTGTTAAAATTGTAAGGCAACTGTATTAATAGTAATATAATGTACAAAATTGGGGAAGAGGCCATTCTTCTTTATTCTAAGCCTCTTTTGGAATATTGTGTTCATTCCCAAGCTTCTCCTTTCAAGTGTGCCATTAATAAGTAAAAACATCCAGAGGAAAGCAAACAAGTGATAAAGAGTAGTGGAAAGCACTAGAAAATTAGGGTTCAGATAGTAGGAGTTAATGGAATAGTTGCCTACATATGACAGGAAAAGAACTTCTCTACAGATCTACAGTAAATAAATAAACTGAACAGAGGTAAACTTTTATTAGCTATTTTAACTACCTTATGAAGTAGCGATCTCCCAATTACCTAGTATAATGTTTGGCACAAAGCAGGTATTCAATAAAATTTGTCAAGCGAAAATACGAATCAAGACAGTGTCAGGTAATTCATATTTCTCTGTATTCCTAACATCCTCACAGTATAACATATGTGAAGTAATTCAAGTATCTGCTGAACAAATGAATATGTGGTATACCTTCAGTAACATAATCACAGATTTAAAGCACTAAGAGCTAAAGATGCTGTTCATTTATCAAGCACTATCACTTATACCACCAAAACCCAAGCTATTCCCATCTCTTTTTACCTTACTTAATCTGACTATAACAGCAACCAGAACAGATATTTCTGAGCTCCAAACCCAGCCTTGCTATGACCACCTGTCATTAGATACTTAACCTCCTGACATGCCTCCACTTATATTTCTTTAAAATGGGAATAGTAATAATGGCTATCCCAAATTAAATGATATTAGATTAGACTGGGCAACGCAGATATTTATCATACAGGCCAAAGTAATGCTGAGTAAACATTAGTAGTAATTATAATTATATCTTTAAAATCAATCTGTATAATAAAGGATTGCCTAGTTTACAGGGTGGTAAGAACCCTGAAGGATCTAATATTTTACTCACTTGCAAGTTAACAATTCAGCACGTTACAATTTCATGAATCTTAGAGGAAGACACAAGACTCCTAGGTTAAGAAGAAAGTACTTTATTACTCACAACAACAGCAGTAGCCAGAGTATCAGCATTTTCTTGCATGGGTTCCCAAGTCCAATTAGGCCACATGGTCATACAGAGGTGGGCCAGGAGACACCTGCATATGCAATACAGGACTACACTACAGAAGAGGAACCCTGAATCTTTTTTAATGGACAGTAAGCATGCCCACCCTTTGCTTTAGCAAGAAAGTATCTTTATCTTCCAGACTGTAAGAAAACTTGCCCTTTAGTAGTCTGGAATGAGACATTATCTAAGCTTGTTACAATAAAAAAACCTTGAAAAGACAGGCTAGAAAAACCACTGTCCCTATTCATAAGATGTGCTAAAATATGAGACAAAGAGAATTGTCTCTCTCACTTCCAAACCATCTTGGCTGCTGACAAAGTTTCTCATGAGTATACGATTCCAATGGCCACTCTGATTAATCTGACTGACAAGGGACTGGGACTAAATCCATTCAAATTGTTTTCACACAGCATTTAATTAAATCAGCTATCAACAACAGGCAGAACCGATTTCAGTCACGTTCCTCAGAGTCCCACCCCCAAATAAGTTGAAGAAATCCCAGAAAACATTAGGGTCTACCTCAGAAAGTCTGGTAGCTTTGTCCCTAAAGTTCTGTATTAACCTTTTCAATTGGCCCAAGGCATTAATCCTGGAACAAGAGGATGTATTAACATCATGTACATTACATGTATACATACATCATTAACATTAACAGGATGTATTATACAGACTCTGCTTCAGCCTACAGGGGCACTTTTAGCATCCATAACAATGCTGATAACTGAGTTGAGGCTAATAAGAATGTTTTCCAGGGCTAAGGTGTATCACTGATCATGTCAACTAAAAAGTCATGAACAAATTTTGAACCACCTATTCTAATTCAATAACTTCCCTCATGGAGGTAATTGTCTACAGGATGTACATAAAAACAAATCGGTTATGACTCCAGGAAGCTTTACCCCAAGGAAACAAGGATAGTCTCACTTTGGAGTGACCTCCACAGTACACCAAAGGCTCTAAGATTACTACTGGTGTTTTGTTAAACACTCAAAGGTGCAAAAGTCCATATTTTTAGGACCTATATCAGCCTGGGAGACACAGTCAACTGGTGATCCAACACCACCTCCCAGCCACATGGAAGCCTTAGAGTTCCCAAATTCAGTTTGAATTTCAGTTTGAATCTAGTCCTTGTTTTTCAAAGGACTGAATGAAGGCAGTCAGTCCACACTGTCCCAGTTGGCCAGGCCACCAATAATCTGCCCCATGGAATATCTGAGTGAAGGCTATGGAAGACGTGGATAGACATGGGGAAGTAATGGCAGGTGTTTTGCATGGAACGTATAGGAGCTGGGGCAAACCTTGCTGTTTCCAATAGATTTCTCAGTAAAATTAAAGGGAATAACAATCAAATGGTGAATAGACCTCAGCATTCTAATGGGAGGATGGCAGACCCAACAGTCAATTAAATTTAATATGCCTCTAAGAGTTTGGAAGAGCAGCACCAGGACATTTTTCTTCATAAGGAAAGCTTCAAATATGGTTCTAAATGTCTCTCCCCTCCCCAAAGCTTCTTCTGGGATCTAAGGTGTTCCTTACTAGATGTCAAGATTGTTGGCTTTCCCTCCACTGCCACAATATCAGTATGTTCTATTCCAGTAGCTATAATTTCATCTTTTTTTTTCCAATCTTCTCCCTACTCATACTTAGGCCTTTCCCCTAGAAATGTCAGGTGTGAGACAAGCAAGGAATTTTTATTAAACCTACAGAAACCCTTGGGGCACCTGGGTGGCTCAGTGGGTTAAGCTGCTGCCTTCGGCTCGGGTATGATCTCAGGGTCCTGGGATCAAGTCCCGCATCAGGCTCTCTGCTCAGCGGGGAGCCTGCTTCCTTCTCTCTCTGCCTGCCTCTCAGTGTACTTGTAATTTCTCTCTGTCAAAATAAATAAATAAATAAATCTTTTTAAAAAAAAAAAAAAAACACCCACAGAAACCCAATTACGGTCCCCACTGACCCACATGGGCCACTGTAGGGGAACTCAGCAGGCAGTGTACTCAACCAGTGGTCATTATCCTTATGATCTAGACCATGTCAAACCAACATGAGAATCCAGGTGGCTGAATGAGAATAAGTTTGAATCCCTAAGCCAACTTTTGCAAACCGCCACATAAAAGGTGTAACAAGAGGGGTGCCTGGGTGGCTCAGTTGGTTAGGCATCTGCCTTCAGCTCAGGTCATGATCCCAGGGTTCTGGGGCTGTGTCCCACATGGGGCTCCCTGTTCCATGGGGGTTCTGCTCCTCCCTCTCCTTCTGCCCCTCCCCTGGCTTGTGCTCTCTCTCTCACTCTCTCAAAAAAATAAAAAATTTTTTAAAAAGGTATACCAATAGCCTGGCCCTGTGCTGTAGGTAGGAGGAAAAAAGAAGCTTCATGCCCAGAAATAGGATAGAATCTGAATTTTCAAGGGATGCTTGGGGTGGCACAATCAGTTAAGAATCCAGCTCTTGGCTTTCCACTCAGGGTGTGATCTCAGGGTCCAAAGACTGAGCCCCACATTGGGCTCTGCACTCCACACAGAGTCTGCTTGGAGTTCTCTCTCCCTCTGCCCCTCTGCTCTCTCCCTCTCTCAAATAAACAAATAAATAAATCTTTTTTTTTTTTTCTCTGAATTTTCAAAACAGGGCTATATAACCTCCCACCACTTCCAAACCTATTACTGGGTCATGAAGTGACCAAGATGAGATGATCCCTTTCTGGGCATAGCTGCATTCAGTGGCCTAAGTGACTTCCTTAAAAAAAATTAAAAAATAAAAATTCAACATTCAACATTTATCCAAATGCCTGTGGATGGTAGGGAGCATGGAAGGTCCCTCAAGTATCTTGATTAACAAGGTCACTGTTGAGTGGCTTCTGAGAGAAAAAGTGCACCACTGTCAGAATGCAAATGGTCCAGAAAGCCAAAAAACATAAGAAAGGTAAGTTTCACAGGCCAAAATGGTGTGGCCAGTCAGCTAATAAGACTAGAAGAGCAACACCATAACCAGAAAAAGTATCAACAGCAGTGAGGCAGCACTGATACTTATGAATGCGAGATCAAAGATCCAATGTATTAAATTTGTTAAAAGCAAGCAGGGGCTACATCCCATGAAATGTGGCTTCTCTCATTATGTGACAAGCAGGTCAATTTCTGGCAGAAATCACAAGTACAGCAATGCTACCATCTGCATCAGAAATAAAGAGTCCTTAAGTCTACACCCAGTTTATGATAGCTGATGTGTTATCACATCTAATATGATGGATGGACCCAGACAATGATGGCTCTGGGCAGTGTAGACTCCATCAAAAGCTTGATTTTAGTAGACTTCATTAGAAAACAGGTCCTTATTGTGGGCATCTACATGAGTGATCCAGACAGTCTGATCAGCAGCTATAATTTGTTTCCATAGTTCACAGCTTCAAAGAGAGTTGTCTTTAATCTGCCAGTCTACAGCTTCCAAGTGGCAGACCAAAAAGCTAGGGCACTGGCAACAGGCCAAGGGGCAGTAGAAATACAAGTTTCATGAAGGAGAGTATTAGCCAGAGCTAGAAGAACAGCCTTTGAGTTCTATCCACTGAACAAAATAATCAAATCAACTATCATTCTGCATAGCTAGCACAGAGGCTAAACAGCCCCAGAAGACAAGCAGACACAATCAGTTTTGGCTTGGCTGAACCAATGGTGAACCAGGCCCAGGTTTAGGAAAACCTCTATGAATTGAGGACCCCACTGAGTCAGTGATTTTGCTTTAGACAGTGGGTAGGGAATAAAGATTCCCCCAAAGGAAGGACTGAGCCATTAGACATTATGAACCCCCATCCTCTCACTTCTCAAACAAACCATTGAAAGTTCTAACAACTTCGCTTTGTACCCACACAGGTTGCAAATTTGCCTCCTTTCACACTGAAGTGTAGGTGTACACAGGTCTGTAAATGTTGTCTAAAAAAAGCAGAACCGGGCGCCTGGGTGGCTCAGTGGGTTAAAGCGTCTGCCTTCGGCTCAGGTCATGATCCCAGGGTCCTGGGATGGAGCCCCGCATCGGGCTCTCTGCTCAGCAGGGAGCCTGCTTCCCTCTCTCTGTCTCTGCCTGCCTCTCTGCCTACTTGTGGCCTCTGTCTGTCAAATAAATAAATAAATAAATCTTTTAAAAAATTAAAATTAAAATTAAAAAAGCAGAACCTTCTGCACAGCCAGGGCAAATCTTAGTACTAGTTTCACATTGGGGTGAGTCTGACTCTGCATCAGACTGACAGAAAGATGAAAAAAATTCCATCTACCAGAGAGGATATCTGAGGGTTGTTAAGAGTTAGCAACAGCCAGAGGAATGTTCAGGCTGTCTTTGAACCTAATTCTGGTATTCAGTCTACAACCATCTCCCTAATCCTTCCTCATTAACAGGCGATAAAATAGAGAACCACTTGACAGTCCGGTCAACGTATTCATTATGAATTCCCATAGACTTCCCTCAAATTCTGTTAACCAGACCATAAGGCCCTCACCCTTCCTCCTTCCAAAAATCCACATGTCTACCAACACACTATCCTGGCTGCCAAAAGCATTAAAGCAGTGCAAGATCTGGTATTTTTTACCCAACTTGTAAGCTAACAAGTTAGCCTGCCAGTTTCATAGACGCTGGCAGAAGACCTAGACTCCTGGGCTAGAGACAATATGACTCAACAATATTCATAGTCAGAATACCAGCATTTTCTTATGTAGTTCCCCAGTTCACTTTCCATAGTGAAACACAAAGTAGGCCAAGTGATACCTACACATGCAATGGACTGCATTAGAAGAGGAACCCAGAACCTAGAAAACCCAAATCTCTCAAAATTCAAAGGGTATGCATGCCTACCCTTGGCTCCAAAGGGAGATACTACCTCTATCTTCCAAGGCAGCTCACTATACAAATGTCCTTGAAAAGAGAGCAGAAATAAAAGCAATGTCTCTGATCACAAGACATACAGAAACTATGGAGAACTGTATCAATGGATCCCAATAGGGTCACTGTAAAATTTAGCTGTTAAGAGCCTAGCATAGTACCTGGCATATACAAAGCAATCAAAAGCTAAGTGTTAATTTTATTATTCCTCCCCCATTAAACCTAAAATTAAAATGCTCAATTCTGTCTCTACCTCATTTTACTACACAGCTAAAATTGTATTTAAAAAAACAAATTCAACCACTACTTTTCCCTTGGGAGAAAGAAAGTGGGTAGCCAAGAGGGCACATGTGACAAAGCTTTCCTCTCACTAACATTATACTGTTATAGCTCAATCATTAAAGAGTCCAGGGAACCAAGGTAAAAAGGAAGAAGAAAAAAACAGGTGCCTGAAACCTAACTCTAAAACCATTAACATACACACATAACCTGCAAACATTTCTGCTTTTCTTACCACAACTTGACATCTCATCATTTCTACCACAATTATTTCTCTATAACCACAAATAAGTATAAAGACAGGTACAATTACTCTGTAAATGCTGCCAAACTGCTTTTTTTTTTTTTTAAGATTTTATTTATTCATTTGAGAGAGAGAGAAAGAGCAAGCACAAGTGGGGTAAGGTGCAGAGAGAGAGGGAGAAGCAGAGCCCCCACCAAGCAGAGAGCCCGACGTGGCGCTCGATTCCAGGGCCCTGGAATCATGACCTGAGCCAAAGGCAGACACTTAATTGAGCCACCCAGGCACCCCTGACAAACTGCTTCTTAAAACTATCTCAAATTCATCTTAAAGCCAATGGCTAATGATTTAACATGGTAAACAAATCTGATTTGAAATTTAAGTTTCTGCCTTAAAAAAGTTGAAAGTGAAACCAAAATCAAGAATAGTGACTGACACAGAGCAATTCGAATTTCCCAAAGTTATTGAACTCAAGCCCTGTATTTTGCCACAATACTTTACTGAGCCCTCCATAAAAGCTAAACAAGAACAGAGGTGTTTTGTATTTCTCTATAAATTGGTCACTTTAAAGTTATAATCCTCAGTTTAACAAAATAGCGCAATTTTTATTCTCAATGACAGATTTTATTATTCAAAATCATATGTCAACAAATGACAGATGCTTGAACAGCTGACCCTTGACAACTACACATTTTAACTGCATGGGTCCACTTACACCTGGATATTTTTTTCAATACAGTACTATTTGTGTATCTTCTCTTCTTTATGATTTTCTTAATAACATTTTCTCTAGTTTGCTTTGTTGTAAAAATACAACATATAAAAACATATAACATATAAAATACATGTTAATTGACAGCGTATGTTATTAGTAAGGCTTCCAGTCAACAATAAGCCATTACTGATTAAATCTGGGGGGAATCAAAATTATATATTGCATTTTCAAATATGTGGCAGATTGGTGCCCCTAACCCCTGCATTGTTCAAGGGTCAACTATACATGCAAACTTACAATTCTACTCTATTTGTACCCTAACAGCTAATATTCATAATATTCCTTCAAAAAATATTCACTGAGAACCTCTTATAGATATTGCAGAAAAAGATGGTTAAGACCCAGGCAGTTGTTCACTTAAAGAGCTGACATTAGGGAGAAGAAATATGTAAAGTGATTACTGACAATCTGGCATATGACTCAAAAGCAGAGGGGCACAGGGGTGGTATAGTCAGTTAAGTGTCTGACTCTATATTTTGGTTCGGGTCATTAGCTCATGGTCCTGGGATTCAGCCCTGCATCAGGCTCTGTGTTCAGCACAGAGTCTGCTTGAGATTCTCTCTCCCTCTCCCTCACCCTCTGCCCTTCTGGCTCATGTGCAATCTCTCTAAAATAAATAAATATTTTTAAATTCTTTAAAAAGACTCAAGGAAGAGTAATATACCAACGATACATAAGACAAAATTATTAACCCTAAAACTGGGCACATGGTACTAATGTTATCAGCAAAAGGCAGCTGATAGATTTTGAGAGATAATTAGAAGTTTTTCTAGAGGGCTGCAAAAAATAAGGGCTTTTATAAAGGCACAGAGCCCGGGGGAACCTGGCTGGCTCAGCTGGTCCAGAGTTTAAGCCCTACCATCTCAGGGTCATGAGTTTAAGCTCCACACCAGGCATAAGACATATAATAAAATACTCAATTTTCCTAAGTCATAAAAATGGAACAGTACTTAAGACCACAAAATCAGGGGAGCCTGTGTGGCTCAGTGGGTTAAAGCCTCTGCCTTCAGCTCAGGTCATGATCCCAGGGTCCTAGGATCGAGCCCCACATCGGGCTCTCTGCTTAGCGGGGAGCCTGCTTCTTCCTCTCTCTCTCTGCCTGCCTCTCTGCCTACTTGTGATCTCTGTCTGCCAAATAAATAAACAAAATTAAAAAAAAAAAAAAGATTTTCTATAAATAAATAAATAAATTTTAAAACCCCCACAAAATCAAAAAAATCACAGGAATGGATGTACCGTCTAAAGTCATCTAGATCAGTCATTCCCAAATGTAGATTTTGGATCAGCAGCAGCCTAACCTGGGAATCTGACAAAAATGAAAATTTTCAGGCCCCACTTAGAATCTACCCTATCAGAAACCTGGGGTGGGGCCCAGCAACCTACAGTTTAGCAAGCCTTTCACATTATTCTTATACAAATTCAAGTTTGAGAACCAGTAATTTAGATCAGGGGTTTTCAGCACTTGGACATTTTTAAATGGATAATTCTTCATTTTAAAGGTATGTCTTGTGCAGAATGTTTAGCAGCATTCCTGGCATCTACTCACTAACTACCAGCAGCAAAAGCCAAAAATGTCTCTAGACATTGCTTAATGTCTCCTGGGAACAGAAATCACCCACAGTTGAACACCACTTATCTAGATCAAGGATCACAAGCTTTACTTTAAGGGGGCAAGGTAAAAGGCGGCGCAATCAACTAACTACTCAACTTTTGCTACTGAGGTCAAAAATGGCAAGAGACAATATGTAACAAATATGCATGACTGTCTTCCAGTAAGACTTTACTGATGAAAACAGGTAGTAGTTTGGCCCTCAAGATGTAGTTTGCCGATCCCTAATCCAGACAAATTACCTAAATTATAACTGAATGTCCTCAAACCTCGCTGGTGCCAAGTGATTATCCAGACTCTATATGAATACCTGATCTAGTCCAGTCCTGTTTTCAGGTACATATAACTTTAGACAAATCTCTATTTCATAGACTGAGTAACTCAGAGCCAGAAAGGACAAATGACTTGCTCAGAGAACCAGAACCAAAAAAAAAAAAAAAAAAAAAAAAAAAAAAAACCTAGAGCTCTAGTCTGCCTAAGTGCAATGTTCTAACAACTGCTTCCTATAGAGGTATATAACCATATAATGTTACTCATGAAGCATTCAATGATTTAGCACTTTGCAATTACTAAAACCTGGAAAGAGAAGTTACTTATTGTGGGGGGGAGGGGTCTTGAAATAATTTTATATTAAAGGCCCAGACAGTAAATATTTTAAGCCTGTGCACCATGAAGTTTCTGTCTCAATTACTCATTTCTGTCACTACAACAAGAAAGCAGTCACAGACAACAGGTAAATGAATACCTATCGTTGTATTCCAATACATCTTTATGGATAAAAACAGGTAGCCAGCTTATAGGCTATATTTTCCTGACTCCTCATCTACAGAGTCCATAAACCTAGTCTGGCAAACAAGAGGCATCAATCCAACCATGCTCAATAAATCTAAAGACTCTTCATTCCGTGGCTTCTGACCACCTGTAAACTTAGAAGCATGGCACTAGACTGGAATGAATGCTAGTCTAGGAACAATCAAGGTGCCAGACCCTCCCACCCTCCCTTCTGGCATGTCTAGCTATATGCCAGGTATTGTTTTTTGTATGTAAATTTTCATACTGTATGTAAATTTTATCATTTGGAGAAATTTCTGAATGGTGAGTCTTTTTTTCCTCTAGAAATCCAAGCCATTTGACACATTAAGCTAGAAAATAAACACTCTTACGTGTACCTGGATAAAATCTTTATTTCAAACCAACGCATGAACTTGGACAAGTCACTTCCTTTTTCTGGCCTCAATTTCCACAAAAGGAAAAAGTACAGAGAACGAGTATATACCTTAAAATTATCAAAAATGAAAATAACTAAAACTTATTGAACTCTTTCTATGCCAGACACCTGTTCTAATAACTTTACATACATTAAGTCATTTTTCAAGGGAAACTGAGGCAGGGGTGTGAAATGAGTAGTCAAAAATCACAAGATGTACAAGTGGCATACTATGATTTAAATCCAAGCAATCTGACCTCAAAGTCCATGCTCTTAACCACTAAATAACTACTAAACTTTATTATTCTACATGCCAAATTTCATTATTCCAATTACCAACAATCCAAACACAAACAAAAAATACCCGCCCCTCTAATGAATAAAGAAGATAGCAGAGAAAGGAAAAAAAGGACAGTAACAAGACTATTTTCAGCCATAGTACTCAATATCTTGCCAAGGTAACCTCCCAGGATATAAATATGATGTTCCATGGATACTTAGTTTGGTCCCCAAACCACAACATCACAAAAGATACCTATCCATGCGGATCAATACCATTTCTACTTGCACAGTTTGTCAAACTAAAAAAGAAAGAAGATTCACAGCTTCATTTAGAAGGAAGAAATGTTATGAAGGGGCAGAAACTAATTTCAAGTGACTTACTGGAGTGTCATGGAAGAGTCCATGCTTCCAAGAGAAGTTGATAGATAGGCAAAAGAAAACTTAAAAGATAGTTCAATATATGAAAACACATAAGGCAATTTAAGCAGCAAAGGTATTACTAGCTTGAAAAACCAGGAGAGGAAAACAAAGGCACAACACACAACAGTGTCATCCAGGAAACATAACTGAAAGTAACACCAAAATCAAAGTCAAATTAGAGAAGAAATAGACTCAATCTATAACCACTAGAACTAGGTTCAGAAAAAATATTTTTTCAGCAAGGCAGATAAGGTTTTGTTGCTTAAAAAATATATATTACTACAGGTAAAAGTTGTTCCTTTTTTTCCTTGACTTGAGTAAAGCTATGATCTGTACCTCACATTATACACTAACAGAGAAATATAAATAAGAAAAATATGTGAGACTAACCTAAACAGCTATAGCACCCTTTTTGTATTCCAAAAAAATGTACATTAGAGGAAAAAGAAATTAGCATTACAGTAATTAAAAGGTTAAGGGGGAAAGCAGAATACTCGTTTTTTTGCTCATATGGGTCCAAAATAATAAGTATTACTGAAATTATTCGATAGCAACTGCAATTCCATTTGGATAGTTATTTTCACATCTATAAGCAAACCAAATATATCTCAAGTTTGATCAAATGATTTTTGCTCTATGCTTCAACCTTAAAAAAAAAAAAAAGGCAAAGAATTCTATAATTACATATAAAGAACAAGATTTGGAACTTTCACCTGAATGCATCTCTGTTATAAAAAGATATTAAGGAAGAAAAGAGGAGAAAAAAAAAAAAAACAGTCCTGATTCATTGATGCCGGCCTCTTTTTTAAACCCAGGAAATTCCTTTACACCCCCTCCTGGCTCTGGCTGGCCAGAACTGTAGGTGTACTACTCTTTTCATTCCTTTACCAATAATATACTGTGCTAACACTATTTACATTTAAAACTGATTCTGGGGACACCTGGGTGGCTCAGTCAGTGAAGTGCCTGCCTTCGACTCAGTTCATATCCCAGGGTCCTGAAATGGAGCCGCAACAGGCTCCTTGCTCAGCAGGGAGCCTGCTTCTCCAACTGTGCCTACTACTCCCCCTGGTTGTGCTCTGACAAATACGTAAAATCTGAAAAAAACAAAGCAAACCAAAAAAAAACCCCTGATTTTTCTTAGACTACTACAAGTCTAAACTCATTGCCCAGAGTTGAATTTACAAATAATTCATTAAACATAATGCTGTCATTGTCTCCAAACTTTTGGTGGTAAGCCACTATGGCTGGCAGTTCCTCAAAAAAATTAAAAATAGAAATACCATATGATTCAGTAATTCATACAGATATATACCTAAAAGAATTAAAAGCAGGGATTCACACAATTAACTGTACACCCACATTCATAACAGCATTAATGATTCACAATATTCAAAACATGAAAGTGTCTATTGACAGATGAATGGAGAAACAAAATGTGGTTCAGCAGTCCCCCATTATCTACAAGTTATGTCCCAAGGCCCCCAATAGATGCATGAAACCAAGGATAGTACTGAACCCTACATATGTTATGTTTTTTTCTATACATACCTATGATAAAGTTTAACTTATAAATCCAGCACAGTAGGACATTAATAACTATAACAAAACAGAATTTTAACAATACTGTATATTGTAATAGAAGTTATATGAATATGGTCTCTCTCAAAATCTCCTATTGTATGTACCGTACTCACCCTTCTTTGATGATGTGAGATGATAAAATGCCTACATGTTGAGATAAAGTGAGGAGAATGACCTAAACATTATGACACAGCACTAGGCTACTACTGACCTTCTCATTATACATCAGGAAGATCATCTACCTTTGGACCACATTTGTCCAAGGGCAACTGAAACCATGAAAAGCAAAACCACAGATAATGGGGGACTACTGTACACACATACTGTATCAACAGCGTAATAGTATTCAGTCCTTTAGACAAGATGGGGCGCTTTCAGGGTGGTATGACCTTAGACAGTGCTCATTCTTTTAAAAAGGAGGGGTATTCTGACACATACTACAACAAGGATGAACCTTGGAGAAATCATGCTAAGTAAAATTAGCCAGTCACAAAAGGATAAATACTGTGTGATTGCCCTTATATAAGATACCTAGAATATTCACATTTATAGACAGAAAATAGAATGGTAGTTGCCAGGGGCTAGGGAACAGGACAAAATGGGAAGCTATTCTTTAATGGTTAAAGTTACAGTTCTGCAAGGTAAAAAAAGTTCTGGAGATAGTGGTGATGGCTGCACAACAATGTGAATGTACTTTATGTGGAAACTTAAAAATGGCATATAAAGTTAAGATGGCAAATTTTATGTTATATGTATTTCACCACAATTTTTAAAAAATTTTAATTGAGGGGTGCCTGGGTGGCTCAGTCAGTTTAAGCCCTTCCTCTCAAGTCATGATCCTGGAATCCTGGGATCCAGTTTGTGCTGGATCAACAGGGGAGTTTGTTTCTCCCTATCCCTCTGCCCCTCCCCATGCTGGTGCTCGCGCTCTCTCACTCTCTCTCCCCCTGTCAAATAATAAAATCTTTTTAAAAAAATTTTAATTGAAAGCTGTTCTTATTTGGGGGGATGGGAATCTTTTAGAGGACAATTTGTAATACATTTGCTTTGTAATAAGTTGACTGATCTACAAAATCCCAAAATCTCATTAAGTCTGAGGTATAATCTTCCATCCACTACTTGTCCAATTTTAAGAAACCAGGTAATTCATTTTTTAAATTAGGATTGTTAACTACTCCACTGATTGGTTTCAACAGAAGTCCTTTTTCCATTGAGTTGAAATAGTTAATATACAATTATCTTTCTCAAAAGTTTCTCCAGGGCACCTTGGTGGCTCAGTGGATTGAGCATGGGACTCAATTTCAGCTCAGGTCATGATACCAGGGTAGTGAGATCGAGCCCCCGCTCCAGTCCACTCTGTGCTCAGTGGGCAGTCAGCTTCTCTCCTCTCCCTCACCCTTTGACCCTCCCCTCTCGCCACATAAGCATGCAAGAGCACGTGCCCACGATCTCTCTCAAATAAATAAATCTTAAAAAAAGATAGTTTTTCCATATTTAGGTACTGTATTTCTAAGAACTTATTACCTAGCAATCAGCTAAATCTACAACTTATTTAAAATGTGATATTCAAAAATCGTTTCCCTTTCTCAAAAAAGGAGAGGTGGGCAAATCAAGAAGTGGACACTGAATTATAGAGAAGGGACTGATGATTGCCAGAGGGGAGGTAGATGAGGGAGATGGGTTAAATGAGTAATGGGGATTAAGGAGTGCACTTGTGATGAGTACTGGGCATTGCAGGTTAGTGCTGAATCACTCTATTGTACACCTGAAACTAATATGACACTGTATATTAACTTTATGTGGAAACTTAAAAATTTAAACAATTTAAATTTAAACAAAAACTTTTTTTTGAAAAATCATGTTCCTTTCTACAAAGGCAGTACTGAGGTCTCAAAATCACTATTAATTTCACACTCATGTGTTCAATTTTGGGGAGAAACTGATTTGCACAGATACAGGCAAAGCCCATCAATCAAGTATCTACATTACAAGACTTGAACTGTAATGTTTAAAATAACCTAGTTACTGATAACTGGATAAATGCTATTTTTTTTTAGATTTTTTTTTTTTAAGATTTTTTCTTTATTTATCTGACAGAGATCACAAGTAGGCAGAGAGGCAGGCAGAGAGAGAGGAGGAAGCAGGCTCCCTGCAGCGCAGAGAGCCCGATGTGGGGCTTGATCCCAGGACCCTGGGATCATGACCCGAGCCGAAGGCAGAGGCTTAACCCACTGAGCCACCCAGGTGCCCCTATTTTTTTTTTAGATTTTATTTGTTTATTTGACACAGACTGAGAGAGAGAGAGAGATCACAAGTAGGCAGAGAAGCAGGAAGAGGGGGAAGGGGAAGCAGGCTCCCTGAGGAGCAGAGAGCCCAATGCGGGGCTCCATCCCAGGACCCTGAGATCATGTCCTGAGCAGAAGGCTGAGGTTTAACCCATTAAGCCACCCAGGTGCCCCTAAATGCTAATTTTTAAAAGCTAATCCTAGAAGAAGCTTACATAATATTAAAAAACAGACAGAATAATTAACTTTTGGGGCGCCTGGGTGGCTCAGTCGTTAAGCGTCTGCTTTCAGCCCAGGTCATGATCCTGGGTCCCAGGATCAAGCCCCACATCAGGATCCCTGCTCAGCGGGAAGCCTGCTTCTCTCTCTCCCACTCCCCCTGCTTGTATTCCCACTCTCCCTATGTCTCTGTCAAATAAATATATATAATCTTTAAAAAAAAAAAAAAAGAAAGAAAGAATAATTGATTTTAAAAGTAAGTCCACAAGAGCAAAACGATCTGGAATCATGTGTGAGAGGTATACAAGTTTCCTAAAAACACAAAGGCTAATGGACTTAATATATGTGTACTTTTTATTCTGTACCTGTATTATTCTCTATGTGTATTCTTTTTACTCATAAATATTTTATTTATGTGTACATTTCATTCTACCAATAGTGCTCTTACCTACTTGACAATATGAAATAAACTTTCACCATCTGGCAAACAATGACCTGAACAGTAGTTTACAGAATGGGAAAAAGCTATGGCATTCTCCGGCGCCTGGGTGGCTCAGTGGGTTGAAGCCTCTGCCTTCGGCTCAGGTCATGATCCCAGAGTCCTGGGATCGAGCCCCACAGAATACCATAGCTTTTTCCCATTCTGTAAACAACTGCTCAGGTCAGTGCCATCAGTTTGAAGAGAAAAACAGCAGAATGTAGTAATATAATCAAGATAAAATCCCAAATACTTGTCGGAAAATCTTACTTTGTCTCTGAGTACAAGAATCCTAAATTTCCTGTCCTTGGCAAATATAAAGTTCACAGTAAGCACAGTAATTGTTACAAATAAGAAAACAAGCAGCTGGTGCACCTGGGTGGCTGAGTGGGTTAAGCCTCTGCCTTAGGCTCGGTCATGATCTCAGGGTCCTGGGAGGGAGCCTCACATTCAGCTCTCTGCTCAGCAGGGAGCCTGCTTTCCATGCCCCCCCAATCTGCCTGTCTACTTGTGATCTCTGTCTCTCTGTCAAATGAATAAATAAAATATTTTAAAAAGAGAGAGAGAAAGAAAACAAACAGCTACAAGTTGTTAAAGGAAGTAAAAAAAAAAAAATAGGGGAAATCAAAACAAAGTTATAATTACCTTAAAACTTAGTGAGGTAAACTATGATTAACTGTTGTCCAAAGCCATTTCTATAAAGCAGCTTTATAACAGGACAAAATACTCCTAAAAAGAGTTTTTCATACAACCACATTCCACTTAGATAAAAGACTTGTGAATGAAAAAAACAAAAAGAGAATAAAAGACTCACGCAAAAAATAAATAAATAAATAAATAAATAAATGAAGTTTTAAAATCTCAGGCCAGTCATAACCCTACAAAACACCAAAATCTTGTGGTCAACTTTTATTTTCAGAACAATTCTTTCTGTCTGAGCTTGGAAGTTATGGTATAATCAAATACAGATCTATCCATATTCCCAATAAATCAGATACTCCTACTGGGTAAGATAAAGAGCAAACTCTGGAAATGACCATCACAATATTAAGTTATGAAATAAGGAAAATCAGAGAAAGAGGGAAATGAGAAGCCAATCAAAATCTCTGTAAGAAAAACTATCACCTACTATGCTAGTGTTAGACCATGTAGTGATGACAGTGTTAGAAAATTCTGCCTATACATAACAGTAGCTTCTTAGTTAATGCTAACGTGAATGGTTAAAAATATCTCACAACAATACTTTCTTCATCAAACTTCAAAAGGCAAAGATGGAGTGCACAGGGCATTAGTTCTAATACCAAGTCTTTCATGACGGGGTACAACTCTATTTTCAAAGGGCCTCCTTAAGATACTCATATATTAGTGTAACTACAGTTGGGCTAAGTGAAGGAATAACCTTTGCTTATCCTTTAAATTTTTCCTGGAGTTATAAGACAAACCAAGCAATTCAAATCTGTAGGAGAAGGGAATCCACAAATGTGTAAATTTATTAAGGTTAAGAATTCACCAAGGATACTTTTGTATATACAGTCTATCTGACACATCCTTATTATCTTCATACCCTCCAAAGATTCCAATAAGGCAAAGTCTCGAATGTTTATCTCTCCTTGAAAAAGACCATATCCTCACCACTACCTTCACCGCCTCCTCCTCCTTACTCACCCCTTAATACAATACACCACACCCACAACACCACACTCTCCACACCCACACTCCATACAGCACACTCTCCTCAAAGAACAACCCGAAACTCCTGACCCAAAAAACCCATACTTAAAAGCCCCACTTTATATCCCCAAATTCTACCCATTCTCCACAAAATACAGAACATACTACACAGTCCACACACATACACTAAACCAAGAATTTTAACACCCCCTCACCCTGCAAATCCATACATAACAAATTCTACATACACCCAACCCAGCACATGAATTGCACGTTCCCGCATGGCTCAACACCACACACACACACACACACACACACACACACACACACAGGCGCGCGCGCGCGCGTACTCGCGCGCCACGTACAGTATAAAAGCCCAAACCACACACCACCGCAATGCTCTAACAAACCCTGAGAAGAGGCAACCCTTCTGGCACCGGGAACCCACGAGGCTGGAGGTGGAAAAGGAAGGGGGCCATATACTTTACCTGAAAATCCGCCAGGATCATCTCCCGGTCCATGTTGGACGCCATGGCGGCCGCCGAGTTCCGCGGCTCCGGGAGCGAAGCGCGCACCTGGGAAGGAAACGGCGCCTCCTGCGGCCGTCGCCGCCGCCGCCGCCGCCGCCGGGCGCCGAGGGGCTGGCGGGCGAGCCGGCGGGCGGACCGGCGGGCCGGCGGGCGGGGCAGCGCGGGAGGCTAGGCGCTCATGCACTCGGTAACCTTCAGGCGCCCGGGCTGCCCGCCTGCGCCCCGCAGAGCCCGCGCCGCAGCCGCCCTGACAGGGAGGTTGGTCTGGATGGGGGTCCGGTCTTCCTGTTGCTGGCCAGGATGAGGGCAGGTTACGACAGCGCGCAACCGGCTCCCTTCGGCAGCGGTGAGACCGGCGGGGGCGGGGAAACCAGGCGAACGAGCAGGCGGGTGAACCCCACGGCCGCCTCCGCCTCCTCCGCTTCCTCCCTGGCCGCCGCCTCCACCCCTGGTTGGCCGGCGCCAAGGCTGTCGCACATTTTGCCTGTCATCGAGGTCGCAAAGCGCCGCTTTGCGGCTGCCACGTGACTGCCTTCCTGTCAAGCGCTAGGCGCGCGACTACCGGGCGGGCGTCCGCGCGCCGCTGGCAGAGTCCCCAACTAGCAACTGCGGGAGCTAGTTGTCCCGCATCAGGTTATTCCAGTTTGGAATTAAGCAAAGGCCTCAGGGTACTGCCTCCTCCTGGCTGGGGCGGGGATCAGCTTCTAAGCCTTAACGAGGTTAGTCACATAAGTACACACAAAGCCCCACAAACCAATTCAATACTCTCAAAACCCGTTTTACAAACAGAATTTCATAAACGTGCATTCTCTCTAACAAAGCTTAACCAAGGAACAACTTCATATACACTCTTTTAGGCTCAGCCTCACTACAAAACCTGCTTACACACCGGCACACTCAATCCCAGGCCCCCTGACTCGTGCATCCTCAACCTCTCGATAACACAGAGGTAACCGGGCGCTGAGATCGACTTGGGTGAACGTAGAAGCTGAGAAAAGTGAGACTATAGATCCCAAGGAAAGGAGAAGCGGTTTTTGTTAGTTATGACAAATAAAAACTTTTCTATTCCTGCAGCATAACATTTATTTTTTAGACCTAAAAACTTGAGTCCGGCTTTGAATATAGTCAATTTAAAATACTTCTATAAGTGAAGAAATTTTATTGAAACACCAATTACTAAATTTCAATTTATAGTCAGAAATTGAACGGCCTTGAGACAAGAATAATCAGAGACTATATAATGAAGTGTGACAGTTTGTAATTGTCACTGGAGGAAAAGTTACAGTGGGATACGTTTAACTTTGACTTGGGAAAATATCATCTTCTGGACTGTAATAGAGCATTGACTTGCCTTGCAAGGTGCATTAAACCCTGAAATTATAAAGTAAGATTGCTTATTTTGTGCTATAAAGTAGATGCTAATGAAATGACCATATAGACCAAGGCCTCCATCTTTGTATTCCCTGAAGACAAAGAAGAGCACTATCCTGTTCCAAAGATCTAGGCTCATCCTGTGTTTTTTAGATGAAGATAGCCTGGCATACAACTCTCATGCAGTAGTCTGTATTTAGACCAGAATTAGCTAGGTAAGGAATAGAATTATCCGTAGTCACATGAATTGAATGTATTTTTTTAATTGCCATCCCATAGGAAGAATTTCCAAAATATAGCACACGTGTGAATCACAAGGTGAAAAACAGTACCAGCAGTTTAAGTGTAGTAATTCAGTTGCCCCAATCTCATTCTTACAAAGATTTTACAGAATAAAAAACTACTCTGAGAAGTTAAGAATTTTCTCAAAGTCATGCGACAAAGTGACAGACCTGTATTCTGTATTCAAGACTAGGTCAAAACTAGTGCTCTTTCCACTTACCCTGTTGTCTCCCTGCAATTCACCCTCCATGTTGCAAAGTTTGTACATTTCCTGAGACTGAGTCTTCCTTTTGACCTACCTATTCATGGGTTGGGTACCCAGCATCCGAGTGATTGTCCACTATGGACAATGAAATGAAAGAAAAATAAATATTGAATTAAAAAATAGTTTATTGGGGCGCCTGGGTGGCTCAGTGGGTTAAGCCGCTGCCTTCGGCTCAGGTCATGATCTCAGGGTCCTGGGATCGAGTCCCGCATCGGGCTCTCTGCTCAGCAGGGAGCCTGCTTCCTTCTCTCTCTCTCTGCCTGCCTCTCAGTGTACTTGTGATTTCTCTCTGTCAAATAAATAAATAAAATCTTTTAAAAAAATAGTTTATTTTTTATTTCCCCAGAATTTTCTTAGAAACAATTTTATTTCACAAACTGAGATAATAAAAATGTATAGAGATTTTCTGTACATAAGCATGAGCAAAGGAAAATAATTTTAATTCATTCTCATAGTTAATCCACATTAACTCACAAAGCAGCCTAATTCAAATAAAGACTTTTTTCTAGAATCTCCGTGTTCTTTGATCTTACCGTTACTGTCTGAAAAAGAACTTTAATTTCATCTTTCTTTCAAATATATGTGATAAAATTATTTTGCTGAATTTTCATTTGACATAATTTTATATTTATATGTGTTTACCATTGATCTAGCTTCATCTAATGTTACCATCTTACATAACCATGGTACATCTATCAGAACTAAGAAATTAACATTGGTATAATACTATTAATCAAATTCTAGAGACTCTATTTGCATTTTTAAAATTTATTTTAGAGAGATAGAGGGTGGGGGAGGGACAGAGGAAGAAGAGAATCTCAAGTGGACTCCATGCTTAGCATAGACCCTGATGTGGAACACGATTCCAGGACTCTGAGATAATGACCTGAGCCAAAACCAAGAGTCAGATGCTTAACAGACTGCATCATCCAGGTGCCCTGACTCTATTTGCCTTTCTACATCAATGTCTTTCTTCTGTTTCAGGGTCCAATCCGGAATACCACATTATATATAGCTGTCATGTTTCCTTAGACTCTTCCAATCTGTGACAGTTTTTTGATCTTGACTTTTGAAGAATAGTGGTCAGGAACATTATATACCATCCCTCAATTTGGGTTTGTCCAGAATTTTGTCCAAACTATACTGTTTATGGATTTGGGAAGAAGAATACCACAGAAGTGATGTACCCACATCATATATTACCAGGGCACATGATATCAACATAACTCATAGTGGTATTAGACTTACTCCTTTGGTTAAGTTAATTAAGCTTTTTAACACTACTCACTTCTACTATAATTCACAAGAAGATTAATGCTACTACAGAATTAGATCCACACCTGGGTAATCAAAAATATATTTAATTGAATTATTTAATTTCTTTAGGAGTCTTGGTCTGATCCTAGACTCTTAACAAGTGGGATAGGCTTAAGACTTGGGGCCCCAAGTTCTGAGTCCAAATCCTATATCCACTAACTTACTGGCTTTAAGTCACAATCTCTGCAAGCCTCAATTCCTTCACCTAAAAAATGGGGATAATTACCATATGTAACTCAGATTTGTTGTGAAGATTAAATGTGTGTATCGTATATTATAACCATGAAACAGTATACAAATGTTAATTGTTGCTATTATGGTTAGGCATTTGAGTTGCTTACTGGGTATTTATTTACTTACTTTACAAAATGACTTTCTTTTTTTTTAAGATTTTATTTATTTGACAGACAGAGATCACAAGTAGGCAGAGAGGCAGGCAGAGATAGAGAGGAGGAAGCAGGCTCCCCGCTGAGCAAAGAGCCTGATGTGGGCTTGATCCCAGGACCCTGAGATCATGACCTAAGCCTAAGGCAGAGGCTTTAACCCACTGAGCCACCCAGGCACCCCTACAAAATGACTTTCATAGATGGTGGGACTACCCATATTTAAAAAAAAGTCTACTGAAACTCAGAAATAAAATGCCTAAATCACAATTATGAAATGATAAAAAGGTCCCTGAGGGTGCCAGTCTATTTTCCACCTCTGTTGGATCTATAAATACAACAAAAAGAAAGACTTTGATACTAGGTAAAGAAATTACAGATGCCACATACACATTTCCATATGTTAACCATTGAAAAACTGCATAAATGAGTCAATGAGAAAAAGCACAGAATAATCTGATAAATTACATTTCTTTTTTTTTTTTTTTTAGATTTTATTTATTTATTTGACAGAGAGAGAAAGAGAAAAACAAGTAGGCAGAGAGGCAGGGGGTTGGAGGGGGCGAAGCAGGCTCCCTGCTGAGCAGAGAGCCTGGATGCAGGGTTCCTTGCAGGACTGGATCCCAGGATCCTGAGATTATGAGTGGAAGGCAGAGGCTTAACCCACTGAGTCACCCAGACACCCCTGATAAATTATATTTCTATAAGCACTTTAAAGTGAGTATGAACTGCTGAGGAAAAAAAAATTCGATAACTGTTATTATTTAATATAAAGCCTCTTTTTGGTGTTTGAAAGACATGTCATTATTATGCTAAAAGAGAAACCACTACTTTCAATATATTAGATGCTTAACTGTGGATCTTTCTTATATACCATGTTAGAATGTAAAATAATTAAAGGCAGAGATACTCACCTTTGAATATACTTCAGTGAACTAATACTTAATATTAGATTTTCATTGGAGGTACTTTCTGGTGGTTACTTATGCTCTCTAAACTAAGCCTTGAACCTCTGTACTGCCAGTTGTGGTTTATACAATAAGCAGGCTAAGCACATGCTTTAGAATATAAGCAAAGCCAGAATAAAAAAACAAAAAAGCCTTCCTTAAAGAATTTAAATTTAATATCTCAGCAAAAGCACTAAAGTAGTCATCGTGGGGAAAAATCGGAATTTTTTTGGACTTCTTTACGCCTATTTTTTGGCTTTGTTTTTATTTACATAATATAATGATGGGACATCAGAATCTTTTCAGTTAGTTTAGGACCTCCAAAAATCTTAGTCTAGCTCTCTATGCATCTTAAATTACCATAAATTTTCCATAACTCAGTTATTCAGCAAAAAGTATCTCATGAAGATTATAATACATATGTATTTATACATAATGAGCATAATTTTAGATTCTTTCTCATTACAGTATCTTCTCTTAGCAAGAAACCATAATAATTGCCAGAAAGCAACTCTTCATAAATTTGAAATGTCTAAGTACATGTAAGAAATGGGAGGAGTTAATTTCTGGTGTTGTAGTTCATACCTGATTCACAATGCAAGTTCAGTTACCTAAGAAAAGAGCTCCAGTTATTTTTTTCAACACTTCTGTCAAAACACTGCCGGACTCTTCCCAGTTTCAACTCTTCCTCTATGTACTAGCCAGTATGTTGCTAGATGTTTATCCAGATGTTTCTGGGGTGTTTTGTTGCTAGTACTCCCATTATACTTCAAGGGGCTGGGTACAGATGTTGCTGGAGGATCTGCTTACTCTAATTAGACCACTTGTCATTTTTTGCTTGGTTTCATTTTGACCACTGGGTGCATCATGTAACCGTGCTGGGTATTTTTAAGAGCAAAAAATGTAGAAACCAGTAGTTAATTAATCTTACATAGCTAAAAGAGGAGGTTATAAGTACAGACAACTGGTGTCTCAGATGAGTGAAATAAACGATTGGGGAACAAACTACTCACTCCTTTACATTTAAACACGCCCCCCCCAAAAAAGCCCCCATCTAAGTAGAAAAAGAGAGAACTTTGGCAATAAAGAAATGGCCTTGTTAGAAAAGCTTCCCAAGAGTTGTTGTAAATTTAGCTTTAAAGTTAATTGCTTTTCTCCCTTTTCCCAAAGAAATGAAACATTTCAGTTTCTCGGCCCCGAAACATTGAGTTCAGAGTTCGTCATAGTTTCTTCCCTACACTTTGTCCTTAGTTTTCGTAAAAATCAGTCCATTAAAAACGTTTGCTTTTTCTGAGCACTGTTCTCGACGTCAGTCCGGGTCTCTTCCTCCACCCCCCGACGGCCATCTCTGCCCACCACGACCCCGGGCGTTGATCTGGCAGGTGCGAGGCCAAGGCCCGAGGCTGAGAAAAGGCTGCGGAGTGTATGTATACAAGTGCACACACCAGAGGAGGCGGCGGCAGCTGTAGGCCTGGCCGCCCGAACTTCGAGAGCCTAGCGGCGGAGCGCAGAGGCGAGTCAGCCTCCCCGCCAGGGCCGGGGGAAACTTGCTTCGCGCCAGCACGCTCTCCGCCTTCCAGCAGCCAGCGCCGCCGAGCCTCTCAGGCCCTGCGGCTCTCCGCAGCAGTCTTAATTAACAAGCCTCTTCCCCCTCACCCGCCCCCGCCGGGCTCCAGGAGTCCTAGGTTTCGTGTCGCAGACTCCAGCCCGCTAGCCAGCCTGCGGAGGCCAAACCCTGCTCCGCAGGGCAGAACGCCGATCCAGCTGGGGACCGGCCGTGGGGCGGGCGGCCGGAGAGCGGGCGGGTGGGAACCCGTGCCTGAGACGCAGGGAGGGCAGTGGGGAGAGAGGAGGCGGGAGAAAGGGCGCGGGCTGGGGGCGGAGCGAGCGAGCCTGCGAGCCTGCGAGCCTGCGAGCCTGGGCGCCTCCTGGGCAGTGGGCGGTGCGTGGGCGGTGCCCGGCCTTCCCGCTCCCGCGGCGCTGCAACTCAGCGGAGCCTCCTTAAAACTCTGCCGTTAAAATGGGGGCGGGTTTTTCAACTCAAAAAGCGCTCAATTTTTTTCTTTTCAAAAAAAGCTG
The DNA here is from genome assembly GCF_022355385.1 of Mustela nigripes. Taxonomy (NCBI): domain Eukaryota; kingdom Metazoa; phylum Chordata; class Mammalia; order Carnivora; family Mustelidae; genus Mustela; species Mustela nigripes. The sequence continues at coordinate 40,423,195 of NC_081570.1, forward strand.
ATGAGGTCGGAAAAAAGAGAGAAGAAACCGGCACCGTCTCTGCAGCGGCAACAGAAGCTGCAATTGTTTGAGTGAAAAAGGAAGCCAAAGAAGGAGGGTAGGAAAAGCGCTCAAAGGAGGACAACGCTCAAGTGTCTGTAGGGGCGAAGAGAGCGGGGACCGACGATTTGGGGGGGGGGGGGGGCAGCTACAAAAAAACTGTCACTGGGAGCGCTGCGGCTCTGGAGGAAGCCTTGCTGCCCGGCTCGGCTCCGGAGCACACTTAGCTGGCGGCCGCTGCCCTGTCGGCGGCACAGGCTTGGGGCACAGGCCGGGGGACAGTGAAGGGTCGGCGAAGTGGCACCGAGTGTCGGAGCCGCTGGGCTCTCGCCGGGAGGGCGACGGGACTGTCTGCGCTCTGGCATTGTGGCGACTCCCCATACTCAGACCTTGGCCTGCGCTTCTCTGGTCGCTCCCGATCTCCGGAGGCCCCCAGAAAACTGGGAAAGGAAGGAAAAGACGACGGCGGCGGCTCAATGAGCGTCTGCAGTGGGAAGTCTGAACTGGCTCGGTCGTAGGCGGGAAGTTACTGGTGGGCTGCCCTGTGCAGCCGCGATGCTGCCGCGCGCCGCCCCAGCAGCCCGGGCCCCATAGACGCTTCCCGCATCACTCGCCTCCTTCCTCACGCTGCTGGGAGTCCCGGGACCTGGTGGGGCCGGCATGACCGACTTACCCGGAGCCCGCCGCGCGCCCGGCAGTCTCCGGAGACGCGCTCCGAGCCTGGCTCCCACGGCCTCTGAGGCTCCGCGGGGCAGCGGCAGCCCAGCGGGCGGGCTACGGAGCCTTCCCACTCGGCGTTAGCGTGCAGTCCGGCCCGGACGCGAATAGAGACTCCTACTGAGAAGCGGAGGCCACTGAAGAGTCGTGGAGACCTATAACCCAAGGGCCACGGAACTGCTACTCCCGTTTGCCTTTGACGATCATCTTTAACCCTCGGGAGCAAGTCAGCAACCAACCACCGCGGCGCTCTCCCCGCATCGGAGGACTCAGGACTACCCCTTCGGTGAGACTGATGGAGACCGAGCCCCTCCGAGGACCTGCCCCAGCGGTTCTGGCTCGCGCGGCTCAAGTCATCACCGTGAACAAGGGTAGGTTAATGCCTTTTCTTTCCCCCGAAATGTCTTTTCTTCCGCGGTATTTTGTGCCCTGAACTAGTCCCTTAAGTCTCCGCGCACATTCCTCACAGAGATTGTAGTGTAGATACGTGACAACTCTGCCTACATTTTACGTCCAGAGTAATTTGCCGGGAATATGTATACGTTTGTGCGTCTTTCTGTTGAGTCACCAGAATTCTTCACAGGGGTTAAGCTAAAAAGCGAGGAGCGGAGCCCCTCTCCAATGGCTCAGTTTTGCTGAATAATCACGTGTGAATCGAGGGGCGGGCTTTTGGCAGGCTGATCTTACTAGTATTTACTACCAAGCTCTACTCCAGATTAACCATCCCAGTCCTTCTGTCAGTCTCCGATGCCATCATGCAGCCTGGTTAGGAGCAAAAGAAAAGGGAAAAAGAAAAACAACTAATTCATCTTTTCCCGATCGTCAGGACCCTAAAGAATGGCCGAGCCTTGGGGGAACGAGTTGGCGTCTGCAGCTGCCAGGGGGGACCTAGAGCAACTTACTAGTTTGTTGCAAAATAATGTAAACGTCAATGCACAAAATGGATTTGGAAGGACTGCGCTGCAGGTTGGTATCCAGAGAGGTGGGGAAAACAGGTCAACAATGTTGCCTACGTGATCCGGGTTTCTGGAATAACGGCTTTTAAGCTTCCAGGGGTACAAAATTTCACTGTTTTTTTAAGCAAAGTTGGTTGCCATATTTTATATCTTTAAGTGGATCCAACTCCCCAAAATGACGTACTTTGAACAAACTCGTCAAATTCAACAACATCCTCGATATCAAATGGGTTCCAGGTTTGGTCTTAATTTGGGGAATGTTTTTGTGCCGGTAGGGATTTAAAAAGTTGTAGCAGCGCCGAGGTGTGTGTGTTTTTTTAAGACAGTTCTGTAAACACATTATTATGATTATTTTTTGAAGTAAATACACTGCTATTAGTGGTTTCCGTGCTTTGCTCCAATAATTGACTTTAACGTTAATTTTCCTGACTACTGGCGAGGGTGTTTTTCCTTCAAATGCTTCAAGTTTTGACAAACGACCTTTCCTCATTTGGAATGGGTGGCCTGGGCACGGAGACAGGATGTACATTTCAGTTAATGTAATATCATCCACCCATTCAGGATTGAGGAGGAATTAAAAAGTTGAATTTTCTAACCAGAGCTCAGTTTGTAGTATTTTTGTCTCTGCGGTTGTGCGGTAGTATGTTCTAACTTTCAGTAATTAGATTTACAAGCAAGAAATGAAACATGTCCAGCTGCCAAGTATTGTACCTGATATTTTTTTTCCTCCTCTGAATGTTAGTTATCATGTAACTTGGTTGAAAGGCTTAGAAACAGAAAAATGGCAAAGTAGTCTCAAATAGTTGCTTTATCAGAGTTCTGGTGGTACTCTTATGAACTGTTCTTACTCGGAAATGCAACACTTGAAGCTGTTTTTGAAAATCCATTGGGGAGAAGGTTTAGAATGCTTTGTTTTACAAGAATTAGAAATTTAAGCGGCAGGAGATATACTATTAACAGACGAAGTTAAATCTGGGCATTTTAAAACAATATACTTATCTTAAAAAGTTTTCAGTGTTAAGGAAGCTTATACATAGATATTAAATTATTTAATCTTGTTATTTCGGGTAGATTCTGTGGAATAGGGATTTTTTTTTCTTTGTCCACCCAATAGTTTTTAATAGGTTTTGGGGTGATAACAATACTACAAATTTAACACACTGAAAAGTTTCCTATGAAAACCCAAAAGATTATATAAATCTCACAAGGAATGAGCAACTTAACCCATGTTCAGAATAAGATCTTACAGGACTTTTGATGAACAGGAAGACTGGGAGATTAATATTAACAAAGTTTTGGCATTTTTAATACAATTTGTCAATCTTGTTTATATTAAGCATACTTATGTATATACTAACACCCACTTATTGTGGCTTAACCTTAATACATATAATGAAACACACAAACAGGAGTCTCAAGGCTTATTTTCAGTATGCATAATCCTGACTCTGAAGTTGTGTCATAACTCAAGAAAGAACTTTCTTTCAAAACAATTTACAATATTAATATTATTTTTGTGGAAGATGGCAAATTTCCTTCTATAATTATGTTCATTTAACTTGGTTGCAAATTTTTCCCTCCTTCCTAGTGTAAGCTTTCAATCAGAATGGTATCAAAGGCCTTAATCGCACATTTGCTTTACAGAGATCCAAGGTGTCTGTCCCTTATTTTTCCCAGGCCAGGTCCTCAAATGTGACTAAATCTCTAGAGGTAGATGTGGCAAAAATTAGATTGTGTTCATTTTTAACCAAAAAGTTTATTTTATTGAAATTTTCAAAAAATAAAATAAATATCATTTTTCCCACTGCCTCCAAAAGAAGGGCTAAATCAGCAGGGTTTTGTCAACAGGGAAGTGTAATACCTTGGCCGTCTATATGGTTTGCATTTATAAAATATTATTTATTCTAAATATATTCATACTTACTTTGTGATTGTTTTTTAAATAAACAGTTTAAAGAGATAGACAACTTTGTATGTATTTTTCAATGGATATTTAATTTCATAAACATTTGAGAGTCCACTATGTAATCTATTTATTTTGTTATGAATATACCTAAATATAAATGAAACCAGTTAAAATGCTGAACTATTTTCTGGCATGTTAATGAGACTACATTTTTTTCCACAACTAAATTACATGTATTATATAATTGCATGCTTCTCTACAAGATATTTTATAATTATGAGAGCATAACAGAGACCCCTATTAGAGTGAAATGTATTCAAACAACCATAGGTAAGTCTTTTTGATATGAATTATTTGTATGTTGATAGCAAATTTTAATACATTCTGACTTTTAAAATGTTGGCAGTTTACAAATAGCTGTTCCTAAATGTCTGATAATAGCTGCAAAAGGAAATAAGATGGCATCCTCAGCAGATTATTAAATATGCTCAAACAACAAGACAAAGTTGTCTGTCTCAAAATACACATTAAATATCTTATTTTCTCTTCGTTTGCTCACTTTAAAATCAGGAAGCTAGTTAGAACTTTAAGAGACAGTAAGTGATAGAGTAGGATAACTGTTTCATTCTTTTCAGGAATGGTTGCCATGCAGTCATCTCCTGTCTAGTACATGAACTGTCTAGTATCATGAACTTAGCTTTGATAAATCAGTATCATAAACAATGTAGCACACTACTGATTATTTAACACTTTAACAATCAGTAACATTTTAAAATTTCAGGTAAAGGATTCTTAGCTCCAAACACACCCAGTAGCCAGTATGAAATAACTTGCAAAGAAAAAAATATTTTTAAAAAAACTTTGGAAATTTGAGCTATATATATTTGAAAAAAACTTGTGAAGATTAATAATTTAAGAAAATATCAGGTCCTGTGTTTTAATAGATCATTTTTATATTAGGTGATGGAGTCTGATGTGTGGAAACACTTCTTTGTGGGTTTAAAGAAACTCACTCTCCTTATTTCTTTTCAGTAGCTATTTAGAAAATTAATTTTATCTACATCTAATATTTCAGAATTAATAATTCAGGTTTTATGTATTATGAGCATAAGCAAGCAAACAAGAGATTCTCAAATTCTTTTTTTAAAGATTTTATTTATGTATTTATCTAACAGAGATACTGTGAGAGAAGGAACAGGAGCAGGGTCAGAGAGGGAGAAGCAGGCTCCCCACTGAGCAGGCTGCCCAAGGTGGGGCTCAATCCCCAGATCATGACCTGAGCCGAAGGCAGATGCCCAACAACGGAGCCACCCAGGCACCCCTCAAATTCCATTTCTTTTATTTTAATAAATTCATGAAATTACGCAAGTCTTCATGGGAGATAGGAAACTGAGTTGTGGGTGAATTTTCCACAAGTTGGACTGGTTCTATTTTACTGATCAATTTATCCTACTTTGGGGTCCCTTTAAAATATTCCATCATAGAAACTCAATCTTTAGAGTTCTTCTACTTTTACCTACTAGTACTTTCTTTCCTGCAATTGAGCCCTTCAAACCCCACCAGGTGGGTCTTCTCCAATCACTGTTTCACCAAAAATAAAGTTATATAAATAGGAGATATGGATATTTTAAAATATTCTTGGAAGAGAACTTAAAGGATTCTCCCGTTTTCTCTTTTTTCCTAGGTTATGAAACTTGGAAATCCTGAGATTGCCAGGAGACTACTACTTAGAGGTGCTAATCCCGATTTGAAAGACCGAACTGGTTTCGCTGTCATTCATGATGCAGCCAGAGCAGGTTTCCTGGACACTTTACAGACTTTGCTGGAGTTCCAAGCTGATGTTAACATCGAGGATAATGAAGGGAACCTGCCCTTGCACTTGGCTGCCAAAGAAGGCCATCTCCCTGTGGTGGAGTTCCTCATGAAGCACACAGCCAGCAAAGTGGGGCATCGGAACCATAAGGGGGACACGGCCTGCGACTTGGCCAGGCTCTACCGGAGGAACGAGGTCGTTAGCCTAATGGAGGGAAACCAGGCGGAGGGAGCTTCGAATTTACAATGAATATGGGGAGGGCTCTCCCACACTGCCTTCTACTTTGTCAGTTAATTGGTTTCCTGTCCTATATTACTATCACTTGTTAAAATTCAGTTTTGTCATATTTTAAACAGCTAGTTCAATCTTCACAGGATGCAAAGTGGAAATCTTAGTCAGATTTATGAACATATTTAAGCAATATCCTTTTCACTTGCAAAATCTTGAGTTCTAACACATAACTGCAAATAGCTTTGGCTTTCTCCTGAATATGTTATCTTGCCTTGACTTTTTCCTCGCTTCTCCCTTTGCCAGTCTCAAAACCCAACTTAAGAGACTTTGTTTTAAAAATGTTTTGTCCTGATGCTTCTTTTGCCTAATTAAAACACTTTTTCAAAACAGGACAGTGTTTTCCTGTGTTTTCCATTCTATCATCCCCACATAGTTTGCCACTTGCTAAGAAGTGTACTAAAAGTTCACAATGTTGTAAGTCTCAACATTAGAAAAATAGTCGAAGTAAAAAACTAGACGTATTCTATTGATGATTCAGTTATTCTTTTCTTCCTCGTGTCTCCCCCCAAAGATTTTACTTGGTGCCTCATATTTCTCTTCACAACAAAATAAGGACGTTTTTTGAAGACCTGAAATTATTTCAATATAATTTCAAAATTTTTCTTAATGTTCGATCTTCCCCTTTTCTCAAAGTTAAGTTTAATAGTTGAAAAACAGGCTTCAGAAGTAGCGATCTGAAAACAAATATATTTTAGCTAAAAGTAATTTTTAAAAGAAAATGTCAACTTAAAAGTGCTTCTCCCTAGTTGTTGTTTTTAGATCACAAAGTAAAACAATTAGTTAAATAATACATTTCCCAAAATTATACCGTAAGTATACTATCACATTTTTTCTCCCTGAAAGTCAGGAATGTGACATTACAAAATGTTAAGTCTTAAAATATAATGCAAATACAAGTTTTTAGGGGATTAAAAGTGCAGCAAGAAAAAAATGTAATGTAAGGGTCACAACTAATTATATATACATGTAAGGGTCTTAATTGCAATATAATAAATATAGAAACATTTACAATAAGTAAATAGGCCACTCTTATATTTGGTACTTGATTTCCACAAAATTTTTTAGTAAAGGCTTACAAAATCTTCTTAAGAATACATTTAGATAAAAATGTAAAAAATTAAGTGAAATAGAAATCTCAAATTTCCAAGAGAATTGTCCAGCATCTACTACTTACTTTAATTTTAATTAAAGACTTTCATCAAAGGATTTCAATGCAGTTACCATTTATAAATTTATAAATACTTTATTCATCACCTCTGACATGAACAAAGATGTTTTATGTGAAAGCTCCCTCCTTCTGCTTTATAAGCTTCCTGCCCTGGTTCCAAAAAGAACAGAATACTTTAAGGTTTACTGAAGGATATGGTTCTGATGCCTGCCCCAACAAGGACTGGAATGGTCGCAGGCAAGTGGTTTTCGGTAATTTATTTTCCATGATAGTATAAAAGAATATAGGAGAAGAAATTTTATCCTTTTCACTTATAACTAAAGTTCACCTTCTTTAAGTACAATAAGACTGCAACTTCTGCCACCCCCAAGCACAAATTACTGAATAAATTTATTTTTGACAGAAACATGATATTAAATTTGAAATATTTAATTTTAAAGTTTAGAAAAAAGTAGAAATTGGGATGTTTTGAAGGAAAAATTGTTGTGTTTTGGATTTTAAAACCAGAATCATCATACAAAATACACTGCTTGAGAAAATGGAATACTTTCTAAACACAAGCCTATTACTAAAAAATAAAAACCCTTCTTACAAGTTGCAACTGTAAAGATTGATGTTTCTGAATTTAAAGTGGAGTTTAATTAACCTTTCAGTATCCAAGTTTCAGCATTAAAATTACTCTTTAGGAAATTCAAACCTAAAGGCATAGGGTGTCTATAAAGCTGGAGAGGAGTACTTCTACAGTTGCTTTATTCTTAAGAGGTTGGAGCACAGTAAGGGGAGTGGGAGCTCTCTCTCTCTCTTCATTAGCCTAAAATTTGCTAAGCATTAAAACATCGGCACATATCTTTGGCTCTTCGAGGAAATAGCTTTACTAATCTACGTATTTTAGAAATGAGTTATGTGGTCCCCCTCTAGGAAATATGAAAAACCATTATTCAATCTCTCAGAAACCTCGACAATATTCAGCAAGACTTTGTGTAGAAATGTATACGATGGAAGAAAAGGTGCTGCTGAGTTTAATGGGCTCGAATTTGTAACGAGCTGAGGTAGAGAAGGGTCTGAGACTAATTCAGATGCAGAGCGGGGGCGGCAAGCGCAAATTGGTAGAGTGATCAGCACCCCCAGGAGACAACGCTGTATAAAGGATGGCTGATACTTAAGCAGGGAAGCGTTTTCAAATTCAGTTCTTCACTGCGTCCACTTCCAAGTCTGGAAACTCGGGCTCAGTTTTTGCCCAGGAAATTGAATTCAAGCTTATACCTGGGGGAGGAGGGTGACACTAACAGCACCTCATGCCACATTCTGGTCTTTGAGCCACTGAGCAAACTTCGTTTTACCCTATTTCGGTAGTGACTCAGTAGTTTTCTAATAAACATTACATATCTCACAAGGAGGTGATGAGTTCCTCCACACACACTACCCTGGGTGAGTGATTAATAGATAAAATAATTCCATCTCAGGAAAGCAATTCAATTGGTAATCTTATAAATTTTCCTGATCATGTTGATGAAAAAAACATTGTGGAATCCGTAGCCCGGGACTGGTTTCGAAATCTCAGTCCCCAAAAAGGTGCTTTTGGCTTTTGCCGGGGCGGGGCAGGGCTGGGGGTGTAGAAGTAGTTGTTCAGAAGCGCTGCAAGATCACAGTGCTGGAGCGAGAAAGGGCCTTCCTGACTGCCCTGAGCTACCTTCATCGAAAGATTCCGAGGGGGAAAGTCCCGGTCTTGCTATCTTGAGACTGTTGTAATTTTACACGGCAGCTCCCCCCGCCCCCCCAAAAAAAGAAAAAAAAAATCCACGGAGGGACATACTCAGAGAGGCAGGAGACAATCTTGCAGCCTGAGACCCGAAATAAAGCTTTGCCCATTGTCAGCCTAAGCCAAGCCAACTACGCAGGGGCTGCGAAGACATCCTTTCTGTCCCTTCGAAACACTCCAGACGCCAACGGCAGCTCCGGCTCCCCAGTGAGGAAGCTGAGCCCAGAGCTCCCTCAGGGCGCGCAGAAAAGCCCGGCGTGGGGGTGGGGAGTTTCAAAACCGTTAGTTCGCGTTGTGTTTTTTTTTTTTCTTTTCCCTCCCTCGCTAAGGTTTCTTTTTCTTTTCTCTTCCTGTCCAAATATTTCAAATTTCCGCGCCTTAAATAACAGTCTCCTTTTATTTAGTTCGTTTCCTCGGCAGGTTTGGCCGCCCGCTTGTCTCTACCCCCCATCGGGCCCGGGGCGTCTCGGGCGCCTTGGTGCTGCCTGCAGCCCCTGCGCGCTGCCCCCGGCCCAGGCTGCGTGGCCCAGAGCGCGCCAGCCGGAGCCACAGCCCCCTCTTGCCGCGACCTCGCCTGACCCGGCTCTCCGGGCGCCCAGAGCCAACCAAGGCCGCCCCCCGCCCGGACGTCTGTCTGCCTCCCAGCTCGACTTTCCTCCCCGGACTTTGGAGCCTTTTCTGCTTCGGGGTTTGGATCTCGGTCGCCCAGGAGCGGCGGAAGGGCTGCGGCAATAGAAAAGCAACGGAGAAGGCCAGTGGCCGGAGCCTGCCCCAGCCCCCACCCCGCGGGTAACCTTGGAGGCGCCCTCGGAGTGAGTGCGTGCGTTGCTGCGCCAGCCGGCTGGGGCGAGCGGGCGCACCTCGCAGCGGGCTGGAGGCGGGAGCTGGGGGCGGGGAGGGGGAGCGGGCCCCGGCGCCTGCCGGCCGCTGCTACAGCGCCCCGGGAGCTGCGGGCTACCGAGGCGGCCAGGGTCCCTGGGCCCTGGCCTTCAGGCAGCGGTCCTTGAGGAGGCGGCGGCCATCCCACTGGATGGCTCCGGCGACCTGTGCTTGAGGACTGGGGCCGGAGGGCGACCTGTGAGCAGGGGCAGGCCGGCCGGTGAGTGCCTAGCTCTCCGGCAGAGGTGAGCTGGCGGCGGGACGCGGCGCGGCGGCTGGAGCAAATCCACGCCCAAAGCCAATGCCAGCGCTCACTTCTCCTCCCCCCCGTGACAGCTGAGGACAGCCGGGCTCCGAGCCTTGCGTCCAGCTGCGAGGAGGCAAATGCACCTCAGGCTTCACAGCCCCTTAGACTATTCGGGAATTTGCCCTGTGATGTTGCCTCCCCCCGCCCCCAAACTGCTAGTCGTCCTGGACAGAAAATGCACTTTCTTTCGGAAAGACCCTCGGCGCGAAATACAGAGATTGCAGGCCCGCCGGCACTTTGGGTGGGACCCGGGCATGCAAAACACCTAGAAGGGGTCTTCTTGTTCTGTTTTTACCCGGAATAGATCCGAATATCGAGTATGAATCTTCAAGCGGTGTCTCAAAGAATAAAAGCTCTTCAGATCTGGATATGGACTCGGTAAATTAAGGTTCCAGTGAAATGTTTTGCCATCTGCTACAGAAACATTGTACAAGTTTCAGGTGTTAGGATGTGGGTTTGGAATTTTCTGTACTATCTTTAATTCTCAAAGACATTAAATAAGAGCATGGTAACACACCCCGCAAGTGAGCAAAGGTTATCCTTGCCACCACAGCACCTGCAAAAGCACATATTTTGCTTCCTGAGTTCTAAAATGGCTTCTGAACGGTCCAGAAGTACCAGCACATACAAGGAGGGGGAAGGAGACGGGGAAAGAGTTTGTACATTTAAAAAAAAAATGCACTGACATTATTACACTTCAGTTAATCCACCTCACCTCTCTTTCTCTCAGCCCCCATCCTCATTGGTCAAGGAAGAATTTTAGTGTAGGCCTATTCCATGATTCTATGTACAGCCTTTTTCTCTTCTCTCACTCCCTCCCCCCCTCTCCCAAAAACCAGTCGGCCAAAAATATCAGCTCTTTTGCGGAGGAAGTAAAACACCACCAATCCTTATCCAAACTACCCGTCACTTCTTTTGTGTACTAAGAAGAAATCCTACATATAACCAATACTATGAAAGAAGAAATGATTTACCTGGACCTCAAACACATTTAATTGGTATAATTAAAGTGATATTAATTATCTTTTAACATGAAAATAATGGGGCAGTTTCTGGAATTGATAGGTGAAAAGCTAAAAAAAAATCACCGACATGTTTGGAGGTGTAGCTTCTGCTCTTCTTTGTATTTTATCAGTACAGTGGTTACTTAGGAAAAAAAGAAGTCCTTATCTTGACCATATAAAGCAATTATCATGCTGACTAATTTTATTTTAGTTACATGCCTTAGTTTTGGGGATTAATTATATATAGTGATAGTTCACTATTGAGCAAAACTGACATCTTATAGTGTTAAATTTTTACTTTGGAAATGCAACCAAATTATCACAACCATATTAAAATACAGTCTACTCCCCTGTTTCTTCCAAATGTACAATGCACACAACTTGCTGATAAAGAAGTCTGCCCTGAGTTTAAAATTTATACCTTGGAGACATGATTTCTTAAAGTAAAAAATAACTCACTGGTCCTTAAGAATAATTTTTCTATAATTTGGCTATTCTGTGTACAGCTAATGTAACAGTATCTCCTTGTCTTACATTTTGGAACTATTGTAAAAGGCATTTGGGCCCAATTAGTTCTTGTTCCATAGTTTTCTCCTTCAGATATTTTTACTAAAAAGTGACTGTCAATGATGTAACAGCATTCTGCTAATCCAAAAAACTTCAGACCAAACCTATATAGGCCATTTTAAAAGGTACATGCATTTCTTCTTATGGCAAAGCTTAGGAAAGATATGATTGAATGTTAACATTTGAAAGTCCTAGAATAACTAATTTGCAAATCAGTTATTATACTGTAGTGATGATTCAAGATGAAAATTTTAAAACTTAATATTTTAGAAGAATAAGTGGGATCAAATTATTAAAATAAGCAACATTTGATGATGATGAATAGCATAGTATTTCCTATCTCAACACTCAAAAATAAGTAACAGTGTGTATTCTGGTATGATTTTTAACTGTCAAGATAATAATATATAATAATCATCATTAGATATAGGAGTGATTGTTCCAGAGTCTCTTTTCCATTGCTAAGTAAAATATAATTAAAACACAGTAGCTCTTTTTAAAAAACACTTCACTACTTAATCACATATATTTTTGGCTTGCTCCCTCTTCTTCTTCTTCTTCTTTTTTCCCCTCCATATTTTAGGTGATGGACAAAAATAGTATCTAGAAAGAGGTTTCCAATTCTCCATTATTCCTGTTTCCTCAGCCATCTGTTTCTCTATTCACAAACATTACTTCAACTTTAAAAATCATATATTGTGATGCTAAAAATTGTTGTTCCCATTAATTTAAATTTATCATAGGCCTATAAGTGAAAAAACACTCAATCTGTATTTTCTTTAAAATAAATTTAAGTGGAAAAAGTGTGGATGTTAGGTTGTAGCAAGTGTATATTTATGTTTTGAATATAAATTTGCTGGAATCTTAAAACCTATTTGATCTTTGGCATATGCTAAGACTTAGTGCAGGATTAAGATCTGGAAAAATCTTAAATGTCTGGTCTTCAGAAAATAATATATTTTAATTTGCCATATTAAGATAAGATCAATTGTTTTAACTATTAAAAAGTTAAAATGTTGATACAGAAAAGTATGAAGGTACAAAATATCATTACACCACTATGATATCAAATCTAATGCAATGGCTTTTTAAAATAAATTATTCTTACTGGTAAATTGTGTATTTTAATTATAATGGTCACTATTTTGCAGTTAAATTTTGCCCTCGGCAAAGAGACCAGTTTTCTGTTTATCTAAAAGAATATAGTTGTTATCAGGCAGGTATTCAAAGTAATCCTTTGTGGTCCTATTCTATATGGGTATTTTAATGTACATGTGTGCATATTTAGATATTTCTTACTAAAGTTCACTACTGAGCAAATAGATATTTTGAACAAATACTCTCAATTCACTTCATATTACTATTTTAAGTTGTAAAATCATGATCTGCCATAGAAGTGTTAGCTGATAATTCTTTAGATATAAGTGAAATCATTTTCATTAATGATCCAGGGAAGGATATAAATTAAAATCTGAGAATGGAAAATACTGATGCAGGTCCTAGGTCTACCTATGTTGTTGTTTCAAATTCTTTTCATGAGACAAATGTTTATGAAAGTGACTTAACATCCACAATTAATATAATCAAATTTGAAGTAATAGAAACAGAATTGTGATAGTGACAAGAGGAAGAATGGATACTCAAAATGTTTTAGATAGTCATGACTGTAAGTTAATTTAATTTCAATTACATGATAGGCAATTTGCTAACTAATCCAAAAACAAGGACCAAACAAGACCAGTAAAAAGGTACTTCTCCAAGAATTCAAAAGCAGGGCAAACAAGATCAAAAAAATTTTTTTCATTGTACCACCATGGGAAATATAAACAAGTTATTTTCTTGGTATGGATAATTTTACAGTTTCCAGTGAAGTTTTCTACCTCTTCACTTCCTCAATGCTTTTAAAACATATACCTAGAATATAACCACTTATTATTTAGTCATATTTTAAAATTACATATATATTGTGTTTTACTTAAATACAACAGACACATATTCTGTCCCAAAAGAGCAAGTTCAGCACCATTCTGAAAGGGAGAGTGATACTGTTGGACATCCGGACAGACTGAAGGACTGTTTAATGTGAAACCCAAGTAGGACCACATGGGAGAGAGCACTGAATTCACTGAATGCTGGCTAATTTGCTTGAGAGTAATAAAAATGGCTCTGAGCCTGGTATACATTGTTTATAGTTGTTTAAATACACAATGTGCCTACTGGGAAAGCAAATTAAAAGACACATAAAGAAGAGATATATATTTTTTTGCATCTCAAAAACATCACAGATGTCACAGAGAAAACATTACTGTAGCAACATAAAAGAGAACTGCACATAATAACATCAGCTGAAGATAACTGGTTTCAATTTCTAAAGAAAGGCTTATGTTTTGAAGATTTAAAATGCGCAGTTCTTCAAACATGTGACTTGTGTCTATAAAATACACAACACGAACTTATTAATTTTCTAATTTTTTAAATATCCACAAAAAAAGTTCTCCCAGCCATCTTTTAGTTCATCAGATCCTACTGAAATATCATGCACCATACCCTAAGATCAGCAAGTAAATGCTGTGGCTTATCAACGCAAGAGAATTTTAAAGATTAGTGCTTTCTAAAGAAGATGTCCTTCTTGAGCAATTAGGATGAAGATATGAGACTTTTTAGTAGCACATTTTGTCTTCTACAAAAAACCCCCAGATTATATTTAGGATCAATGTAAAATTAATTTGACATTTCTAAAATAAAGTAGTATTTTATGTCATTGTTTAACATTGTTTTAAGTTTAATATGTAGAATTTAAACGAAAGAACTCTGTATGGCCTTTGTGAGATTTCTGTTTATTTAGCAACAGAGTAGACTGAAGAGAAATTAGATCAAACCATAAAATTCAGACAGAATTCAAATTATAGAACAACAGTGGTATTAAGTCAACCAAGAGAAAAAATTGTCTCACATCATAATCTTGCTTATTTGGGGAAAAGAACTTATGAAAAAATATTTAAGTCTCTTCATTAGATTAAAATATTGCTGCTTTCTTATCCAATATTGTAGGGAATAAAATCCTAAAAATTTATAAAAGAGATATGAACACCCTAAAAAACAAGTGGCTCCTTGCTTAGCACATGTGATAATAATCCATGTGCGATGGTTCTCTGAAGATATTTAATGGAGTTATGAATATGTTAACATACAAAAAGTGTTGAATTGAATTTTGTCATCATTTAGTAAGCTATTGAATTATACATTTATAAGGAAAATAGGGGATACTTTAATAAATGTCTTTTTTTTGAACTTCTTAATTTATACATCTACTAATTCAGTTTACGTTTCAGTAAAAGGAGAGAGAAAAGGTACAAAATCAAGCATATTAATAAATCAACATTTCTTATTTTGTATCTGTATTATTTAATTTAATATTCATAACTCCTCTCATAGATTGGGCTTTATTCTTGCATTTTACAAATCAGGAAACTCAGATTTAGTGATGTTGAGTAGCTTGACCATAATCACAAGCTAATAATTTATAGCATAATGATACAAACCCATGTCTTCTTTAACTTCATTACAGCCAGATGGAAAGATCTTTCAGGAGAATTACTACATCAGTCAATTCAACAACCACATATTAAGTACTCATCATTATAGTCACTTAATAGATTTATGAACTTGGGACTAATTATATCAGAGGCTTCCCACATCTGTAAAATGTAAGTAATAATACCTAATTTGCCATGTTATTGTAAATAATAAATGAAATGTGTATAAATCTCCTGGTATTCAGTAAGCCTTTAATAAGCGGCAGTTATCTTTATGAAGAATACAAAGTAACAGAAAATCCATTCTTGACTTTAGGGAACTTAAAAACTATTTGGGTAAGTAAAGTTTACATATGGCATACACATAACAACTGGAAAGCAAGGCCTAAGTGAGAGCATGGTAGTTTGTGGTGCAGATTGCACACACAAAAAAGCAGTTTTATAAGGGAAAATCTTATTAGAAGACTTATGATATCGATTTAAATATTCTATAGTGGAAAACTTCCCTTACTGAGAAGAAAAAGGAAAAATAATCTCAAAATAGTTGACTGTTTTTCCAGCATGTTCTCTCTGAGGGTGTCTGTATCTAGCAAATACATCAGGTGAACAATAGAAAGTAAGAGCAAGAACATGAAATATATTATTAAAAGCATAAATAAGTAGGTATTTTGAAAGGTATCTTTCATTATTTTGCAATAAGTGGCTATGATACTCTGATTCAAATGGGAATAGAAAAATACCTAGGAGTTTCATAATCCTTACATAATGGGATCCATAATAAGAAATCAGTATAGGCTAGTGAGTGAATGGTTTTAGAGCCAAATAAACTTTATTTCCAACTCTAATACATTATATGTATCTCACCTTGGAACAGGCACTTACCCTTTATGATCATTTCCACATTTGTAAAATGGGTATAATTATATTTACATTACAACACTATAACAATTAAGAATAATATTTTTTTAAATTTTTTATTTTTTATAAACATATATTTTTATCCCCAGGGGTACAGGTCTGTGAATCACCAGGTTTACACACTTCACAGCACTCACCAAAGCACATACCCTCCCCAATGTCCATAATCCCACCCTTCTCCCAACCCCCCTCCCCCCAAGAATAATATTTTTTAATAAGTCATTTTGTGGTTGAATATAAGAAACTTGTTTTGACATAAACCAACAGGTTTCCTGAGAAGTGCTATTTAGTTATATTAATCAGAAGAAAAAGAAAATCCCTCTTAGGTGAACATAGCCTTGAGTAATGCCAAGTACTTGTGGATTAAAAATAAAAACTTTGAGTTAAGCCTAAAAGTCATTGATCCAAACAGCTATATACACATATGTACATGTGACCAATATACAAGTACATTCCGTTTAATAACCACTTACTAAATACCTATTATATGTGAGGTATTTTTCTGTATGTTATGTATACAAAGGTATGTAACTGGCAGTTTTGTAAGGGAAACAAAATATCGTATACAGAATATAATAGGATATTAGGCATAATGAAGACACAAAAGAAATAATAAATTCGATTTGGAAAATAGTAAGTACCTGAAAGAAAGCAAACTCCATTTTCAGAAAGTTACTCTAGATGAGTCAGGCAGACTTTCTTTCTTTTTTTTTAAATTTAATTTAATTTTTTTTCAGTGTTCCAAGATTCATTGTTTATGCACCACACCCAGTGCTCCATACAGTACGTGCCCTCCTTAATACCCACCACCAGACTCCCTCAACCCCCCCACTCTCCTCCCCTCCAAAACCCTCGGTTTGTTTCTCAGAGTCCACAGACTCTCATGCTTCATCTCCTTCTGATTTCCCCCAATCCACTTTTCATTTCCATCTCCTAATGTCCTCCATGTTATTCCTTATGGTCCAGAAGTAAGTGAAACCATATACTTGACTCTCTCTGCTTGACTTATTTCACTCAGCCTAATCTCCTCCAGTCCTGTCCATGTTGATATAAAAGTTGGGTAGTCATCCTTTCTGATGGAGGCATAATATTCCATTATACATATGGACCATATCTTTATCCATTCATCTGTTGAAGGGCATCTTGGCTTTTTCCAGTTTGGCAACTGTGGCCATTGCTGCTATGAACATTGGGGTACAGCTGGCCCTTCTTTTCACTACATCTGTATCTTTGGGGTAAATACCCAGTAGTGCAATTGCCGGGTCATAGGGTAGGTCTATTTTTAATTTTTTGAGGAATCTCCACACTGTTTTTCAAAGTGGCTGCACCAAAATTGCATTCCCACCAACAGTGTAAGGAGGGTTCCCCTTTCTCCACATCCTCTCCAACACTTGTTTACTGTCTTGCTAATTTTGGCCATTCTAACTGGTGTAAGGTGGTATCTCAATGTGGTTTTGATTTGAATCTCCCTGATAGCTAATGATGATGAGCATTTCTTCATGTATCTGTTACCCATTTGTATGTCTTCTTTGGAAAAGTGTCTGTTCACGTCTTCTGTCCATTTTTTTTTGACATGATTTTCTGTTTTGTGTGTGTTGAGTTAGACTTCCATTTCCAACAAAATGAAGACTAGATTTTCTAAAAAAAAAAAAAAAAAAAAAATCCTTGGGTCGACTCGGGGGCTCAGTGGGTTAAGCCTCTTCTTTCGGCTCAGGTCATGGTCTCAGGGTCCTAGAATTGAGACTTGCATTGGGCTCTCTGCTTAGCAGGGAGCCTGCTTCCTCCTCTCTCTCTCTCTGCCTGCCTCTCTGCCTACTTGTGATCTCTGTCTGCCAAATAAATAAATAAAATCTTTTAAAAAATCTCTTAAAAATCCCCTAACAAAACAAATAAATTGTCAGATAAAATATTTTTTTAAAAACATATTTTGGCATGCAAAGTTCACTGGTAAGAAAGTAAGGGAAATCTAAAGAGACAAAAAATGAGAGAAAGTGAGTCCTGATGCCAGCTGCTCTAGGGGAATCAACTGGTCTGTAATGTGTTAATTTCCTGGGGCTACCATAACAAGTACCACAAACTGGGTGGCTAAAACAACAGAAATATATTTTCTCAATTTCTAAAGGGTAGAAGTCTGAAATTACATCGGTTCCTCTGAGGGCTGAGGAATAAATCTATTCCATTCTTTTTTCCTTGATTCAGGTAGCCTCAGACATTTCTTGGCTTGTAGATGGTGTTCTTCCTAGGTCTCCTTGGCATTGTATTTCCTCTCTGTGCATCCAGTTTCCCCCTATTTATAAAACACTAGTCATAATGAATTAGGGACCACCCTAAAAACCTCATCTTACATTGATTATCCAACTAAGATTATACTCACAAGTATTCAAATAAGATTATACTCACAAGTATTGGAGGTTAGGACTTCAGTCCTTCAGACTTCAGTTGTGGGGGAGACACAATTCAACCCACAACACCTGATAACCTAAAGTTTTGGTTTTAAAGAGAGACTAAAAGACAATGGCTAGGGCAATCATGAGTAGGAAGTTTGAAAGAAAGCCCCTCTGGGTTTTTTGTTTGTTTTTGTTTTGGGTTTTTTTTTTAAGATTTTATTTATTTATTTGACAGAGATCACAATTGAGCAGAGAGGCAGGCAGGGGGTGGGGGGAAGCAGGCTCCCCACTGAGCAGAAACCCAGATGAGGGACTCGATCCCAGGACCCTGAGATCATGACCAGAGTGGAAGGCAGAGGCTTAAGACACCCAGGTGCCCCCAGAAAGCCCCTTTGTAAAGCTAGAACCCCCACCCCTTCCCAGTAGTAGTATGCTCAAAGAAAAGTTAAACTAAGTGTCTGTACAAATATTTGCTCTATTTTTATTGTTTTTCATTTGTTTATTTTCTTTTTTTTTTTTAAAGATTTTATTTATTTATTTGATAGAGAGAGATCACAAGTAGATGGAGAGGCAGGCAGAGAGAGAGAGAGGGAAGCAGGCTCCCTGCCGAGCAGAGAGCCTGATGCAGGACTCGATCCCAGGACCCCAAGATCATGACCTGAGCCGAAGGCAGTGGCTCAACCCACTGAGCCACCCAGGTGCCCCATTTGTTTATTTTCTTACTGAGTTTTGAAAGTCCTTTATATATTCTGGATACAAGACCTTTATCAGTATGTGCTTATAAATATTGTCTCTCAGTTGTGGCTTGTCTTTTCATCTAACCTTGTCTTTTGAAGAGAATTTTTTAATTTAATGAAGTACTATTTATTAGTTTTTAAATTCTCCTGTTCATGCTTTGTGTGATCCAAGAAATCTTTTCCTAAACCAGGAAAAAAAAAGTTTTTCTCCTAGAAGCTTCATAGTTTTATAATGTACATTTAGGTATGTGATCTATTTCAAATATATATATATATAGTGTGAGGTAAGGGTTGAAAGCTTTTTTACCTTGTATATGTATAACACTTGTTCTAGGATCACTTACTGAAAACACGATCCTTAACCATTGAATTATCTTGACATCTTGGTCGACTTTTCCACATATATATGTGGAAAATAGATACATATATCTAGATACATATATCTAGATACATATATCTATTTTCCACATATATATACATATATGTATGTATATATGTATATATTTTCCCATATATATGTAGTCTAATTATGACTTTATATTCTATACCATTGATCTATATGTCTGTCATTATGTAAATGTGTCTTGAAACCAAGTAACCCTGAAACCAATCCAACTGTATTTGTTCGAATTTAATTTTGATATTATAGATCCTTTGATTTCTGTATACATTTTCAAATTTTAGAATTAGATTTAGAATTAATATGTCAAATTCTCAAAAAAATGATTGGAATTATGTTGAATCTATAAATCAAATTTGGGGAGAACTGACATGTCAATAATTTTTAGTCTTTTAACCATGAATAACTCTCTGCTTATTCAGGTTTAAATTTCTTTCATTAATATTTTGCCACTTTCTATACAGATATTTCATAAAATTTGTCAACTTGATTCTAAACATTTCACATTTTTAAGCTCTTTTAATTTCATTTCATTCATATTTCATTTCAATTTGCAGTTGTTTATTGCTAACATGCAGAAATATAGTGACTTTCTAAATTTCAGTATAGTTAACATACAGTATTATTATTAGTTTCAGGTGTACAATACAGTGATTCAACAATTCCATACATCACCCAGTGCTCATGATGACAAGTGCACTCCTTAATCCACATCAGCTATTTCACACAAACCCCACCTTCCTCCCCTGTGGTAACCATGAGTTTATTTGCTATAGTTAAGTCTGTTTCTTGGTTTGTCTTTCTCCCTTCTTTTTTTCTTTTGCTCATTTGTTTTGTTTCTTAAATTCCACATATGAGTGAAGTCTTATGGTATTTGTCTTTCTCTGATTGGCTTATTTAACTTAGCATTATACTCTCTAGCCCTATTCATGTTGTAGCAAATGGCAAGATTTCGTTCTTTTTTATGGCTGAAGAGCCTTCCATTGTCTATTACACAACATCTTCTTTATCCACTCCTCTATTGATGGATACTTGGGCTTCTTTTATAATTTGGCTATTGTAAATAATGCTGCTATAAACATACGGATGCATGTAACTTTTTAAATTAGTGCTTTTGTATTCTTTGGGTGAATACCCAGTGGTGCAATTACTGGTGCATCGGGAGAAACACAGTGACTTTTATATGTTGACTTTCTATCCTCCAACCTTGCTTAACTTACTAATTCTTCTAGGTTTGGGGAATTTTTTTGGGTAGGGTTTCATGGATAGCCATATTGACTATTGGCAAAGAGTTTTATTTTTTTCTTTCCAATTTGTATGCCTTTTATTTCTTTTTCTTGCCTTACTGCACTATCACCTCCAATACAGTGCTTAATAGAAGTCATGAGAGTAGACATCCTTGCCTTATTTTTGATCTTAAGAAGAAAGTACTTGATCTTTCACCATGATGTTAGCTCTAGATTTTTCATGAATGGCCTTTATTAGGTTAGGGAAGTTTCCTTCTATTCCTAGTATATTTATATTTTTTATTTTAAAATCATAAATGGTTGTAGAATTTGATAAATCTTGTCCACTTTTATTGAGGTGATTATTTGTTGTCGTTGTTGTTGTATTTTTGCTGCTTAAGAGGGTGAATTACATTGATTTTCTAATATTGAATTATCCTTGCATTACTAAGGGGAACCCCACTTGGTTTTGATGTATTATATTTCCTACATATTACTGGATTTGATATACTGATATTTTGTTAAAGCTTTTTATGAGTATGTTTATGAGTAGTATTGATTTATAGCTTTCTTTTCTATTAACATCTTGCTATAGATGGATGTGTGTCTCTCAAAATTCATATGTTGAGATACAATGCTCCATGTGATGCTATTGGGAGATTGTGGGAACTACTTAGTTCATGAGGGTGGAAACTTCATGAATGGAGTAATGCTGTATTAAAAGAGGCCCCACAGAGCTTCCTGGTCCACCTATGAATCAGAAAGTGGGCCTCCATCAGACAGTGATAATGGCAGAGACTTGTTCTTGGACTTCTCAGCCTCTGGAACTATGAGAAATAAATTTCTGTTGTTTATAAGTCACCCAGTCTGTGGTATTTTATTAAAGCAGCCCAAATGGACTAAGACACATCTTTTTATGGTTTTGATACTAGAGTAATGCTGACTCATGAGTTGGGAAGTGCTCTCTCTTCTTTTTTCAAAACCACTTTATATAGAATTGATATTATAACTTCCTTAAATGGTGGAATTAATCAATGAAGTCCTCTGGAACTGGAGTCTTCTTCATGGCAAAGTTTTTATGTATAAATTCAAATTTTAAAGCAGATATAAGGCTCTTCAGGCAATCTATTTCATTTAGTAAACTTCGGTAACTGTGTCTTTCAAGGAATTTGTCCATCTTATTTTTGGCTTCACTGATTTTCTTTATTGTGTCTCTGTTCTCAATTTCACTGATATCTGTTCTTACCTTTATTTTTTCCTTCTGGCTCCTTGCTTTCAGTTTTACTTGCTCTTTTTTTCTCAAAGTGAAAGTTTAGAATTTAATGATTCAAGACATTTCTTGTTTTCTAAAAGAAACATTTTCTTAAATTTCCCTGTATCTCACAAATTCTGATGTTACATTTTCATTTTCAGTCAATTAAAAATATATTCTTTAAAGATTTTATTTATTTATTTGACAGAGAGAGAGCAGGAGAACACAAGCAGGGGTAGTGGCAGAGGGAGAGGAAGAAGCAGGCTTCCCACTGAGCAGGGAGTGGGATATGAGGCTGAATCCCAGGACTAAGGAGAATGACCTGAGCTGAAGGCAGTTGCTTAACAAACTGAGCTATCCAGGCACCCCTAAAAATATTTCTAACTTCCCTTATGACTTCATTTTTGATCCATGGGGGCTATTTCCACTGTCTGTGGTTATGAAATATATTTCGTATTATTTCAGTTGAGATCAAATACATAGATCATGTCAGCAAATATAAATGGGCTTGTTTTGGAGCACCTGGCTGGCTTAATTGGTAGAGCATGTGACTCAATGTCTGTGTTGTGAATTTGAGCCCCACATTGAGTATAGAGATTACATAAGAAAAAGAAAATATTTATAAATAAATAAATAAATAAATAAATAAATAAGGACTTGTTTCACCATTAAAAGAAAAAGATATTCATATTTCAGGACAAAACAAAAGTTAACCTATGCTTTACTTCAGAGACATACCTAAAATTAAGTAAACCACAGAGACTTAAAAAAAAGGGATAGGCAGAGATATACCAGGTAAATACAAAGAAGCTCACTCAAAGAAAAAAAAAAAAAGATATAGGAGAAATAAAAACTCACTAGTTGTATGAATCTATAATATGTTATTCTAAATCTAACGCATCAATTTTAACGAAACATGTAAAAATTAAAAAGTTCTAAACAAATGTAACAGATATGGTAGCTTTAATGCATATATCAAACTTTACATTCTGGTAATAGGAAATATACCTACTTCTCTAGTGCACATGAAGCATTTATGAAATAAGTCACATAGTGAGTCAAAAAAAATAAACAAATACCACAAATAGATATATTACAAACAACATTCTCTTATTACAATCTAAGAAAACCAGAAATCAAGAGTAAAAGTTTTTAATTATTTATTTATTTTTAAGTAATCTCCATGCCCAACAAGGGGCCTGAACTCACATCCCTGAGATCAAGAGTTGCAAGAGTCACCTGCTTTAACAACTGAACCAGCCAGGTGCCCCCTTTTACTTTTTATTTTATTTTATGAGTAAACATATATTTATTTGTTTATAGTAGCCTCCCCACCTAGTGTTCAAGTATCATGTGGGACTTGAATTCATGACCCTGAGATCAAGACGTGACCTGAAATCAGGAGTCAGATACTTAACTGACTGAGCCACCTAGGTGCTCCCAAGAGTGAAGATTTTTTAAAAAGTTTTTTCCAACTACAAATTTAAAGGTTGGGGTACCAGGTGGTGGGTATTATAGAGGGCACGATTGCATGGAGCACTGGGTGTGGTACAAAAATAATGAATACTGTTATGCTGAAAATAAACAAAAAATAAATTAAAAAACTCTCTAGAAAATGACTCTTGGCCAAAAAGGTAAAAACAAATGAAAATTCTGGAATTTTTTAAAAGATAATAATGTATAGATATCATAATCTAAGTGACACAACTAAAGTAGTGATCAGACAAAAACCTATAGGCTTAGACTCTTAAATCAATAAAAATATTAATTCATTTTTCAACTCAAGTAGCTAGTAAAGGAAAATAGATCAAATAAGAGTATAGGAAAGGCATAATAAATACAAAAGCAGATGCTATTGAGGTAGAACACAGAGAAATAACATAACTAATAAACTAAATTTCTGTTTTTTTGGAGAAAGTCAATAAAATAGCTTACCTGATAAAGTGGGAGAAAGCACTCATACACAAAACAAGAAATGACAAATGGGAAATAAATACTGATATAGAGAATATCAAAACAAATTATGAGAGACTACTTTGCACAACTCTACACAAATACATTTAAATATAAAAGACCAATTTGCATAGAAGAAACAAAATTATCAAAGAGCTATCTCTCAAAAAAGCATCAGGGCAGATGTTTTGACAAGAGAATTATACAACCTCTCACATGCAAATGATTCCATATTTTTATTTAAAAATAAAATTCCATTTTATTTTTTAAATTTCATTTTATTTTTAAATAAAAACTTTTATTCTTGATTTCTTATTTTATTAGATTGTAATAAGAGAATGTTGTTTGTAAATACATACACAAATATTTTATTGTGTGTATTTGTAATAGCATCACAAATAAACATTATTTTAAATAGAAGAATATTGTAAATATTCAGCCACAGGGACTGATAAGAATAAACTGTGACACATTTACACAATGGGAAACTATGCAGCCATTTAAAAACTTAAAAAGAGCTGTATAATCTGATATAAAGTGAGGAATGGATAAACAACATACGACAAATCCATACAATGGAATATTTTTAGGCATAAAAAGGAATGAAGTACTGATAGATGGTACAGCACAGATAAAAATTATGCTAAGTGAAAAAAGACTGACACAAAAGACTACCTATCGTATGATTCCATTTAAATGAAATGTCCAGAATAAGCTGCAGAGACAGAAAGTAGATTAAGTGTTATAAGGGGCTACTGGAGGGAAGAAATAGGGAATGACTGCTAATGGGTACAAAGTTCCTTTTAGGGGTGATAAAAATTCTTGAACTAGAAAGTGGTGAACACTTGCCCAATTTTGTAAAGATACTAAAAAATCACTGAATTGTACACTTCATTGAAAAATAAAATCTAAAGTGTATGAACTGTCAGCTTTTTAAAGAGGAAGAAAGAGGCAAAAACAACAAAAGTACCTAGGCATGTGTCTATTGACCTTTATTCTGAACAAAGACGATGATATCTAGAAGTAGGACTTATTCTTTAGATATTTTATGTAACTCTTTCTTGGAATGCTGAGATTATTTCCTTATTTATTTCCCTCCATGAGAGTGAGGAAATGTGCTTATTTTGGTCGACTATCTTCAATTCCTAGTATGGTGTTAGAACATGGTAGACACCCAGTAAATAAGCGTTGAATGAAAAAGAAAAATAGAATGAACGATGATGGGAATTAAAGAGGGCATGTGATAGGATTCAACTAATGAACCATCAAAAATTATATAAAAACCTAATGATATACTATACATTGGCTAATCGAATTTTTTAAAAAACGAACAATAGAGTTAAATCGTATCTAAGGGGCACCTGGGTGTCTCTGTGGGTTAAGCCTCTGCCTTCAGCTCAGGTCATGATCCCAGAGTCCTGGGATGGAGCCCTGCATTGGGCTCTCTGCTGGGCAGGGAGCCTGCTTCCCCCCTCTCTCTTTCTGCCTGTCTCTCCACTTACTTGTGATCTCCATCAAATAAATAAATAAGACCTTTAAAAAAAATCATATCACATTAAAAAAAAATCATATCTTCAGCAAAGGAAACAGTGAACAAAACCAAAAGACAACTGACAGAATGGGAGAAGGTATTTGCAAATGACATATCAGATAAAGGGCTAGTATCCAAAATCTATAAAGAGCTTAGCAAACTTAATACCCAAAGAACAAATAATCCAATCAATAAATGGGCAGAGGACATGAACAGACATTTCTGCAAAGAAGACATCCAGATGGCCAACAGACACATGAAAAAGTGCTCCACATCATTGGGCATCAGGGCAATACAAATCAAAACCACAATGAGATGCCACCTCACACCAGTCAGAATGGCTAAAATTAACAAGTCAGGAAATGACAGACGCTGGCGAGGATGTGGAGAAAGGGGAACCCTCCTACATTGTTGGCGGGAATGCAAGCTGGTGCAACCACTCTGGAAAACAGCATGGAAGTTCCTCAAAAAGTTGAAAATGGGGCTACCTTACAACCCAGCAATTGCTCTACTGGGTATTTACCCTAAAGATACAAACGTAGTCATCCAAAGGGGCACGTGCACCCGAATGTTTATAGCAGCAATGTCCACAATAGCCAAACTATGGAAAGAACCTAGATGTCCATCAACAGATGAATGGATAAAGAAAATGTGGTGTATATATACAATGGAATACTATGCAGCCATCAAAAGAAATGAAATATTGTCATTTGTGATGATGTTGATGGAACTAGAGGGTATTATGCTTAGCGAAATAAGTCAATCAGAGAAAACCCACTATCATATGATTTCCCTGATATGAGGAAGTGGAGATGCAAAGGGGTGGCGTTTGGAGGGTAGGAAAAAATATATGTTTATAAAAAATTAAAAAATAAAAAAAAAAGAACTATTTTTTAATATATTAAAAAAATAATAATAAATGAAACAAGATGGGATCAGGAGGGAGACAAACCAAAAGAGATGCTTAATGTCACAAAACAAACTGAGGGGGGCTGGGAGGAGGGATATATGGAGAGGGTGGTGGGGTTATGGACATTGGGGAGGGTATGTGTTATGGTGAGTGCTGTAAAGTGTGTAAACCTGGCGATTCACAGACCTGTACCCCTGGGCCTAATAATACATTATATGCTTATTAAAAAAATTAAAAAAAATTTAAAAAATCATATCCTCTAGTTACCTCTGCAATAGTTAGAATAATTGTATGAAAGTTTGGTGGATAATAGGCTATTTACATGATCCAAAGGGATCACCCTTAAGATTATTTAATCATGAAGGACAAAGGTATTACTACAGTGGAGAGATCTTTTGGCACCACTTTAATCATGTGATGAAACTTAGCAAGACCACAAGGGAATTAACTGACATTAGGTATTCCTGATGTGATACAAAGGGAGCACACAATACTACACAGGAAATTTTCTTGCCAAGAATGTTTAACCTGGATCTAATTTTGAAGAAGCAATCAGACAAAAATTTTGAAATCTTCTATGAGACAATTGTCTAGATTGTTAAAAAATCAATTTTGGGCACCTGGGTGGCTCAGTTGGTTAAGCAACTGCCTTTGGCTCAGGTCTTGATCCTGGAGTCCTGGGATCGAGTCCCACATTGGGCTCCCAGCTCCATGAAGTCTGCTTCTCCCTCTGAACTTTTCTCTCATGCTCTCTCTCAAATACATAAATAAAATCTTTTAAAAAATATCAGTTTTATCAATGAAAAAAAGCAAAGTGATATCTCATTTTGGTATTAATTTTTATTTCTCTGGTGATTAGTGATGTTGGGCATCTTTTCATGTGTTTCCTGGCCATGTGGATGTCTTCTTTGGAAAAATGTCTATTCAGGTTTTTTGCCCATTTTTAATCAGATTATTTGTTTTTTGGTGTTGAGCTATATAAATTCTTTATATATTTTGGATATTAACCCTTATCTGATATATCATTTGTAAATATCTCTTCCCATTCAATAGTTTGCTTTTTTTGTTTTTCGGTGGTATCCTTCACTGTGCAGAAGCTTTTTATTTTGGTGTAGTCCCAATAGTTTTATTTTAATAAATATAAAAGCTTAATTTTGTTTTTGTTCCCCTTGCCAGAAGAGACGTATCTAGAAAAATGTTCCAATAGTCAACATCAAAGAAATTACTGCTTGTGTTTTCTACTAGGAATTTTATTGTTTCAGGTTTCACATTTACGTCTTTAATTCATTTTTAGCTTATTTTTGTGAATGATGTAAGAAAGTGGTCCTGTTTCATTCTTTTGTATGTAGCTGTCCTGTTTTCCCAATAATTTTGTTGAAGAAACAACATTTTCCCCATTGTATATCCTTGCTTCCTTTGTCATAGATTAAATGACCATAAAAGCATGAGTTTATTTCTGGACTCTATTCTGTTCCATTAATCTATGTGTCTGTTTTTGTTCTAGTACCATGCTGTTTTGATTACTACAGCTTTTGGAACCCTCATGTACTGTGGGTGGGAATACAATTTGAGGCAACCACTGAAGAACACAGTACAACGTTTCCTCAAAAAATTAAAAATTGAATTGCCATATGATCTGGTAATTCAGATACCATGTATTTACTCCCCCAAAATGCAAAACACTAATTTAAAAAGATATATGTATCACTATGTTTATTGCAGCATTATTTACAATAGCCAAGATGTGGAAGCAGCCCAAGTGTCCAGTGACAGATGAATGGATAAAGAAGATGTGGTATATACATACTATGAAATTTTACTCAGCCACAAAAAGAATGAAATCATTTGATTAGAACAACAATGAAATCTTTTGAACTAGAGGGTATGCTAAGTGAAATAAATCAGACAGAGAAAGATAAACACCATATAATTTCACTCCTGTGTGGAAATTAAGAAACAAAACAAATGAAGAAAGGAAAAGAAGAGAGAAACAAACAAACAAACAAAAAAACCAGACTCAAATATAAGGAACAAACAGGTCATTGCCAGAAGAGGAAGTGGGTGGTAGGATGGGTGAAATAGGTGAAGTGGATTAAAAGAACAGTTATATGATGAGCAATTAGTAATGTATAAAATTGTTGAATCACTATATTGTACACCTGAAATGAATATAACACTGTATGTCGATTATACTGGAATTAAAAAAATCATTACTAAATTTTTTTTAAAATACAAATGACCTGATTTAAAAAGAGACATAACAATTTTAATAGATACTTGTCTAAAGGAGATATACTAGTGGTTAATAAGCATATAAAAGGTGATCAATATTATTCACAAATCAAGGCCAAAGGAGATACCGAACTTCACATCCAGTAGGATGGCTGTGATCTAAAAGACTATAATAGAGTCACCTGGATGACTCTAGCTGGTTAAGCATCTGACTCTTGATTTAAGCTCAGGTCATGATCTCAGGGTCATGAGATTGAGCCTGGCATAGAGGTCTGCACTCAATAGAGTCTGCTTGAGATTCTCTCTCTCCCTTTTTCTCTGCCCCCCTCTCTCAATCTCTCTCTCAAATAAAGTCTTACAAAAAAGTTTAAAAACTATAATAAGTGTTGACAAGGCTGTAGAAAAATTTATTTATTTATTTATTTGACAGATAGAGATCATAGGTAAGAGAGGCAGGCAGAGAGAGAGAGCAGGAAGCCTGATGTGGGGCCTGATTTCAGGACCCTGGGATCATAACCCAAGCTGAAGGCAGAGGCTTTAGCCCACTGAGCCATCCAGGCACCCCAGAAATTTTTTTTTTTAAAGATTTTATTTACTTTTTTGACAGAGAGAGTGAGAGAGCACAAACAGGGGGAGCAGAGGGAGAGGGAAGTAGGCTCCCTGCTGAGCAAGGAGCCCAATGCAAGGCTTGACTCTGGACCCTGGGATCATGACCTGAGTTGAAGTCAGATACTTAACCAACTCAGCCACTCAGGTTCACCTATATGTGGAAAAATTGAAATCCTCATACCAGTATGCATGTTAAACAGTAGAGCTACTTCAGAAAACAACATGATGATTTCTTGAATTTTTAAACAAAGAATTACCATATGGCCCAGAATTCTACTCAGTGTGTATATCAAAGAAAAATAAAAACATATTCCATAAAACTTGCACACAAATATTCATAACAGCATTATTCATAATATCCAACAAAATGGATACAACTCAAATGTCCCTTAACTGATAAGTGAATAAATAAAACATGCATATCCATACAATAAGCAAATGTTTTAAATTTCGATGAAGCCCATTTTTATCAGTCTTTTCTGTTATGGTTTTCTGGGTCCTGTCTGAAAAACTTTGCAGACATGCAAAGTCATGACCATGGAGATATTCTCTTATTTTTTTCTTCTTCTGATGGCTTTAGCTTTTACATTTATATCTGTTATCCACCCTATCATTTGTTGACAGATGGGTGTTTAAGTCTCCAACTATAGTTGTAGATTTGTCAATTTCTCTTTTCAGTTCTACCAGTTTTTACTTTACATGTTTTGCAGCCCCATTGTTTGGTGCATATATATTTAGGATTGCTATGTCTTCTTAGTGGGTTAATCATTATATAATATATTTCTCTGTTTCTGGTTTTTATTTTTTTGCTCTGAAGTACACTTTATCTGATATTATTAAAGCAGTTACTTTTTATTTATTTTTTTATCTATCACTAATTACTTTTTAAAATTTTAACAAGTTTACTTATAATTGTTATAAAGTGGGACTGTTGAAATTTGTTGATTGAAATGCTTTAACTTGCATTAAGGCTTTATATTCCCATATTTATACTAAAAATTCACACACAAATGAAAATGGAAAAACTGCCACTACCTGATTTCTGTCTTCTATTTTTTCCACTTGCAATCATATTCTTTAGGTACCTTTTGACCTTATGGGAAAAGAAAAAAAAACTAACATTCAGAACTACCAATAACAAGGAGAAGAGAGTTTTTGGTGTTTTTAAAGAATGAAATGTTTTCCATCATAGCGGATTCTTAAGCATGTTCTCCATGTGGCATGCCAGTTGGATATCTTTTGGCATAATTGTTACACATTTGGCATGGACAGCATACATGTTGGTGTCTTCAAAAAGGTCCACCAGATAATCCTCACTTGCCTCCTGCAAAGCACGAAAAGCTGCACTGAAAGCACAGATCTGTTTTGAAGTCCTGAGCAATTTCTCACACCAGCCACTGGAAAGGAAGGTTTTGTTTGTTTGTTTTGTTTTGTGTGGGGCTTTTATAAAGATTTTATTTATTTGTTTATTTATTTATTTATTTATTCATGCTGAGCAGGGAGCCTGACATGGTCCTCCATCCCAGGACTCTGGGATCATGACCTGATCTGAAAGCAGATGCCTAATGACTGTTTTGTTACAGTCCCACAGGTTCCTGAGGCTCTGTTCTCTTTTTGTTTCTGTTGTTCTTTTTGGTCTATTTTCTCTTTGTTCAGATAGTGTAATTTCTATTTTTAGATCTTGTCGTTCATTAGTTCTTCCCTCTGATCCTTCTGTTCTGCTGTTGAGTCCCTCCACTGAGTTTTTATTTTGGTTATTTTATTTTTCAATTCTAAAATTTTCATTTGGTCCATCCTTACGTATCCCATTTTTTTTTTTTTACCAAGAACTTTTATTTTTCCATGTTTCAAGCATGTTTTTACATTTGTTTCTTGAAGTATTTTTATGATGGCTACTTTAACCTTTGTCAAATAGACCTAAAATCTCTGTTACCTTATCTACTTATTTGTAATTTAGTTTGAGATTTTCCTATTTCCAGGTGGGTTGTGTGGTTTTTGATTGAAACTTTGACATTTTGGGGTTTTGTATTATGAGACTCTGGACTTTATTTATTTATTTATTTAAAAGGGTTTTTTTTTAAATTTTAAAATATTTTATTTATTTATTTGACAGAGAGAAATCACAAGTAGATGGAGAGGCAGGCAGAGAGAGAGGGAAGCAGGCTCCCCACTGAGCAGAGAGCCCGATGTGGGACTCGATCCCAGGACCCTGAGATCATGACCCAAGCCGAAGGCAGCGGCCTAACCCACTGAGCCACCCAGGCGTCCCTAAAAGTTTTTTAAAGTATGAAAAAACCAGCAGTAATTCTTTCTTATCATCAAACATCCAGTTTTAAATTTTTTCTTAATTGTCTCATTTCTTTTGACAGACTATTTGAATCAGAATCCTAATAATGTCCCCACTGTGTTTCATCAATAAATCTCGTCTTTTTTAGTGTATAAGTAGTCTCTCCCCTCTTAAAAATTTTCTCAAAAAATTTTTGTTGTTTTATTGTTACTGCAGAAACTGGGTGATTTATACTGTCAGGCTTTTGCCAATTGCTTCACCATTGAATTTAACTTCCCATGCTTCTCTGTCCCTTTATTTAGGGGTTGGATTGAGCCATGGATATTACTTAAATATTCTGTTTTAGCCAGCTTTCTCTGACATTTCTATGGTGGGGGAAGGGAAATTCCCACCATCTCATTACTGCAAGGTGGGGTGGAAGTGAGGGTACAAGTCCAGGTTTCCAATTTGGACTCTGTTTACATGCAGGATGGGGGCTATTCATTACAGCTGGGCAAGGATAGAAGTTCTGGTTCCCCATTACTTATCCAACCAATACCAATCTGTCTGGGAAAAATAAGTGTGCTTCATTTCTTCTCCCAATAGGACCACCCATGGGCACTATGGGGGAGAACAAAGTAACTTCATTATTGTTGGGCAGTGGTGAACATCCTGACTCTCTACTAGACCTCCTCTGACACCACCCCTCATTATCCTTTTTTAAAAAGTAATGTATTTCATTGTAAGTTTATATAATTTAATTTTTTAAAATGACTATTTCTAACAATTGGCTCATAAAATTCTTGAAAATTTAACAATCAACTCTTACAAGCCAGCAGAAGCTGGCTCTGGCACAACTCAGTAAAAATGCACATAACCTTTGATCCAGCAACTCTGCTGCTAGGAATCTACCCTAAGGAATTCTAAATTTATCTTAAATTCATTTATGTAACTCTTTACTGGGCATGTCTTATAACCATGTGTGCCTAACAGGCATCTCAAATTTATAATGTCCAGAACTAAAACCTTAATTTTTATTCCATAAAACCTGTTTCTTCTGTGTTTCCCATCTTGGTACGTGGCTACCATCACCCAAATTCTCAGGTTCATCAGTTGTGACTCTTCTCTTTCTCTTAACTTTCTGAACTATTAGCAACTCCTGCTGACTGCATCACAAAAATATATTATGAATCCTCTGACTTCCTTCCTTCTTTGTCATTGAGCCTCATTGATTTTAAGCAACCAGTCTCTGAAGTAATCACTGTGGCTTTGTTTGGCCAAACCTGGGTTTACCCATCCCTGGGAGTATTGAGCCAATCCCACCTAAGCACTTGCATAAGTGGATTCTGGCAAAAAGACAATTTTGCCTCTAATATTGCAGCATGGTCATTTAATTGTTTATGTTCTCTGTTACAGACATCACATAATTTTATACAGATATAGTAGATTAAGTAGGGAAAAAGAAGAGAAAAATAAGCCCAGCGTTTAGTGCTTATAATGCTCTACATTTTCATGTGTAGCATGTTTTAAAATGTAAATTACTTCACATGACCTAAACAAATCCTTTTTTAAAGAGACATTTAAAATGATCTAGAGCCATTTTGTTCTTTTAAAAAGGTCATTAATGCTTCATCTATCTTTTTTCACATAGAATGGAACAAAGTGATTACATATGAAGATTCATGGCAAATTCCTCTATATGGCAAACATACTTTTTCTCTTTTTTTTTTTTTAAAGATTTTATTTATTTATTTGACAGAGAGAAATCACAAGTAGATGGAGAGGCAGGCAGAGAGAGAGAGAGAGAGAGGGAAGCAGGCTCCCTGCCGAGCAGAGAGCCTGATGCGGGACTCGATCCCAGGACCCTGAGATCATGACCTGAACTGAAGGCAGCAGCTTAACCCACTGAGCCACCCAGGCGCCCCAAACATACTTTTTCTAACGTGCTCTTTATTTCACTGTTTCACACACTTAAAAGTAAACATGAAAGAAAACCCATTTTACGCCTTTGTGCCAGTATCCTTTTAAAACTCTGTTCTTTTTATTGCTGATTTTTTTTGGTTTCTTCACTAGACCCACAAGAGAATAGTTTTCTTCATTTGAAATATATAATTGCCAAATAGAAGATAGTTCTAAATTTGAAATATTCTGACTCTTATAAAAGTTATCCTGACTTTTTAACTGCAAAATTTCAGAAAAATTATAACTCATATAATTACTGCTGTTCAAGAAAGTTATATCAGTTAGATGTTTGTTTGTTTGCGAAGAATTTAATAAAGGAATTTTATTTTCAAAGGCATGAGCAGAGTTTAAGGAAACCAACAAGGGATGAGGCTGTATCCCAGTGCTAATAACAGTAAGGGAGCTAGTAAAAGTGTACATTTCTTTTTTTTTTTTTTTTTAAGATTTTATTTATTTAAAAGAGGGAATGCAAGGGCGAGAGAGCACCAGTGTGAAGAACAGCAGAGGGAAAGGGAGAAGCAGACTCCTCGCTGAGTAGGGAGTTTGACACGGGGCTCAATCCCAGGACCCTGGGATCATGACGAGAACTGAAGACAGACGCTTAACCAACTGAGCAACCCAGGTACCCCCAAAATGGACATTTCCTACTAATATTCTCAACAGTTGGCCTTGCCTTCCCCAGTCTATTCTTATTTGGTACCTTAAGTACTTGGGCAGATGGATAAGTACTTTTCTCAGTACATCCCTGCTGCTGGTGGCTACTTGTCTGTATGGCTGTTTGATGGTTTATAGGAAACCATGTGTGAAAGACTGAAGTAGATGTAATTTATATATTGAATACACATTTGAGTGCCACTATATTTGGGAACTGTGATAAGTGCTAAGACAGTCAAGAAGACAAATCTGCTTTTTGTCTAAATGGAATAATGGTTTTGGCCTACTTATATAAATGATGTTACATGGCCTGCATATAATCTAATGCTTAATATAATTTTTTTCAGCCAACCTCCAATGCTTTGCTCCTACTGACTTCCTTGTTTTTCTCTAAGAGTGTTAATGACTCTTGACTGTCTTTGGTTCTTGAGATCCTCTTTTCCCCTTCTTTGTTTAAACTAGTCCACATCTCTGTAAACATTCCTTAATTTAAGTTCTTTTGAGCATGCTATCCATTTAATGCAAGAACTTAATTAATATAACTTACTTCAACATGCATTCTGAATAAAAGTTGATGTTAGAAATATTAAAATTCTGGGTAACTATTGATTTGTTTGTGTAAATGCTTTAAAGAGCTACCATCACCATCACCTCCTTTTTGCTCCATCTCAACATTATGCTTGTTTCTGCAACTCTTACCTAAAATTTTATTTTTTATTTGCTTATTTAATAATCTTCTCCATTAGACAGTAGATTGCATAGAGCATGGACCATGTTTATTTTTTCAGCATTGTATTTCTTGCAACTGGCATGTAGTAGATGCTAAATAAATATTTGTTCCTTCATTTATTTGACAAATATTGAGTACCTATAATATCCCTGGTCCTGTTTCAGATTCTGAAAATGAAAAAAATAAACCATGTTCCTTCTCTTGTAAAACAAAGAACCAATTGTGTTCCAAGTATAGATATATGAGGTGTAAGTAGCCTTTATGTGAAAACAACATTCAGTGGACAAATAAATTTGGGAAACAGTATTCAAAAGTTGAACTGACTTTTTGTTGCAGGTTTTCTCAACTACCTTACTAAGAAAATGTGAATTTACAAGAGGGGATTGACAGATATGCAATGTTTCCCAAACTCCTTTTTCACAGAGCCTCATTTTCAGTGACCAGTCAAAATTAATATTTCAAAATAGACCACAACCACCCAGTTGTGGTCTATGGTTGTTGTTTTGGATTATTTAAATGGGCCAGTAAAAATATGACTGTGCAATTTCCCTTATTTAATCTGTTTCTTATTTATTATTCCTTAATCAATTGACTTAAAATATACAACACAAAATGGTCTTTGTGATTTAAGGACAAGTCATGCCTTTTTTAGAAGACATAAAACAAATTTAAACAGTTTTACAGTTTACTCATGAGGTGATTGATGTACAATTAAGAATAGATCTTCAATATAATAGTTTGGTTCTCAAAGATGTACATACAACATTGAAACAACTGACATAATTTCAAATTCATCTGTATTTAATTCTAGGTTATACCAACATAGCTCTAATGCATTTTCCCAATTCACCAAGATGACCTACTGCACAAACAATACGTTTTATTTTGTGCTTTAAATGTTCTTTTCCTCCTAGGACAAATTTATTTCCACCTTTTAATTGCTGTGTCTTAGAAAAATGTATCATCTCTGATCCTCAGTTTCCTCAACTACAAAATGACATACTAACACCTATCTCACAAGATTAAATAATGGCATATATACACATACATATAGGTATATAAATATATACAGATACAGATGATAGATAGATAGATAGATAGATAGATGATAGATAATTAGATGATAGATTTCTTTTCATGAGGGGGAATTACAGACAAGCCAGAGGAACAGGATACACAGAATCATGAATGCGGTAATGAATTAGAGTTGGAGATATTAGTAGGTACAGATAGTTAAATATAAGTGTACACATATTGGTTAGTATATGCACACATACTTCTTTGTTCTGTCCACTGAGAAAGATTGAAGAAATGACACCCCAAATACAATGAACACTAAGGGACTAGATCTTGGCATCTAGTACCATTATCCATGAAAAGGAACCAAGGATCCTTGGAAAATGGCTTATTTTATGACTCGGGCAGACAATACATAAGATGAATCAGCTGGATCAGCTTGTGGTGTCAGAAGGTAAGGGGTTGTTTAATGCACACACTAACACACTCATATACACACATATATACACAAAGGATTGTTTAATACACATATAAACACACTCATATACACTGATGGGATATGTCAAAGGGGCATAAGAGCCTACTGAAAGAACTATTAAATGACCAAAATGGAATAATTTGAACAACAAAATAAAAGTAGCATCAAATTATAACCCAAAGTATAAAATAAATAACCATGAGTCCATAATGATATAAACACATGACCAAATTAATTAATTAATCCAGAAGAATAGGTAAATTTCCCATGCAGAAGAATTCCAAATATATTATATAGATACTCAAACCTAAAAGAAGGCAAGTTTAAGTTCCTACTCCTTCAGTGTAGTTTGCACATGGTGACTTCTTCCTAAAAGTAAAATATGGAAAGTTGTGGGATAGGAATATCTTCAGAGTAGAAAAGCCTAACAAATACTATGGTCAGCAGATTAAGGTCAACATCAACTGTCCTGTGTCACGTTGGTGGTATGTAACCTTGATATCCTATGATGAAAATGGTACTTTACATTTATAACCTTCCTCCAAAAATCCAGTAACCCATACCATCACATACCTATTAGAATGGCTAAACTCCAGGTCACTGACAACACCAAATTTGGACAAGAATGTAGATCAACTGGGACTCTCATTCACTGCTGATGTGAATGTAAAGTGATACAGCCACTTTGGAAATTTGATAGTTTCTTATAAAACTAAATATGCTCTTCTCATTTGTTCCAGTAATTGCATCCCTTGGTATTTACCCAAAGGAGCTGAGAAGTAATATTCATGGAAGACCTACACCTGGATATTTGTGGCACATTTATTCATAATTGCTAAAGCTTGGAAGAAAACCAAGATATTCATCAATGGGTGAATTAATAAACTATGAATATTATTCAGAATATTCAAGGGAATATTATTCAGTGTTAAAGTGAGCTATCAAGTCATGAAAAGACATGGAGGAACCATAAATATAAGTAACTAAGTGAAAGAAGCCAATCTGAAAAGGCTACATATTGTAGGATTCCAACTATATGACATTATAGAAAAGACAAAACTATGAGAAGAGTAAATCAGTGGTTTCCAGAGATAAGAGTGTTTGGAGGGATGAATAGGAAGAGCACAGAAAAATTTTAGGGCAGTGAAAATACTCTGTATGACACTGCAATGATGGATACATATCATTATATATTTATCCAAATCTGTACAATGTTCAACACCAAGAGTTAATCCTAAAACAAACTATGAATTTGGGACTGATTATGATGTGTCAGTTTAGGTCCATCAATTGTAACAAATATACCACTCTGGTGATGGATGTTGATAATGGAATAATGAAACAATACATGTTGGGGCAGGGAGTCTATGGGAAATTTCTGTATTTTCCTTTTAATTTTGCTGGGAAACTAAAATCAATATAATAAAACAATAACAAATAACAAACATTGTTAATATGTACATAAACTTCCAATTAGCACATTCTTAATCATCTTAAAAATAATCATCTTTTATTTTTTGCCATTGAAACTTTATATGCCATATGAAAGTCAATTTGGAATCAGCATCCAATACCCTCAAACACAGCTGCACATTTGTTTTAGGGTAAATTCATAATGGTTCAGAATTGCTTGAGTTCACTACAGATGTTGTTCTTGTCTTCAACCCCTGTGTTACTACATATTTTTGCATTAATCAGTAAATTTGATACAAAAATGATAAGAGATTGTAAAGATGAAGAAACAAACTTAGTTCCCTGAATTCTGTCATTTTACATAATATGGAGTTCTTATTTGTGTTTAAAATTTAAAATGCAGAGACATTTGAAAGCTGCTAAAATCCATACTGAAGAAACAGACGTGTAATTTCTAAAATTTATTGTGAAATAGGATTTTTGTGAATCTCTGCCAAGCCTATCCTTTCTGCTTAAGACTTTTACTATTTGTAGATATGTTGCTTCATTTGAAAGAAGATTTTCAAAATTAAAGTCAATAAAAAGAGTTGTTTTTTCAGAGGGGCGGTTGGTTGTTGTTGCTTATTTATTTATTTATTTATTTATTATATTGTGTTATATTAATCACCATATAGTACATCATTAGTTTTTATTATTTATTATTTATTTTTTTAAAATTTTTAATTTTTTATAAACATTTATTTTTATCCCCAGGGGTACAGGTCTGTGAATCGCGAGGTTTACACACTTCACAGAACTCACCAAAGCACATACCCTCCCCAATGTCCATAACCCTACCCCCTTCTCATCATTAGTTTTTGATGTCATATTTCATGATTCGTTGTTTGCATATAATGCCCAGTGCTCCATGCAATCCGCTCCTGCCTTAATACCCATCACCAGGCTCAACCATTCTCCCACCCCCTCCTCTAAAACCCTCAGTTTGTTTCTCAGAGTCCAGAATCTTTAGTGGCCCATCTCCCCCTCCAAATTCCCCCAATTCACTTTTCTTTTCCATCTCCTAATGTCCTGCATGCTATTCTTTGTTCCACAAGTAAGTGCACCCATATAATAATTTAATTTCTCTGCATTTAATTCTGTATAATCTCCTCCAGTCCCATCCATGTTGATGCACAAGTTGGGTATTCATCCTTTCTGATGGCTGAGTAATATTCCATTGTGTATATGGACCACATCTTCTTTATCCATTTGTCTGTTGAGGGGCATCTCAGCTCTTTCTACATTTTGGTTATTGTAGACATTGGTGTTATGAATATTGGGATGCATATGGCCCTTCTTTTCACTACATCTGTATCTTGGGGTAAATACTCAGTAGTGCAATTGGTGGGTCATAGGGTAGCTCTATTGTTAATTTTTTGAGGAAACTCCACACTGTTTTCCAAAGTGGCTGCACCAACTTGCATTCCACCAACAGTGTAAGAGGAGCCCCTTTCTCCACAGCTTGTCCAACATTTGTTGTTCACTCATGAAAGAAATGGAAGAAGACACAAAAAGATGGAAAAATATTTCATGCTCATGGATTGGAAGAATAAACATCATTAAAATGACTATGCTGCCCAGAGCAATCTGTATTTTCAATGCCATCCCAATCAAAATACCAATGGCATTTTTCAAAATGCTGGAACAAACAACCCTAAAATTTGTATGGACCCAGAAAAGACTCTGAATTGCTAAGGAAATGTTGAAAAAGAAAAACAAAGCTGGGGGCAACACATTGCTTGCTTTCAAGCTATATTACAAAGCTGTGATCACCAAGATGGTATTATACTGGCACAAAAACAGACACATAGACTAATGGAACAGAATAGAGAAGCCAGATATGAACTCTCAACTCTGTGGCCAACTAATCTTCAACAAAGCAGGAAAAGATATCCAATGGAAGAAAGACAGTCTCTTTAATAAATGGTGCTGGGAAAATGGGATAGGTATACAGAAGAATGAAACTCAACCATTGTCTTACACCATACACAAAGATAAACTCTAAATCGATGAAAGACTTCAAAGTGAGAAAGGAATCCATCAAAATTCTACAGCAGAACATAGACAGTAACCTTTTTGACATCAGCCACAGCAACTACTTTCAAGACATGTCTCCAAAGGCCAGGGAAACAAAAGCAAAAATGAACTTTTGGGACTTCATTAAGATAAAAAGCTTCTGCACAGCGAAGGAAACAGTCATTGAAAGAAAGAGGCAACCCACAGAGTCAGAGAAGATATTTGCAAATGACACTCCAGACAAAGGGCTGATTTCCAAGATCTATAAGGAACTTTTCAAACTCAATACTCAAAAAACAGATAATCAAATCAAAAAATGGGCTGAAGACATGAGTAGACACCTCTCCAAAGAAGACATACAAATAGCTAACAGACACCTGAAAAAGTGTCCATCACCATTAGCCATTAGGGAAATTAAAATCAAAACCACACTGAGATATCACCTTATACCAGTCAGAATAGCAAAAATCGACAAGGTAAAAAGAGTTTTTCAATCAACAGTGAGTAAAGATAGACTGACAAAATATTCTCTATTTAATATGAGTGTATGAAGAAGGCCAATTTTGATGACGTCATTGACAAAAAAGCAGACAGTAAGGCTCAAAAACAAAATGGTATATTGGGGATAAAAGTATATTATATGTTTATTAAAAATTAATTAATTAATTAATTATTTTTAAAAAGCAGAATGGTATTCATTACCACAACAGACAACTTGTAAGTATGTTTCTTTCCCCTTTAAAAATAATTAAAAAGTTTTGGGACACCTGGGTGGTCAGTTGGTTAAGTGTCAACTCTTGATTTGGGCTCAGGTCTTGATCTCACGGTTGTTAGATTGAGCCCCATGTTGGGGTCCATGTTGGGTGTGGAGCCTCCTTGAAATTATCTCTTACTTCCTCCCTCCGCCCCTCCTCCTCAAGCTTATGCTCTCTCTCTTTAAAATAAATAAATAACTTAATTAAAAATTATCAATCCTTAATTTTTAAATTTTCTGTACTGTAATTTTAATTATTTTAAATTATTTTTGCTATTTTTAATATTTGTTGAGATATAACTGACATAGCATATTTTGTAAGCTTTAGGTATACAGCACATTGGTTTAATTTTTTATTATTTTTCAAGTTTTTATTTAAATTCCAGTTAATTAACATATAGCTTAATATTAATTTCAGGTGAACAATATAGTAATTCAACACTTCCATACAATAACTGATGCTCACTAAAAGTCCACTCTAATCCCCATCATCTATTTGACCCACCTCTTCACCCCCTGCCCTCTGGTAACCATTAGTTTGTTCTCTACAATTAAGAATCTGTTTCTTTGTATGTCTCTCTTTTTTTCCCTTTTCTCATTTGTTTTGTTCCTTAAATTCCACATATGAGTAAAATCATATGGTATTTGTCTTTCTCTGACTGACTTAATTTTGCTTAGCATAATACTCTTCAGTTCCATCCACACCATTGCAAATGGCAAGATTTCATTCTTTTTTATGGCTGAATAATATTCTAATGTGTGTGTGTGTGTGTGTGTGTGTGTGTGTATCACATCTTCCTTATCCATTCATCTATTGGTGGACATTTGGTCTGTTTCCATAAATTGGCTATTGTAAATAATGCTGCTATAAACAATTGGAGTGCATGTATCCCTTTGAAGTAGCATTTTTTTATTCTTTGGATAAGTACTTCCTCATGCAATTGCTGGCTTATAGGGTCGTTCTTTTTTTAACCTTTTGAGAAACCTCCAAATGGTTTTCCGGAGTGGCTGCACCAGTTTGCATTCCCAGGAACAGTGAGAGTGGGTTCTCCTTTCTCCTAATGCTTGCTAACACCTATACTTTCTTGTATTGTTGATTTTAGCCATTCTGACAGGTATGAGGTGATATCTCATCGTGGTTTTGGTTTGTATTTCTCTGATGATCAGTGATGCTGAACATCTTTTCATGTGTCTGTTAACCATCTGTATGTCTTCTTTGGAAAAATGTCTATTCATGTCTTCTGCTCATTTTTAAGTTGGGTTATTCATTTCTGGGGTATTGAGCTTGATAAAACCTTTATAGATTTTGGATACTAACCCTTTATCAGATATGGCATTTGCAAATATCTTCTCCCATTCCATGGGTTGTCTTTTAGTTTTGTTGATTGTTTCCTTTGCTTGGCAGAAGCTTTTTATTTTTATGAAGTCCAGTAGTTTATTTTTTGCAGTTTATTTTTTGCTTTTTTTCCCCTTGCCTCAAGAGACATATATAGAAAGAAGTTGCTACAGCCAATGCCAGAGAAGTTGCTGTCTGTGTTCTCTAGGATTTTGAAGGATTCCTGTCTCACATTTAGGTATTTCATCCATTTTGAATTTATTTTTGTGTATGGTGTAAGGAAGTGACCCTGTTTCATGCTTTTGCATTTTGTTGTCCAGTTTTCCCCATACCATTTGTTGAAAAGACTATCTTTTTCCTATTGTATATTTCTGCTTTGTCAAAAATTAACTGATCATATAGTGGTCATTTCACTTCTGGGTTTTCTATTTTGTTCCATTGCAATATGTGTCTATTTTTGTGCCAGTACCATACTGTTCTGATTACCACAGCTTTGTAATATAACTTGAAGTCCAGAATTGTGATGCCTCCAGCTTTGCTTTTCTTTCTCAGAATTGCTTTGGTTATTCAGTCTTTTGTGATTTCATACAAATTTTATGATTCTTTGTTCTAGCTCTCTGAAAAGTGCTTATGGTATTTTGAAAGGGATTACATTAAATATGTACATTGCTTAAGGTAGTATTGATTCTGTATACCTTAACTTTACAGAATTCATGTGTCAGTTCTAGCACTTTTTGGTGGTCTTTCGGGTTTTCTAATACTCTATATAGAGTATTACGTCTTTTGCAAATACTGAAAGTTTTACTTCTTCCTTGCCAACTTAGATGCCTTTATTTTTTTGTTGTTGTTGTCTGATGCTGTAGCTAGGATTTCTAGTGCTATGTTAAGTAGAAGTGCTGAGACTTGACATCCCTGTCTTGTTCCTGACCATAGAGGAAAAGCTCTCAGCTTTTCCCATTAAGGATGATATTTCTGTGGGTTTTTCATATATGGCCCTTATTATGTTGAGGTATGTTTCTTCTAAACCTACTTTGTGGAGGGTTTTTATCAGGAATCCATGCTGTACTTTGTCAAATGCTTCCTCAGCATCTATTGAAATGATCATATGGTTCTTAATTTTTAAAAAATTAAAAGTTTTTTTTGTTGTTGAGACACCTGGGTAGCTCAGTTAGTTAAGCATCTGTCTTCAGCTCAGGTCATGATCTCAGGGTCCTGGGATTGAGTCCCACATTGGGCTCCTTGCTCAGTGGGGAGCCTGCTTCTCCCTCTGCCTGCCATTACCCCTGCTGTGAACTCTCTTTCTCTCTGACACATAAATAAATAAAATCTTAAAAAATTTTTTTGTTGTTATCAATAAAAGATTTTCAACCCATGCACGTATGGTCAGTTAATTTATGACAAAGGAACCAAGAATACACAATGGGAAAAGGATAATCTCTTCAATAAGTGGTGTTGAGAAAACTGGACAGTCACATGCAAAATAATGAAACTGGACCACTACCCTGTGTCGAACATCAAATCAAAATAGATTAAAGATTTGTGGGGCACCGGGTTGGCTCAGTGGGTTAAAGTCTCTGCCTTCAGCTCATACTGATGCCAGTATCCTGGGATTGAGCCCTGCATCAGGCTCTCTGCCCAGCAGGGAAACTGCTTCCTCCTCTCTCTGCCTGCCTCTCCACCTACTTGTGATCTCTGTCTGTGAAATAAATAAATAAAATCTTAAAAAAATTAAGATTTGAATGTAAGAACTG
Source organism: Mustela nigripes (assembly GCF_022355385.1). Classification (NCBI taxonomy): domain Eukaryota; kingdom Metazoa; phylum Chordata; class Mammalia; order Carnivora; family Mustelidae; genus Mustela; species Mustela nigripes. Next base: position 40,466,708 of record NC_081570.1, read on the forward strand.
AAACCATAGACCTGGGAAAAAACATGGGTAGTAAGTTCCTTAACTCCTGGAAAAAAGCACAGGTGGTAAATCCCTTGACATTGGTCTTGGCAATGCTTTTTTGGATCTTACACCAAAAGCAAGGACATGGACACTTGGGTTTGACTCTTGTGTCTGACTATTGATTTCAGCTAAAGTCATGCTACCAGGCTCCTGAGATCAAGCCCCACATTGGGTTCCACACTCAGCACAGTGTCTGCCTGAGATTTTCTCTCTTCCTCTCCTTTGGCCCCTCCCCTGGCTCATGCTTTATGAACAAATAAATAAATAAATAATCTTTTTTAAAAAGTCAAAGGCAAAAAAAAATAATAAAGTGAAAAGCAACAAAAGAAAAAAATACAAGTGGCGGGGGGCGGAGGGCGGTGCCTGGGTGACTCAGTGGGTTAAAGCCTCTGCCTTTGGCTCAGGTCATGATCCCAGGGTCTTAGAATCAAGCCCCGCATCAGGCTCTCTGCTCAGGGAAGAGCCTTCATCCTCCTCTCTCTTTCTGCCTGCCTCTCTGCCTACTTGTGACCTCTGTCTGTCAAATAAATAAATAAAATATTTTTTAAAAATACAAGTGGGATGACATCAAACTAAAAAGTTTCTGTACAGTGAAGGAAATCATCAACAAAATTCAAAGGCAACCTACAAAAGGTGAGAAAATATTTGGTATAAATGATCTGATAAGGTGTTAATAGCCAAAATATATAATGAACTCATATAGCTCAATAGCAGAAAAAGAAGCCATCTGATTTAAAAAATGGGCAGAGGCTGGACCAGGATGTATTCCTACCAACAATGTAAGAGGGTTCCCCTTTCTCTGAATTCTTACCAACATCTGTCATTTCCTGACATTAATTTTAGCCATTCTGACTGGTGTGAGGTGGTATCTCATTGTGGTTTTGATTTGTATTTCTATGATGCCAAGTGATGTTGAGCATTTTTTCATGTATCTGTTTGCCATTTGTGTGTTTTCTTCGGAGAAATGTCTGTCCATGTCTTCTGGCCATTTCTTGATTGGATTATTTGTCTTTTGGGTGTTGAGTTTGATAAACAGTATGGCAGTTCCTCAAGAACTTAAAAATAGAGTCATCCTATGACTCAGCAATTGCACTACTAGGTATTTACCCCAAAGATACAAATGTAGTGATCAAAGGGGCAACTTACCCCAATGTTCATAGCAGCAATATCCATGTAGCCAAACTGTGGAAAGAGCCCAAATGTCCATCAACAGATGAATGAATAAAGAAGAAGTGTGGTGTGTGTGTGTGTGTGTGTGTGTGTGTGTGTGTGTGATGGAATACTACTCAACCATCAAACAGGATGAAATCTTACCATTTATATCAATGTGGATGGAACTGGAAGGTATTATGTTGAGCAAAATAAGTCAATCAGAAAAAGCCAATTATATGGTTTCACTCAATTTGGACTATAAGAAACAGTGTAGAGGACCATAGAGAAAGGGAGGGAAAATTGAATGGGAAGAAATCAGAGAGGAAGGTAAACCGTGAGAGTCTTTTAACTGTGGGAAACAACTGAGAGTTGTGGGAAGGGAGTTGAGGTAACTGGGTGATAGGCATTAAAGAGGGCACATGAAGTGATGAACACTGGGTATTGTATGCAACTGATGAATAAATGAACACTATATCTGAACTAAAAATGTATGATATATTGGCTAACTTAATTTAAATTAAAAAATGTGTTTTGGATAGGCAAAGTATAAAAAAAATTGACAGAGGATCTGAGTAGGCACTTTTACAAAGAAGACATGGATGGCCAACAGATACATGAAAATGTGCTCAACATCACTAATCATTAAGGAAATGCAAATCAAAACCACAATGAGATATCACTTCATAGCTGTTAGAATAACAATGATCAAAAACACAAAAATAACCAGTGCAATGTAGATGTAAAGGGAATCCTTGTGTACTGCTAGTGGGAATGCAGTATTGGTATAGCCACTATGTAAAACAATATAGAGGCTCTTCAAAAAAATTAAAAATAGAATTACCCTATGATCCAGCAATTCCACTTCTGGGTATTTACTCAAAGGAAATGAAAACACTAACTTGAAAAGACATATGCACTGAACATATTGTTCACTGTAGCATTAGTTAAAATAACCAAGATATGGAAATAAACCTAACGTCCATTGAAGGATGAATGGATAAAGAAAATGTGGTATTTATACACACAATAGAATGTTATTCAGACATAAAGAGGAACTTTTCCCATTTGCAGTGGTATGGATGGACCTTGAAGGTATTATGGTAATAGAGATAAGTCAGACAAAGACAAAACCATAAATCTCACTTACATGAACGAATGAATAAACCAACCAAAACCAAGTTCATAGTATTAAGGAGGGTATGTGTGGTATTGAGCACTGAGTGTTATATGCAGCTAATGAATCATTGAGCTCCACATCAAAAACTAATAATGAACTATATGTCAGCTAATTGAACACAATAATATATTTTTTAAAAAGTTAATGCATTTTGATTTATAAGAGCCAAGTATGATTAATAAATAAAAATAAAATGTTCCTGGGGAAAAAAAACCCAAAGGAAAAAAAAAAACCAAAAAACCAAGCTCATAGATACAGAGAACAGATTTGTAGTTGCTAGAGGTGGGGGGTGGGTGAATGTGTGTAGTGGTTAAAGGGAACAAACTTTTCAGTTATAAAATAAATAAGTCCTGGAGATGTGATGTACAGGATGGTGACTATAGTTAACAATACTGTATTGCATATTTGAAGGTTGCTAAGAGTAGATCTTTAAAGTTCTTATTACAAGAAAAAAACTGTAACTATGTGGTGATGGATGCTAATTATACTTAATGTGGTAGTCATTCCACAATATATACAAATGTCAACTCATTAGGTTGTATACATGAAACTAATATAATGCTATATGTATATTATATTTCAATAATAAAATATTTTCACTGTCTATATTTATTTTCTGGCCATTATGATTATTTATTTAATTTTCTGATTTTTACTAAAAACAATTTGTAAAAAAAAAACAATTTTGTTCATTAGAGGAGGAATATGTTAATAAAATGTCCCAATTCTTATGTCAAATACACTAATTCATCATTGCCTATAGTGATAACAATTTAATATTTTAAGAATTAAGTTAAGGGGCACCTGGGTTGGGTGGGTAACCCAACCAGTTGGGTAAGTGCCTGCCTTTGGCACAGACCATGATCCCATGGTCCTGGGGAGCCACTCATGGGGCTTTCTGCTCGGTGAGGAGTCTGCTTCTCCCTCTCCTCCCTGAGCATGCTCTCTTGTTATCTCTGTCGCTATCTCTTTTCTCTCTCTCTCTCAAAAAAAAAAAAAAAAGAATGAGGTTGAGAATGTTCTCTTTTCCTGAACACTCTGTATCTCTGTATATGGCAGGTTAGTTTTTATATTTTACTGAATCATTCACCAATCTGTATATCTTACAAAATTATAAATTGTCTCATCTCTCCAAACAGACTAAATTCCATGAGAACATTTAATGTAATAGGAAATCAATCAATAAATATAAGTGTAAAAAATATTCTCACTGCATCCTAACTAGACTAAAAACTGAATTTGATTTTGAGGTGGAGAAAGGTTAGGCATTGGAATGTAATTATTCCGAATTTAGATGTTCATGTTCTGAGGTAACACAATTCTTAATTATATAAAAAAGAATTATTTCAGTACCATTCTCCCTTTCTGTAGCAGATGTCTTTACCCATATCACATATCCACAGCTGATCTCTGATGTTAGCCATATCTATGAGGTCATCCCAATTCACTTCCCATTTCCCTTGTCCTATTCAAATAAGTCTATGCCTTCTCCTAGTCCTATTCAAGTAAGTCTGGACCTTCTCCAGACATCAAGAGAACTTGCTTAGCCCATACTGCAAGCACAACCCAGATGAGTAGGGGGATTTAACCTCTTCTGGGACAACTCGTAATTGATAGGATGTGGGGTTCATGAATAAACGTTCTAGCTTCTTTAAAGTGGATTATAAAAAACTCAACATGTCCTTACATTTGATTTCCTCTTTTCCTATTTCATTTTAGTTACTCCCTCCCTGCTGGTTCCTGGGATGACCTCCTAAATAGACTACCTGCCTCCTAAATAAACTGCCTGCATCCAAGACCATGTCTATGACTCTGCTTTCAGAGAAACACAAATTGAAAATATACTCAACCACTATATCCCCAAAACCTTACAGATTTTGTAGTTTTGTGAAAAGGGCAAACTCTTTCTTGCCTCTGGGTTTTTGTACATGCTATTCCTTCTACTTTTTTGCATTTTCCCACTTCATCAGTCAGGTATTGACTTAAATATCACTTCATGAGGAAACATTTCCTAACTCCATAAAGAGGATTAGATGGTCCCTTGTTTAATGCTTTTATCAACCAGTACTTTTCTTTATTGATTCTTATTATAAATGTACTTGAATATTTATTTTGATAATTTTATGTTTAAAGTTGGTTTTCTTTTTTTAAATTTAATTTTATTTTTTAAGTGTTCCAAGATTCATAGTTTATGTACCACACCCAGTGCTCCATACAATATGTGCCCTCCTTAATACCCACTACCAGGCTCACCTAAACCCCGACTCTTCTCCCCTCCAATACCCTCAGTTTGTTTCTGAGTCCACAGTCTCTCATGCTTCATTTCCCCTCTGATTTCCCCCAATTCACTTTTCATTTCCATCTCCTAATGTCCTCCATGTTATTTCTTATGCTCCAGAAGTAAGTGAAACCATATGATATTTGACCTTCTCTGCTTGACTTATTTCACTCAGCCTAATCTCTTCCAGTCCCATCCATGTTGATAAAAAAAAGTTGGGTATTCATCCTTTCTGATGGAGGCATAATATTCCATTGTATATATGGACCACATCTTTTTTTATCTATTCATCTGTTGAAGGGCATCTTGGCTTTTTCCACAGTTTGGCGACTGTGGCCATTGCTGCTATGAACATTGGGGTACAGATGGCCCTTCTTTTTGCCAAATTTGTATTTTGGGGGTAAATACCCAGTAGTGCATTTGCCAGGTCACTGGATAGGTCCATTTTTAATTTTTTGAGGAATCTCCACATTGTTTTCCAAAGTGGCTGCACCAACTTGCATTCTCACCAACAGTGTAAGAGGGTTCTCCTTTCTCCACATCCTCTCCATCACTTGTTGTTTACTGCTTGTTAATTTTGGCCATTCTAACTGGTGTAAGGGGGCATCTCAATGTGGTTTTGATTTGAACCTCCCCGACGGCTAATAATGGTGAACGTTTTTTCATGTGTCTGTTAGCTATTTGTATGTCTTCTTTGGAGAAGTGTCTGTTCATGTCTTCTGCCCATTTTTTGACATGATTATCTGTTTTTTGAGTGTTGAGTTAGAGGAGTTCTTTATAGATCATGAATATCAGCCCTTCGTTGTAGGGTCATTTGGGACTATCTTCTCCCATTCCATGGGTTGCCTCTTTGTTTTGTTGACTGTTTCTTTTGCTGTGCAGAAGGTTTTTATCTCAATGAAGTCCCAAAAGTTCATTTTTGCTTTTGTTTCCCTGGCCTTTGTAGACATGTCTTGAAAGAAGTTGCAGTGGCTGATGTTGAAGAGGTTACTGCCTTTGTTCTCCTCTGGGATTTTGATAGATCCCTGTCTCACATTGAGGTCTTTTATCCATTTTATCTTTGTGTATGGTCCATATACACAGTGGAATATTACACCTCCATCAGAAAGGATGAACACCCAACTTTTGTATCAACATAGATGGGACTAGAGGAGATTATGCTGAGTGAAATAAGTCAAGCAGAGAGGGACAATTATCATATGGTTTCACTTACTTGTGGAGCATAAAGAATAATGTGGAGGACATTAGGTGCTGGAAAGGAAAAGTGGATTGGGGGAAATTGGAGGGGGACATAAAACATGAGAGAGACTGTGCACTCTGAAAAACAAAGTGAGGGTTTTGGAGGGGGTAAGGTAGGGGGATAGGTGAGCCTGGTAGTGGGTATTAAGGAGGGCACATATTGCATGGAGCACTGGGCGTGGCAAAACAATGAATCTTGGAACACTGAAAAAAATAAAATTAAATTAAAAAAAAAACCCAGTTATTTCCTAAAATATTACAGAATATATAGGATTAATTATCTTATGCCAAAATGATGGGCATTTGACTGACAATTTGTGGTGTTCATTAAATTCAGCCTAGCTGTATAACTGTAGGATAATACACTTTATCTTTAAATCAAGAAAACATGTTTGCTGTATCACACCAAAGCTTATTGAAACCATGTGTTTGGTCTCTATACTCATTTTTAAAGTAGGTTTTAAATTGTAAAACATTAACTTAGCAAAGGTATAGTCAAGTGTGTTTTCAAGACATGATTATTGCACTTATTTCATTATAAATATTTTTTTTAATTGGAATTTGAAGATAAAACCTCTCAAAAAAAATCTATGTTAACAGATCACATGTTAAAGTCTATAGCAGCTTCTTTCTTTGGTGTATCTTATATTTGATAATGTCTAATCCATTACATTCTTACTGAGTTTTCTTAAGTTTTTACTTTAGTTCCATTAGTTAACAGGCAGTGTTATATTAGTTTCAGGTGTACAACATAGTAATTTAACACTTCCATGCATCTCTCTGTGCTTATCACAAGTGGCCTCCTTAATCCCCATCACCTATTTAACCCATCCTCTCATGATACTATTGGTTTTGTTAATGATCTGATGTAATTTTTTTTAAACCAATCCTAAGAACAAAATCTGGTAGAGTTTAGTCTAAATGACTTATGATCAGGAAATCCTGTCAAAAAAATTTGTTAATACCATCTATTTCTCCCAGGATTTTAATTGTAATGTTCCTCTTGTAAACTTACGGTCAAAAGTATTATTTGGGAATATGTAGACAAAACCAAATTTGGAAGTAAATGAACTATAGCAAACTTTTAACAGAAATGCAACTTGAGAATTTAGAAATTTATCATTTTAATGACACAAGAAATAAGAATTTCTCCTAAGAAGCCACCTGTAACACATTAAGTATAAATCATAGTTTCTCAAGTGCTCTTTTGGGACTTCTGTGTTGCAATTCCAGATACATAAGTTAAGCTGATTAAGCAAGGGTATTGTTGCATTTGGGGTGAGCAAAATAAGTGATGAAAGACAGGTCTCAAAATAATTTTGGAAGAAACACTTTGGAATTTACACTTGATGCAGAAGAATGTGGGGGGAAATAAAGTAATTAAGAATCTAATGTATAATTAATTATCTACATAGCAGAGGATCATTTACTGATCTTACGAGATTATTTTACAATTGTGGCATGAACAGATTCCTCTTTATTTAGAAATATAACAAAACAGCATCAGAAGTTGTAAATTAGAAGAAAAATTGTATATTTTGACACTAAATAGACCATATGAGATAGAGATTGCAGCCTTAATCTTAGACCATCTTAAAACTTTCACTAAAAATCCTCATTATTTTTCAACATTTATAATGCTTACAAAGTATCAGTTACTATTCTAAGCATTTTATAAGTATGAAGTCATTAAATCCTTTTAATAAACTGATGAAGTAGGTACTATTACTCTCATTTTACAAATAAAGAAACAAATTGCTTTTGCCTAGATAAAACCTACAACATATTGAAGTTAAGTAACTTCCTCCAGCTCACCATCATAGTAATGGCAGAACGAGATTTGAACACAGACAATTGCTCCAAAGACTATTATCTTATTCACTGTATGCTTTGCTGCTTTCCCAATGCCTTATATTTAGTCTTCAGAAGATTAACTAGTAACAAGTGTGGAACTAAACTAAAATGGAGTCACTTATGCCAAGGACAAAATGGGAAAGTGTCAAAGCAGGTACATAAAAGAAACAATCTAACCTTATAGGAATTTACAGCTCTTCTTGAAATCAGCAGAGGACACTAGGCAATCTCCAAACTCCAAGTCTGTTTACACCATCTCCAGACTTCTTGTTCCCCTGAAGCAGCTAACCTGATCCAAATAAGAAAACCACTAGCTAAAGAATCGTTGAGTACTACATCAAAAACTGATGATATACTATATGTTGGCTATTCAAACATAATAAATAAATTTTAAAAAGAAAAGAAAAAAAGAAAACCACTAGGCAACCTATCAGCTGAAAAGGCCAAATAACTTCTGTACTTATCTCATAAAAATATCTTAGTCTCTGAGCAACTTTTTGAATTCATTGCTTCTATATCTTTCATTTCCTGGCTTGCAGGTCAAAAGCCTTGCAATGAACTCATCTTTATACTTGTTTTATTCAGTATGCAGAGTTTGGCTTTTAACACAGGAAATAATGTATTTTGAAATTTTTTAATTGAATGAAATATCAAAGACTATAAAAGCTAAGGGCATTTCATTCTAATAAATCTCCCCATAAATAATTGAATTCCTCAAGATCTTAAACAATTATAATAGAGATTTTATGTGAACACCTTCAGTGAGACAGAACTCATATTGAGTTAGACAATTTTATTTTCAGAAATTAATTTTTTCCTGAAATCTGCCTCCTTAGAGCTTTTATCCTATTTCTATCTTATTTTCTAAAGCCACATGAAATTAACCTCAGTTTTTTCACACTGTAACTCTTCAAATATGTGAAGAAACTGTGTTCTAAAATGTGTTCTTCATTTGTGCTTTTTCTCCTCTGGATCTGCTCCAATCTGTCTTGTATCTCTTAAAGTGCACCATTCCTAAAATGAATTCCATATTCAAGGAGTTTTTGGAGTATAACAGGGTAGAAAAATTACCATTCAATCTAAATCTTGTTGCTGTAGATGAATATTGATTGACTGATTGATTGACATATTTTAATTTTTTTAAATTAGTAAGCTCCATGCCCAGCATGGAGCTCAATGTGGGCTTGAAGTTGTGACCCTGAGCTCAAGACCTCAGCTGAGATCAAGAACCAGCTGCTTAACTGACTGAGCTACCGAGGTGACCCATATTTTTATCTATTTACATAATCTTTGTGTTCAATGTGGGGCTTAAACTCACAACCCTGAGAACAAGAGTTACATGCTCTACTGATTGACCCAGCCAGGAGCCCTGACTTTTTTAGGCAGCTAAAATTTATAGACTTGCGTCAAGTTTATCATAAAATAAAACCTCTAAGATTTTTTTCACATATATGTTGTATCTAGTAAACATAATTGATTTGTGCAGTTGATTTTTGAACATAAATTTAAATTTAGCCTTGTGAGATTGAATCTTATTGAAGATCAGTCTATCATTCCAGTCTATTGAGATCTTTTAAAAGCCCAATTATCTTATTTAACAAATTAGCTATCACTTCTCATTTTTCTCCATCGGTCTTGATTGGGATACTATCAATATTATCCAGTATAGTCATTTAAATACCAGACATGAAGGAAACAAAGCCCTACTACTGACTTTTTAAAAATTATTTATTAAATGAACTGTTTATAGCAGTTTAAGATGTGTGATATTATTACAAAGATAGTACAGAGATATATATCCCATATCCAGTTTTCCTATTATTAACATCTTACTGGTAGTTTTTTTTATGTGGTATTCAATGAGACTTTATTTTTATGACCTTGACAGTTTGGAAGAATACTGGCCATGTATTTCTGTGAAATTTACCTAATGTTTTTGTCATGAATAGACTGAAGTTATGGGTTTTGAAGAGGAAGACCACAGAGGTAAAATACCATTCTCCTCAAACCTTATCAATATGACTACTATAAATACTATCAACATGACATCATTGCTGATGTTAGTCTTAGTCACTTGGCTTGAGCTAGTGTTTGCCAGGATTCTCCACTATAAAATCACATTGTCCCTCTTACTCTCTGTTTTTAAAAAATTTTATTAATTTATTTTTCAGAAAGAGAGCACACAAGCAGGGAGAGTGGTAGGCAGAGGGAGAAGCAGGCTTCCCACTGAACAAGGAGCCCAGTGCAGGACTTGATCTCCAGGATCCTGGGATCATGACCTGAGCCAGTAGATGCTCAACCATCTGAGTCATGCAGGCATCCCTCCTCTCCCCTCCAGCAACCCTCAGTTTGTTTCCTAAAATTAAGAGTCTCTTATGGTTTGTCTCCCTCTATGATTCATATTTTTTCATCTTTTCCTCTCTTCCCTTATGATCCTCTGCCTTGTTTCTTAAATTCCACATATTAGAGAGATCATATGATAATTGTATTTTTCTGATTGGCTTATTTTACTTAGCATAATACCCTCTAATTATCCACATCATCAAATGGCAAGGTTTCATTTTTGATGGCTCTGTAATATTCCAATGTATATATATACCACATATTCTTTATCCATGCATCTGTCAATGGACATACGGGTTCCTTCCAGCCTCATCCCTTTAAAAGATCATCTATGTAAGTTATTTGGAATCCTGTATGTGATACTTATATATTCTCTGCCATGTATCCATTTATTGAATCCTTTATTTATATCTGTATGGGCTTAAGGATGGTTATTTTAGATTTTGAGTTATAATCCAATGTTACTTCATTTATTTTGTTGTTCAACTTCATTCCAGCTTTGGCTTTTTTTTAAAAAGATTTTATTTATTTACTTAACAGAGAGAGAGAGAATACAGCTAGGGGAGCAGCAGAGGAAGAGTGAGAAATAGGGTCTCTGCTGATCAGGAAGCCTGATGCAGAGTTCCATCCCAGGATGTGGGATCATGACCTGAGTGAACCAAAGGCAGACACTTAACTGACTGAGCCACCCAGGACCCCCTCCAGCTTTGGCTTTTGTGAGTTCTTTCAGAGGACTATGTGAGCCCTTCAACATAACCTCATCATTGTGGGTGAGTGTTTGAACACTTTTTTATTTTCTGGCACTACTTTTTTTTTTTTTTCTTACTCTGGCTCATACCAAGTACTTCTTGCCCCAGTTATAGAACTAACCATCTCTCTAATGCTTACCATTAGATTTTAATGAGCAAAGACTTCCTCAAGTTTAAAGCACACCTATAACTTACTGAGTTTTTTTGTTTTTTTAAGATTTTATTTATTTATTTGTCAGCGAGAGAGAGGGAGAGAGAGTGAGCATAGGCAGACAGAATGGCAGGCAGAGGCAAAGGGAGAAACAGGCTTCCTGCCGAGCAAGGAGCACGATGTGGGACTCGATCCCAGGATGCTGGGATCATGACCTGAGCTGAAGGCAGCTGCTTAACCAACTGAGCCACCCAGGCGTCCCCTGGGTATTGTTTTTAATATATTAAATAATCACTTTACTGCTCAATTATCAAGTTGACATGGCTATGTTATCCACTAAATGTTGTCTAAAGCAACTGGGTCCAGAGAGTGTATGAGCTGAAATTCAGACACAGAATATAATGGTTTCCTTATTCTAATAAAGATCTATTAACACTTTTTTTGAAAATTTTATTCATTTATTTGAGACAGAGATCACAAGCAGGCAAAGAGGCAGGCAGAGAGAGAGGGGGGGGGAAGCAGGCTCCCCACTGAGCAGAGAGCCCAATGTAAGGCTTGATCCCAAAACCCTGAGATCATGACCCAAGCCGAAGGCAGAGGCTTAACCTACTGGGCCTCCCAGGTGCCCCATATTAACACTTTTTAAAAATTGTGTTATCTTAGTCACCATAAAATACATCATTAGTTTTTGATCTAATGTCCCAAGATTCATTGTTTTATGTACAACACCCAGTGCTCCATGCAATACATGCCCTCCTTAAAACCCACCAGCAGGATCACCCATCCCCTTACCCCCTTCCCCTCTAAAACCCTCAGTTTGTTTGTCAGAGTCCAGAGTCTCTCATGGTTCATCCCCCCCTCCAAATTCCCCCAATTCACTTTTCCTTTCCATCTCCTAATGTCCTCCATGTTATTCTTTATGCTCCACAAGTAAGTGAAACCATATGATAATTGACTTTCTCTGCTTGACTTATTTCACTCAGCATAATCACCTCCAATCCTATCCATGTTGATAAAAAAAAGTTGGTTATTCATCCTTTCTGATGCAGGCTTAGTATTCCATTGTATATATGGATCACATCTTCCTTATCCATTCATCTGTTGAAGGGCGTCTTGGCTCTTTCCACAGTTTGGCGACTGTGGCCATTGCTGCTATGAACATTGGGGTACAGATGGCCCTTTTTTCCACTACATCTGTATCTTTGGGGTAAATACCCGGAAGTGCAAATGCCAGATCATAGGGTAGGTCGATTTTTAATTTTTTGAGGAATCGCCACACTGTTTTCCAAAGTGGCTGCACCAACTTGTATTCCCACCAACAGTGTAAGAGGGTTCACCTTTCTCCATATCCTCTCCAACATTTGTTGTTTCCTGACTTGTTAATCTTTGCCATTCTAACTGGTCTAAGGTGGTATCTCAGTGTGGTTTTGATTTTAATTTCCCTGATGGCTAATAATGGTTTACATTTTTTCATGTGTCTGCTAGCCATTTGTATTAACACTTTCTAATGATGTTATCCAAAGAAGAGGAGAGGTTTAGTTGATATGACTTTTTTTTTTAAAGATTTTATTTATTTATTTGAAAGACAGAGATCACAAGTAGGCAAAGAGGTAGGCAGAGAGAGGTGGAAGCAGGCTCCCTGCTGAGCAGAGAGCCCGATGTGGGGCTCAATCCAAGGACCCTGGGATCATGACTTGAGCTGAAGGCAGAGGCTTAAATCACTGAGCCACACAGGTGCCCCGATATGACTTCTTATTGAACACAGGCTTTATGCAAGTACGACTGAAAAGGATTTATTTTTTAAAGATTTTATTCATTTGAGAAGAAGAGAGCATGAACTAGAGAGAGAAGCAAAGCAAGAGGGTCAAACAGACTCCCCACTGAGCAGAGAGCCTGATGTGGGGCTCCATCGCAAAACCCTGGGATCATGACCTGAGCTGAAGGGAGATAGTTAACCAACCAAGCCACCCAGGCACCCCTCACTGAAAAGGATTGAAAGAATAAAACATCACAACCTGAAAATAAGTGCAATTAAGTAAAGCTGTTAAAGATGCAAATAAATCCAGAAATGAAGATCAATATGTAGCAAACAATTTGTAATTATCCCTCTTTATACTGGGTGGATACTTGTTTGATTATGAGCCAACAATAAGTTATATAATCTCAGAAAGAGGGATTTTAGAGAAAACTTACAGAATACTATGATAAAATATGATCAAATACTATGATAAAAGCATTTTGATGACAACCACACACACACACACACAAATCTGAACGATGTCTAGCTATGAACTTGCTAAGAAACATGCAAGACTTATATTGAAAAGCATAAACATGATGGACATAAAGGAAATGCATTAAATAGAAAAAACATGTAAGTATAGAACATGCTGTCTCTCCTCTTACTAATTTGTATACTTAATACATTCACAATCAAAATAAATGTTTTGGGGTGGGAGGAGTCAAGATGGCAGAGAAGTAGCAGGCTGAGACTACTTCAGCCAGCCGGAGATCAGCTAGATAGCTTATCTAAAGATTGCAAACACCTGAAAATCCATTGGCAGATCGAAGAGAAGAAGAACAGCAATTCTGGAAACAGAAAAACAACCACTTTCTGAAAGGTAGGACCGGCGGAGAAGTGAATCCAAAGCGACGGGAAGATAGACCCCAGGGGGAGGGGCCGGCTCCCAGCAAGCGGCGGAGCAACGGAGCACAAAATCAGGACTTTTAAAAGTCTGTTCCGCTGAGGGACATCACGCCAGAGGTTAAACCAGGGCGAAGCCCACGCGGGGTCAGCATGGCCTCAGGTCTCGCAGGGTCTCTGAAGGATCGGGGGTGTCTGAGTGTCATAGAGCTTGCGGGAAAACTGGCTACAGAGACAGAGCTGACAGTAAGCTCACAGCTCGGTGTTACCTTGAACCGGTCACAGGCTCGGTGAGCTTGGAGCGCGGCCGGAGGTCAGGAAGAAGGGAGTGACTTGGCACTGTTCTCTGAGGGCACACTGAGGAGTGGGGCTCTGAGCTCTCCGCTCCTCTGGGCCGGAGACCAGGAGGCCGCCATTTGTATTCCCGTCCTCCGGAACTCTACGGAAAGCGCTAAGGGAACAAAAGCTCCTGAAAGCAAACCCGAGCGGATTACTCACCCTGGCCCCTGGTAAGGGCGGTGCAATTCCACCTGGGGCAAAGACACTTGAGAATCACTACACCAGGCCCCTCCCCCAGAAGATCAACAAGAAACCCAGCCAAGACCAAGTTCACCTACCAAGGAG